>NW_027529173.1:2396985-2563706 GCF_008692635.1 Crocuta crocuta
CCCCCAAAAAAAAACCCAAGTGTTTTACAAAGAATTATTTTTCCTCTTGGAGGAAAAATGGAGTCCTTGAAAAGTGAAGTTCACTTGCTCTCTCATGGAGCATAGCTGTAGAAAGTAGGTCATGCTTTCCTCACCAAATTAACTAAATATGTTAGCCCTTGAACTTCAAAAAAAAAAAAAATCACATTGTTAATGCTAGAGCAACCATGATTTTCAAGGATCTGCTCCCTAGTTAGGAAACAGCTGTTTACATGTCCTGCTTTGTTGCCTTATAAATGCTTCAGTGTTCTACTTTCAAGACACAGAGATTTGCCAATTCCTGGCACAAGCTCTCCTAGCTATAGCCATTACGTGGCATTTTTATTTTGATTTCTGTCATTAGTTTGATCTAATTCTCTATATTCATGGAAATATAATGAAATGAATCCAGAATGAAAAGACAAAGTTATAAATCAGTTATCAAGCTTCAAGTCTATCAGTTTATTTTTTACCCCAAAACTGCTTCTTAATCTCCTTTAAAAATCCTGTGATTTTTACTACCAATACCTCTTTTAAGATGGTACTGGTCTCATAGGTAAGTAGAAATTTCATACTTACTGGTTTTGCCCTAGAACCATGTTGACTTTCTTGAAGCCTCTAACAAACTCTACACACACAAATCAGTATTTTTGCTCCTGAAGTTCCCTCTAATTGAAGTCTCAGTACCTTTTTACCATTTGATGATTTCCTGACTTTCTTAGACTGTAGCACCATTTCTACATTCACCATTCCATCAACAGTTCTTCTTTAGCTGAGGTCTCTGAGAAGATGCACATTTGCCAAATTCAATAGATTCTCCTCAATCTTTCTTTCCATCTTTCTGCAGTGTTTGACTCTTTCCTTGGAACTGCTGTTACCTTGCGTGACGCTACATTCTCCCAGTTTCTTCTTCCTTTCCTACTTAATTTATTTCACAGATTTATCTTCCTCTACCTATTCCTTAAATAAAATGAAACACACTTTATTTTTGGAACTTTCATGTACTTAGTTCTTCCTGGAGTGATCTACGACATACTTGTGTATGGAGACATACTCTTATGCCATTAGGTCTCTAAGCTGTATCCTTAGTCTAGCTCTTTTTCTCTTTTCCCACACTTTAATGCCTAACAGTTTAATACACATGTTCATTTATAAGAACTACAGTACTACAGCTTCAATTTACATTTGTTCCATCCAAGCCTAATCTTCCTCTTTTATCACCATTGGTGCCTTTACATATGCAAAACCCTAAGCTAAAGTCTGGGACTAATCCTGATCTGCTTTCTCTTAATATGGAGTTCAATCACTTACTCAGAGAGGTGGAAAAGAGTTCCAAAGACTATATACTTCTGTTCCATTGACCTACTCTTCATCCTGCTTGTGGCCACCTGGGAATAGGCTCCCAGATCTTTACTTTGGTGATCTAATCAATCTTAGGATCGAACCTCAGGCTCCTTCTACCTCTACTAAAATCTAGCCAATGACTTCTTAAAATGTAAATTTGTCCTCGTTACTCTCAAAAACAAATTACCCTTTTACAGGCTCACTGTCTATAATAGAGGTTTTGAAACTTTTTTTTTTTTAAATAAAGAAATGTTAAGTAGAAACCCAAACAGTGAAAAGCTAAGAAAATTTTACTTTCATCAAACCCTAAGGGGACTCTATTCTGTATCTTGAAAACGACTGGCATGTAGTATAGAATCCACATTCTTCCATATGGCAAACAAGGCCCTCTCTATCCAATCTTCCTTCCCCTCATGCCTTTTTTTAACCTGCTGTTCACTGAATTGGTCTCTCTAACTTTCCCTACACTGGTCACTTTGGTTTGGGGCCTCTCTGCTGTTTCACATCCACTACTGATGCCTCAATATTCTGTCTCAATTTATACAAGTTGAGTGATAACATCTGGCTTATCTTTGAGACCTAATTAAACTGTCCCCTTAAAAGAATATCTCAGTGCTTCCCACTCCTGCTTACACCCTGTATCCCCAGCAGCATAGATTGCTCCTGTTTCTGAGCACCATAATGTGTGTGTGTGTGTGTGTTTAATGCGTCTACCATACTGAAGTCATTATCACTTCAGAAGGGTATACTTATATGATGTACAACTATAACCAGAATTCATTTTCTATCTAAAAATTCTGTGATGTCTTCCTTATATTAAGGTAACTATGAGAGTTTCTTTGACTTTTCAATATTTCCTATCTATTATTATATATGTGTGTAAAGTGATTTTTCTTATTTGACTATATTTGATACACATTGTTTCACGCGTACTGCTTAGCAATTTAATAAGTTTATACATTATGCTATGTTCACCACAAGTGTAGCTACCTGTTACATTGTATTATAGTGTCCCATTCATTACATTGCTATTATAGAACAAAGTAGTTTTTATACATTGGGGGAGGGGGCGCTGGTTTGGTTCATGTGGCTGTTGGTCATTAAACTGAGAATTAAGAAGTGATTATATTATTTTTATTAAAAGTCCTGAGTTTATTATTGGGGGCAAAAAGATGGTCTAATTAAAGATAACTCATGGCTGCCAAACTCAAGCTATTTATTGTTTGGAATGTTCAGACTTTTATGCAATACACATAGAAAACACTTGGCTTTTCTTGGATTGCTTTGCATTTTTAGGAAAAGAAAAGGGGAAACTAATATTTATTGAATGTCATTTATGTACTAGGATAATGTCAGATACTCTTCCTTTAATCTTTCCCATAAAATTTGAAGCAAGAGGTATGACCTACATTTTTGCCAAAGTGGGAGATGGATCTCAAGGGAAGTGAGTAATTTCCCTGATTCTTCACTCGAAATTGACAGAGTCTGATTTAGAATTCAGAGCTCTGAAGACCGTCCACACTCTGTATGCAATATTGCCTCAGACACAAATGTTCAAGGTCAGTGATGAATAATATTACCCAAGAAAATGGGAAAAATATGTCATTTTAAAATGATAACACTTTAGACCTGGCCTTGCTGCTATTTGTCTTAGTGGCACATTCTATCTGTTCGTAATGATGACTTACCTTTCACTATTCATAGTTCATTTCTAATTCTTTCCTAAGGCTGTGAAGCTTATTAGAGTTGTTCTTATAATGGAGTATACAGGACCTATAAGTCTACAAACTAGAATCACAATTTAAAAAATTATTTTGGCCATCAGCATAATAAGCATTTGTTTTTCTTATTGAATAGAAAGAAGTATAGAGTGAGCATTCCCTTTTTCTGCCTTATTTGACCCTGATGCAAAAATTTTTTCTAATTGTCTCTTCTTTTAAATTGTTATGTGTTTTGTGGTTATTGAGGCTTTCAGAAATCTCACATTCTTTTGTGATTATATGGTACACTGTAATCCAGTTTTGGTATATTATGTAAAGAGATTCACTGTGCAAATATAAGATTGCTACAAGGGAAGTCAGTTCTAGAACAGCAGGCTTGGAACTAATGTGAAGTTTGATACTTTTTTATTGAATTAAGAATTTCATATTATGCTTTGATCTCAAAGCTTTAAAACACATTGCAGTTGGTACTTGAACAGTGGAGTACTGTGTAAAATTTTTAAAAGATGTGTGTTACCATGATTTCCATTATTTCTTTTCAGATCATATTAAAGATTTCTATATACTCAGGTAACAACTAAATATACTTCTTTAACTCTTATTCATAAACTTACTACAATGCCATACATCTATCAAAGGACTAAGATGGCTACAGACTTTTCTTAGGCAAGCAAAAAATTAAAAACTTACAGCTTGTGCTCTTCAAATGAAAGGAGCCCATTATTAAAACAAATTGCAACCTAAAACAATGGAGTAATGAATAGATTGGGTCTATATTTTAATATACTTACTTTATGTTTCCATAAGCTTTAATAAAAGCTAAATTTAACAATGCTTCAAATTTTAAATTAGTAAATTAATATTTGAAATAACTGTATGACCAACAACTTTATTATTTTCTACAATTTCAGTTAGATTCTGCTTTGAATTCTTAACAGTTTTATTTTGCAGAACAGAGAATCAAAAGAGGAAACTCATATTTTTAAAGTAGTAACAGAATAACAAAATTATGTCAGTGCTTATCCTGTCCTCTATGCTAATCACTAAGAACTTCCTGGGTGTAAAGATTTCTCTAAAGACACCAGATATCTCCGTGCCACTACCCATCTTCTTCCCATCCCCGAACAACCCTATCCTCCGAAACAATCTGAAGTTGTTAATAGACACTTAGCAAGAAATAATTTTTGGTGAACTGAATCAAGCAGAGCAAGGAGAATTTTTTTAAAGTCATCTATGGCATTTGACACAGATGAAAGCCATAATCTCTGCCTACATTCTCACATTTGGTGGCAGAACCAAGTCTAAAATCTAAACCTCCAGAATGGTATTTATGACACACCACACTGTTGCTAATACTGAGTTCAACGAAGGATTTTCCCATAGTTTGTGCTGTGCATATAAATATATTGCCTTGACAACTCACAGATTTTAAGGGATATTCATTCATCCCACAGGTGTTTATTGAGTATATATTATATGCTAGAGATACAGTTATGACTTAGATGAACAAATTCCTTGCCTTCACAGGGCTTACATTCTAGTAGGGAGATGGACAACAAATAAACTGACAGATCTAAAAGATAGTAATTGGTATTCAAAGCAAGGTAAGGAGATAGTGTATTTTGGATAGTAACTTTGTGAATGCATTGCTTTGCTATATTACTTTTTTTAATGTTTATTTTTGAGATATATATATAGAGAGAGAGCACGTGTGAGCCCACATGAGTGGACAAAGGGCAGAAAGAGAGGGAGAAAGGAGAGGGAGGGAGAGAGAGGGGTACAGAGGATCCCAAGTGGGCTCTGTGCTGACAACAGAGAACCAGAGAGCTGAGAGCCTGAAGCGGCGCTTGAACTCACGAACCATGAGATCATAACCAGAGCCAAATTCGGACGCTTAACCCAGGTACCTCGTATTACTTTTTCAAGTAAAGGTGGAATTGAAACATTTTGCGGAATGAATTAAGATAAAATGTGCTTTTATCAGCTTTGGCTTTTGTACTTAATTCAGTGTATTCGCATTCTGGTGGACACACACACACAAACACACACAAAGTGGGTTAGTTAGATTGGCATGACAATGGCTTTTCTGAAGAATTGTTAACATGCTGTTTTTAATACAGATTCATCTCCTTTCGTTGTGAGTGCTTCCATTCTCTTTTACTCCAATTTACTTTTTTAAGAAACTTCCTTGTTTTTGAGAGAGAGAGAGAGAGAGAAAGAGAGAGAGAGAGCACAAGTGGAGGAGGGGCAGAGAAAGACATAGACACAGAATCTGAAGCAGGCTCCAGGCTCTGAGCTGTCAGCACAGAGCCAGACTCAGGGTTCTAACTCATGAACCACGAGATCACAAACTGAGCCAAAGTCAGACGCTCAACCGACTGAGCCACCCAGGTGCCCTACTCAAGTTTATTTCAATGAAATTGCTACCTAACAATTTTAACACACCTAACCATTGATGTAAAATTTGAAAGGCCAAGAAATACAGAAAAAATACAACAGAATGACTTAACAAAACAGAAAACACACTGAGGTCTCTTCATACAGCTGTGAAGAAACTTTTCCCATTCCTGGGGAATTCTGGTGTATGTGGAGAAGAAACGCCTTAATGCTCCTTCTTATCCTGTTTTATCAGGAAACAGTAATGATGGTATTCATAGCTTCTGAATGTCCATAAAGCAAGTAGCAAATGTTTTCTTTTTATCTCCTCTACTTTTTTCAAATATCTGAGTTTTCCTCTACAACTGAAAAACAATTATAAAGTTGGTAACGATAATAGCTAATATCCTGCTAATATCAAGCTCTTACCATACTCTTAACATTAGCACTAGGATTACTAATCACTAATAAATTCCTGGTACAGTACATATGCAAAGTATTTACATGAATTATTTTACTGAATGAAAACAAAAACCCCATGAGTTAAACATTATTATGTTCATGTTGTGGGTAGTAGTCCTAAAAAGATTAAACATCTTGCTCAAGGTTATACATATAATTGAAGGAGTTGACATGGACCTTAATTCCTCAACTCTTAAACAAAAGCCATCTATGTGAATCTTTTATTCTGCTAAACAAACTTGTGGTTCCGGTTCTAAGTGAAAATGAGGGGGAGAATGAATTGCATGCCATGAAGCACAAAATGAAGGTGCTCACTGGTCATGATCAGTAAGTAGTCCACTGTGGTGAAAAGACTGTGGTTTTTCTAAGTATTTGTCCACTTTTCCTGAGGGTGATCCCCATGACCATTACAGAGTTTTTAAACACATAGGTTGATAGAAACAGAAACTTTGGAGAAAATTAGATAATTTTTTTTCCCTGTTGTATTTTAGACAAGTCCTTGGGGAAAGCATTTCTAGAGTATGTTTGGAAAGACCAGGGAAAAGCCTCACAAATATCAACCAAAATCAAAAGTGGACTTGTGGTTGGTGGATACACGATTTTCTGGTTTCTGCTTCTTCTTCTTCTGTCTCTTGTGGCTACTGAGAGTGAAATTATTCACATTTGCCGACACATCCCTGATCATCTATTTATTCATTCAACTAATGTTTATTGAGCACCTACTCTGTGTGAAGCACGGGGCTACAAAGTTGAGGTATATAGAAATTAAAGAGCAAATTCCTACTTTAAAAGAACTTATGGAATGTTCCTTCTCATCTTCCTATAATAATTAACACATATTATGAGAGTAAATCATATGCAATATGCTTCTTAGTTCTAGCTTACAAGCAAAAACAAGAGAAAATATTTACCTGAGCTTGTACACTAGGCATTCTAAAGAAGAGACAAAATAATCAAGTAAACAAATACAGGCAGATTATGATTATTGATATGAAGCAGAGTACTATGAAAGAAAATAATAGAATTTTCACTTTATGGAGGGGAGATTAAGGAAACTTCTCTAAAGAGGTGACGTGTAAGCTGAAATGGAAAGATGACGTAGAGACAATCATGGAGAAAGCCAGTCAAAAAGAAGTCCAGACAAAGGAAATGAAAGACTTAACATGGGAAGTAAGAAAAATAGGAGGAGGGGAATTTAGTGACTTAATATAGATTAAGAAAAAAAGTATTATTTGCAGAATAAAAGAAACAGGTTTTCAGAGACTTATTCCTGTGATTTCTGTTTTACTCTTCTGTTTCCAAGACAGTGAAATGAGCATTAAATGGACTGAGGAGCCATGAGGAGGAAAAAATTCTTTCAAATTTTAGCAAGTCCTCAAGATACTAAGGAACAAATTATATGTCCAGAGAATTAATAACTCTTCATGGAGTAATAATCAAGATAAATTCCTTAGGTTATACATTCGTCACTTGCAAAAATACATTATTTCCTAATGGTTAATTGAGAAAGTGTGATGGTAGATTTGTTGTAAAAAAAAAAATTTTGTAACTTCAATGAAAAGGCTCTATTGAAAATATTTGTCATGCCAATACTCCACTTAATGCTTTAGAAAAGTCATTGTTGAGGTCAATATCTGTGGAAAAAACTGACGTAATTTTTGTTTCGGCTCAAAAATGGCAGAAATAAGTTTTTGTTAATGATTACTTCCTTATTTTAACGAGGTACTTTTTTAGTATTGTCACCCCAAGGTGCTGACACCTCATTACTTGGCAAATTTATATGGTTTTCAGATCTCTGAATTGTCAAAAGAAGACTTTGAGAAGCCCTAATTCACTCAGTTTCATTATGTATATGACTGGTTAAAAATTAAGTCATGAGGGAAGCACTAACAATGTGACTGAAAGCCTGTGGTCAGCTGCTAGACTGTCAAAAGAATCCAGCATGCACACACATATGCGGGCACGCACACCCACACACACATCCTCGGACACAGACATGCACTCATGAAAGCCATATTCTTATTGAGTGTGGGCATAGGAAGGACAAGACATTCATAAGCGCAACATTACTTCTTCATGCTTATGCTAGATGACCCTTTGGTCCAAATACTATTCAGTACTTGAAAGAACATTGGAATGTCCCCCAGATTACTCCCTAATACCTCCATGTGACTTTCTGTTGGTGAAATGGTTTATTGTAGGAGCCAAAGAAGAGTGCTCCAGGGAATCTTGTTTTCATTCCTCCTTTCTCTGCAGCCCCTTCAATTTCATTCTTTCTCCAATACCTAATTCTCTACACCCTTGCTTTTCAAGGTGAGGTCCATGAACCAGCAGCATCACATGAGAGGTTGTTTGAAATGCAGAATTTCAAACCCCACCCCAGTCCTGCTGAATCAGAATCTACATTTTATTAACAAGCATTATAAATACATTAAAAGTTGAAGTTCTCCTCTGCATACAAACAATGCACTGATTTTCCCTGATAAAGCTGTCATCAGACCTTGTCCCCTTATCTTTGCTCTAATTATATTTTTCCTGTCTCTTGTAATCAGACTTCTATGTGCTGCTTCATATATTCCAGTTCCTTTTTGCTTTCCCCTCCATAGCACCCTGGAATCTGTCTTCGTGTCCAACAGTAGTGCACACTAAAACATCACTGCTCCTCTGCATCCTTTCACCTTATCTCGCCTAGCCTCCACCACTGCTCCCTTCTCAGACTATGGGGGTTCACACCCCTCCTCCAGGGTACAGCATAGGTCCAGGTTAGATTAAATAGTCAACCACATTCCTCTCGGCCTAGATGATTGATGCCTACAATGGAATGGGCCCATGACTACTTAGAGTGCATGAGGAACAACCAGACTTTCTAGGGACTCCTGAAGAGGGATATTTCTTAGTTTATTTCTGTGAGATTTCAGGATGACAGGATGTAAGTTCTGGAGCTCCTTCTGTAATCCGTCCTGACTTTAGACCCAGGTAGAACTGGCGTCTGACCTGGACCTTCATGCTCTGGTTCTCCTGCAGCTGTGCTTCTTACCACTGGTCAAGGAATCTCTAAGGCCATGGGGATTGATCAGGCAAAGCCCAAGACACCCCTTTATCTAGAAACCCAGTACTCTGGAATTCACTTTCCATTTGACCCCTAAGTTGGCTTGCAAGGCTTGTGCATAAAGAAAGGTGCTTATATATACACTTCTTGGGATATTTCCTGAAATATATCTTGCTGCTATTAGTGTATATACTTCCCAGCTTGAGTGGTGCCCAAGGGAAGTTTTCTGTGAAGGGTGTGGATAGAGCTTGCTCTTGTGGGCTGTATGTTCACACAGGTCTGTCTGAATCCTCTACCCCACTCCCCTACACACCCCGTGCAGCATGGAGCAGGGTGGAACCAGAGGTGAAGACAGAAATAGCCACTAACAACCATCATATTCATTTGCTGTTAGTGGCAAGAGATCCCTTCCCCTATCTCTGCTCTGGAATGCCACCAATGACTTCTATGTTGCCACAACTTTCCCTTTGTTTTTATTTTCTTATATGCTCTCTTTCATTTTACACTATTGACTCTTAAAACTTTGAAACTCGATTTTGAAGTATTTGTGTTGTGTACATGTTATAAAGCTGAGTGTCAGGTCCAGTCCTCACCTTTACGTCCTTCCAATTAAAATTTGTTTTTATTCAGTCACATCTTCACATTCCTCACTGTAGATGTCATGTATTAGTTACTTCAGTAGATTTCAAACCAGGCCCTTTCTTCTCAAATGCATCTTCTGCATAATCATGAAAGTGATTTTCTAAAAGGAAACTAATTATATATTTTCTACTACTTATTAATCACCACTACCTCTTCTCCACCTATTGAATATAGACAATCTTTTATGATGGCTTGCAAATCCCTTCAACCTCTGTCCCTTGTTTACATTTGCAACCTACTTCATTCATTAACCAAATATTTATTGGATGTCTACTTTGTGGTAGGCAGAATTCTAGGCACTAGGATACTGTGGTCAATAAGATAGGGTGCCTGTTGTCAAGGAAGTGTTAGGGTTAAATAGTCTGTAAACGAACAATGAGCTAATAAATTAAAAAAAAACATTAGTACACTCTCTTGACAGAAAGAAAATAGTTATTTGCTAGAGACTGACAAGGGGCTAAATTAAGCTATGTGATCTGTCTGAGACAGTTTTATAGAGATGTGACATTTAAGCTGAGGCTTGAATGTCTAGGATATGTGTGCACTGGAAAGGCAGCCAAGCAAACCTTCTACGCAGAACTCATAAAGAGTGCAAAGGTCCTAAAGAACCCCAAACCTGAAATTTCTCCATGCCAGGCTATTTCAAGCCTCTGGTGGCTGTGCATATGCAGGTCTGTCTGCCTGGAATTTCCTATCCTTCATTCTTCCCAGATAATTAATAGTCCTCTTCCTAGTTCAATCCACTTGTTACCTCCTTTGTTAAGGCTGCTTTGACCACCACCCTTTTGCCAAGCAGATGGAGGTGTTCCCTCCCCTGTGCTCCTGTCTCCTTGCATAAACTCCTACTATAATAATCCTGTTACAGTACTGAAATTCTCTTGAAGACAGAGAACATGTCTTATCACCTTGTTTTTCTAGATCCTTGCATATATTACTCACTCAATGAGTATTTATTGAAGTGGATTAAGGAAATTTTCTTTTAAAACCATCTCACTTATTCAAATCCCCATGCCACTCTGTTTGATTTTTTTTAAAGAACTCCTGGACTTCCTTATTTTTCTTCTTAGTGAGCTCTTTCTTTTTCTCCTCCCCATCTAGTCTTTATGATTCTCTAGTGCTAAAGACTTACAGCTTTCCAGTTTGGAGATCCACTGAATTTTCAAAACTTCAACAACCATTTCTGTGTTGATTTAATTTTATTTTTGATAAGATGCTAGTGTTTTCTTTAAAACATATTTCTTTGTATTTATTAAGTTGATTTTTAGCTCCTTGTTTTATTCCTTGACCTTAAGATCATAAACATTACTGAGAGGAAAAAAACCCCAGAGATATTAAGCATAAAAATAAAACTCAATGTGTATTTTCAAGGAATCCCTGCAATATGTATGTGAGGTCAAATAGCTTTGATTAGACATCCTAAGTACTTTATAAGTATACATTTAACCTTCACAAGGGTCTTCTAAAGTAGGTACTTTTATTATTTCCATTTTACAGATAGGTCAAATGAGGCTTAGAGAGATTGGGAATTTGCTCTCAGCTACCAGTAGCCTGGATTCTAATTCAAATCTGTCTGATTCAACATTCAGCCAGTAGGTCAGAAGGACACATAGAATGTGTTGTAAATATTAACCATTTTATGACAATTCTTTACCTCCTCAATTTATCATTCTATAGCTATCTTTCAAGTAAAGCTAAGAATGCAATCGGTCTTAAATTCCTGCAGCCAGGAGCAGCTGGGTGTCCCAGTTGGATAAGCATCCAACTCTTGATTTCAGATATTTCTGTTCATGTCATGATCTCATGGTTTGTGAGTCCTAGCCCCACATTTGGCTCTGTGCTGATGATGCAGAACCTGCTTGGGATTCTCTCTCTCTCTCTCTCTCTCTCTCTCTCTCTCTCTCTCTCTCTCTCTCTCTTTCTGTCCCTCCCCTGCATTCTCCCTCAAAATTAAAAAAATTAATTCCTGCCACTACTATATGTGTGTGTATATATACATATATATACACATATATAATGTCTTTCTGAATCCAGCCACAATACTTGTGTTTCTTGCACACACTGAAACAGTTTTACTAATGAAAAGAGCATGAATATGACTCATACTGTGGCTTGGTAACATACTTGTTATATAATTTAGGGATTAGAAATTCGGGATTTACCAAGACTGCTAAGACAGGTATATTTTGTAAATCAAATGATGCTATGATCAGGCTTCAGATACACCAAATGCCTTCTTCCAGACAATACTTTTTGATAAAATATGTCTCCCATGGAGGACTGTACTAAAATCTGACAGCAGTCAGATTCCATGGCTGGTTAAATACTTAGTGAGCTTCATAACTTCGAACTTACCTCCCCAGCAGGCAGGATAGAGACTTATGTGGGGGCATCCTAGCAGCTGTCCTGTGAGGAGAAAGGCATTTAGGCCATACTTGGTCACTATAGCAATTCAATTACACACTATAGTAATCCAATAACAACTAACATTTATTGAGACATTGCCATCACATGCCAGATACTGTTGTAGGAACTTGACATGTGTTAACTCTGTTAACCCTTGCAAAATCCAAATGATATAAGTATTATTGTTTTCACTTTTGAAATGAAGGCACAGGAGAGTCATAGATCACATGGGCCAGGAACCAGGCAGTGCTGTGCAGGACTCTGCCTTTAACCACTCTGACATTTGGCCTCCCCAGCTCTCCAAGAACAACAAAATTCCTTCCATCTGAATAGCAGTTTATAGTTCTTGATGCATTATTTCATACTAACATGAAAGGGAAATATAAATTAGAAACAACAAGCATTATTAAGAAATTAAGGCTGAGCTTTGTATTCTGTAAGGTTCCACAGCTCTTCTATGACATGAGCTGATGCTGAGGCCAAATACTATCCAGGCTGGAAAGTGCTTACTTCTAAGTAGAGGAAATGAAAAATCCAAAGGTGAGTGAATCACATAATGGAGAAGCCGGAGTATAATCTAGGAAGTGTGAGTTTTACTTCCTAGATTTGCCAATAGACCAGCAGCTTCTTTGAGGTCTAGTCCTTTTGAGAGAGAGCCATTACTGGAAGACCTCTTCATAGAACACAGTGGGATTGAATTGAAGGAGAAATTGCTGCTAAAAGCTAGTGGGCATACAACCACTTTGACTCTCACAGCCCTGTGTGATCTGGCCTTAGACATGCTCAGAAAATGACCCCATTTTCTCTGTTTTGCTCCAAAGAAGTTTTCTGTGTTACTTTGTATGAAAACAGAAGGGAATGACCATCCTTCTTCGCAAAATGGGTTTAACTAACATTATACCCCTACTGTTATTATGGTTTAGTGATTGACAAACAGGTGTACAAGAAGATGGGGGTTAACTCATTTATTCAACAAATATTAATCTCTGGTAAAGTGTAACATTTAAGAGAATGGGCTCTGGAGCCAGACCATGTTCAAGTCCTGTCTCTGGCTTTTACTGGCTATGAGCTTGAGCAGTGTCACTGTTTCCTTACCTGTAAATTGTGGCTAATAATAGTATTTGGATCACAGGATTGTTATGAAGATAAGATGCCTGGCACATGAGCTGTCTGTTCGTGTGAGTGTATTACTGAGTGCCTACTCTGTGATGACACTGTTGTAGGGACTAGGAATAAAGTCATAATCAAAGAAGATAAAACCTCTCACTTCCTTTGGCCTGCATTCAATCATTCTAGTCATAAAGACAGATATTAAGCATTGAGTTCAGTATACATTTTGACCTCAAGTTGTAATCTAAATTGCATAATGACAGTACATATTGATATGTTTAACAATATAGATTACATTAGATGGAGCACCTGGGTGCCTCAGTTAAGCGGCTGACTTCTGCTCAGGTCATGATGTCACGGCTAGAAGGCTTGTGAGTTTGAGCCCTTTGTGGGGCTCTGTGCTGACAGCTCAGAGCCTGGAGCCTGCTTTGGAATCTGGGTCTCCCTACCTCTCACTCTCTCTCTCTCAAAAATAAATAAACATTAATTTTTTAAAAATATAGAAAAAATTAGATAATACTCTACAGCTTTCAGGCACTTCCCACATCTCTAAGATCATTGCAGTTATTCATTGGTCAAGAACTTATTAGGTACATATTGTTTTGAATCCTTCTAAATTCTAAAAGTAAGAAACTGAGACTCAGAGAAATTCACTGTTATGGTAAGTAGTAGAGATAAAATCCAAACCTGCATTTATATCATTTTGAAATCAAGGTCTCACAACTGCTCTGTGCTGCCTCACAACCCTGAGATTTAATGATGGAAATTACACCCATTTCTAACTGAGAAAAGTGTGGCTCAGGTTAAGTGTCTTGGATCGAGGTCAAATAGCCTTGTAAGTGGAAGAGCTAGGACATGAATCCAGGGTTTTTGGATTTCTTTTTCAGTTGTTTTATGTATTGTAGCAAAATTGCAAAATTCTATAAGCATTTGAAGAATGGCTGGAAATGTTATCTACTTTGTCACACCACTCTCAAACTTTATTGTTAG
This sequence comes from Crocuta crocuta, assembly GCF_008692635.1. Classification (NCBI taxonomy): domain Eukaryota; kingdom Metazoa; phylum Chordata; class Mammalia; order Carnivora; family Hyaenidae; genus Crocuta; species Crocuta crocuta. Next base: position 2,411,101 of record NW_027529173.1, read on the forward strand.
TATTCATAGCATTATAGAGCTGAAACCATGTATACTTTAAAAAATCCCTATCAAATGTGTGTGAGTCAGTTTTTTGGAATGGGAATGTAACTCTTCAAAGCAACAATGTTCAAATACTGTTTAGGTTCACAGATCAGCCCACAAAAGTATTTTTAATATTTAGGGGTATGCAAACACAGTGTTAATGAAGCCACTAGATACTAATGATTTGGATTTACATAAAAAAAGTTTTCTTTCTGGGACAATCTTAAAGACCTGGGACCAGTGCTCAGTTGGGAAAGAAAAGATGGAAGATGATTTTAGAGAGGGATCACTCTGTCACATGATGAGTCATTTTGTTAGGCAAGGAAGGCCTGAATTTTCATTTTCCCAAAAAAACCCCATGATAGAATGAGTATAGATGTTTCTGACACTTTGTGTGAGACAAGTCACATTCTCTCAGTCCTTAGTTGTTAAAAACTAGAGCGACTTGGTATTTAGATAGTGATTTGTCAATTCCTTCATCTCCTTCCTCTCAAGGAGATTATATTTCAAAAGATTCTTTGGAAATAGCCTTCAAACTTAATATTTCTCTAATACTCCCACAACCTCAATGATGTTGGAAAAGTTGGCCAAAAGAGAACAATAGGCAAATCAATATCAGCAGCATGGATATAAAAGGAAAGTGTGTGGTGACACCACAAACTGTCCTCCTAAGACTGTTAAATTGGCCAGAAACATTCTTTTATATTATGTGGTTTACCTTTTGGAAATACAAGCAAATGTATCCAAATGAGTCCCAGAGCTCTTTCATATTTCAGAACTTTTACTTTCATCTACCCACCACTGAATATGAAAGGGACTTTTCTCTGTTTAATTTCTTCTTTGGAATCCTAAAGCATTTCCCTATAGCATTTTTGATCCTCAAATACTTTTTTCAAAATCATTTTTCCCTTTTACTAAATGGTTCCTTTTAACCACTTAGATAAAAACATTTATTTAAAAATGGGCAGTATTATGGTTTCCAGAGTGATAGAACATTGATGATTCCAGGAAGATTATATTAACTATCATTATGGTAAAGTAGAAACAACATTGAATTAAGAGTACAGAAAGCCACTGTCCAGCTTGGTTCATCCACTACAATTCACTTATCTACTTTGAGTTTATTTGTTGCAGTACGTGCCTGATACATTGTTGTGAGTTATACGGATAAATAGTGTCATGTGGATTCATGAAAGAATGGTAGTTTTTGGTGTTGGATGGAATTGTTTCACTATATTATACACTTGAAACTAATATAACATTATATATTAACTAATTAGAATTAAAATAAAAACTTAAAAAAATAAAGGTAGTTTTAAATCTGAAAAATTCTAAGTAACTTTTCAATGTTACTGATCTCTTTTTAGACTCTACCCTAACATCTTTCTAATAACTTTCACAGTACCCATGAGTGACTTGGGCATCATTTAAATGTTTGGCAGGACATTTCCTAGAAAATTAGCAAACTATTCATCTTCTTCAAGGATGAATGGAATAGGAACAATTTATTTTATAAATTTAGATAATATCTATTTTATAAATATACACAACATAAACAAATACCGTTTTTATAATAGCACTAAAACTCACTGATTAGGTGTCTCCAAGAAGTTAATGCTATAAGGTGCTAAGGGAAGTTCAGAATAATTTAATTACACAGAGTAATTAATGTGAATAATCTCCCTCTGGTTTTAGTCTTAAACAAATTTGATATTTTGTCTTTCTTACATATATTGATATTATTTTAGTCATGTTCATTTTAAAATGCCTTATTGATGACACCTAGATCTTAAACATAGATTTGAATCATATAAATGTGAAATTTCTGTTGCTTAGTCCATTGAGGAATTGATTAATCACCCTCAAATGCAAATTATACCCTTTCAGTGAAAAGAAACATTATTAGTTAAACACCATTTAAAATTCCATTCAAAAAACCTTAGAGATAAATTATCTCCTTCTTACTGGCAGCATCAGTCCCTAGGATGACACCAAAAATTATCACTTTGGAATTTAGGGTGACACATCGCTTTAATAACTTATGCATGGGGCTGTTTAATTTCATTTCCCCGAAATACAATGAAACATGAAGGCCTGTATTTACTTAATATGGCATCCATGACTTTAAACTCTGCCTTTGGAAATTCATAAATTTCTTTTCAAATGGAAATGGGGGAAACCACTGTAACAGTGTTCCAGTTAATTATTCTCTTTCAGCAATGGGCATCTGGAAATGTGTCTACTCTCTACCCTAAGTATCATGTTAGGGGAATGTCCATGACATGTAATTTGGAAAAGATGAGCAACTGTGCCTCTTTTATCACTAATAATCTCATAAACAAGTACACTTTAGCAAAAACCTCATCTAGTCCAAAAAAAGTATTTCTTTATAAATTTCCCTGGTAATAAGGACCTCATTTCCTCTTTATTTTGGGGGGCAATTTTAGAGAAAGATATAAATCTTGTTTCCACTAAAATCTGGTATACAAAAGGAATATAAAATTCACCATTCAGTCATACATTCAAACTATGGTTAGCAAATACCTGTTGTATCCCAGCCACCAATGCTTCCTGGGAAAATAATGGCAAAGAAACACAAACATAGACCCTGCCCTCATGAAGTTTCCCTGAACAATAAATTTGAAGCTTACCTGAGCAAGAGAGAAATGTTGATTATGGTGAACCTGAGGTTTTGGGGATGCTTTCTTATACCTTTTAAAATCTGCTGAGAGGTCAAGAAAGATAAAGATTGAAAAAAAAAACAATTTATTTTAGGGAAACTGACCATAAGGAGGGCTTCATGGAAGTAAAATTCAGATTAGAAAGGGGTGAGGACTGAGAAGAAGGTAAGAAAACTGACAGCAAGTATATAGAGTTTCTGTCTACAGCTTACCAATGATGAAAAGCAAAGATTATCACAGTTGCTTGGCAGTGGTGTAAAAATTTGCTGCTTTTGTATAATGGGGGAGACTTAAGAGGTGTGTGAGTAAGCAAAGATTCCAATGAGAGAAAGAAGTAGAATATGAATGAAAATGCAAAAGAAAATGAGAGATAATTGGCACAGTATTTTTGTAATAATAAATAAATAAATAGACAAATAACCAATGCAAAATGAGTGGACAAGAAACAACGATGGAACCTTTGTTTTATTTAGTTTATTTCATTCTTCTGTTTCATTTGCAATGCCGTCTTCAAGAAAAGGAAAATTCTTAGCTCATCATCTCCATTATGAGACTGCAGTACGTTTAGAATTAGTCCTAGGCGAAACTCTAAGTAATCAATTTCTGACTAGGCTCTTTCATGTTGAAAGTAATACAACAGTGAGGGTGGTTGAAAGGATAGAGAACAGTGAAGGAACACAGGAAGTCACTGTGACATTTGTATGATCAAACATAATTTGGGGCACAACTCAGTATACAATCACTAGAATATAGACACTATGAAGACATAGATTCCTGTCTGTTTTCTTCTCTGCAGCATCCTCAGCTCTTAGTACAGTCCCTGACACATAGTAGACGCTCAGTATTTGTTGAATGTGGGAATGACAAATGGCTCACCTTGCCTTGCCCTTATAAATGGGTATCTCATAACTTCCAGTCTGTTATTCTTCCATTCCTGTGACTAACCTCTACTTTACTCTGCTTCTTTCTGTTTCTTCTGTCACTGTCAATCACCACCCCTCCACCCTGCTCTCTACTCCCACAGTCTCTGCATATTACTCAAGCTTTTGACTAGTTTGTGGTTTCTATTTTCCGTCTTGTCAAGGTGTTTATCTTGGTTTTGCAACACTCCAGAGCCTCAAGCTCTAGTTGAAGTTTTTCATTTGCATTCCATAAGAGAGATGATTTAATTGATTAGTTAGTTGCTCTAATATATATATGATCTAATATGATCGGACATAGCTCTTGTGCCAAAGTATCTCATAAGACCACCATTTAGCTCGGTAGTTTTCAAATTTGCCCACAGGAAGCAAAACAATTTATATTTGATCCAATGTTCAAACATACACACAGACACACACGCATAGGTCTTTCAAAATTAGATAATGGGTGACGGACACACACTCACACACACTTGAAATGAATACTTAATGAAATAACACTGACCCTTTTTAGTTCAAGGCACTCACATCTATTCTTTTCTAGTGACTTCTATTCATTCCATGCCATTTATCTGTTCACTTTTGTTCTGTTTCACTTAAAAATGTTAACAAATTGATTCATAAACCACAAACAGGTCAAACATAGAGTTTAAAACTGGTCTAGCTTGCAGCTTGCATACGGACAGCTTTATTTGGACATCAATTTTGAATCCAGTCATCTATAATCAGTCATCAGTGGTCAGTCAGGGTAGTAGAGACATCTGTCAAAAGGCATGAAAAAGTATATCTGTGGCTAGATTATTTCATGAGACAGCAGAGACACTCCCTTTCCATGTGGTGGGAGAGGCGCTTGGTATGGTGTCTCTGATACAGGCGAACTCCTACTTTTCAATTTAATGCTGCCCTTATTCCTCCTGCACTCTGCCCATTTCATAAACCATCCCCTACTAAAATGTTGGTTAATGAATCTTTGTGGTGGCAACCCCTCTAAGGTATAGTTCCATTTTAATATGGTCTTATTTAATTAATTGAATTTAATTGCTCTTGAGAGCAAATCACTTTTAGAACTGAATCATAGGCTTTTCAAAATTAGATAATGGGTGACTGCCCAGAAAAAGGTGATGTTTGGGGGTACTCAGGGCCTTTCTTTATGCCTCTTCAATTATATATGTTCTCCTAAAATTGGTTCTGTGTGTAAATAAAAATATTTTCTTTCAACTTCAGTGGGAAGTCTGTACAGGGTCCAGCTCTAACCATAAAATACTATATAGAGTATTTCCCTAGGTCTTAGACTGGTATGATAGCCAGAGTATGGCCCCTCCAAGATGTCTACACCCCAATTCCTGGGACCTATGAATATGTTACCTGACATGGAGGGAATGATTTAGCAGATGTGATTAAGGCCCACACTTTGAGATGGGGCGGGGGGTAGAATATCCTGGGCTTCTCAGGTGATCTCAGTATAATCACAGAGTCCTTTGCAGAGCTGCTTTCCCAGCTTCTGAGAGAGAGTGAGACAGAGTAACAGAGATAGAGTCAGATAGTAACAGAGAAAGACAAACAGACAGAGACACAAAGAAAGAGAGGCAGAGAGACAGAAACCAAGATAAAGGGGATGCCAAGATTAGAAAGTTGTCACTTGTGAGGATTCAACCTGCTGTTTGCTAGCTTTGGAGCTGGAGGAAGAGAATCTTAGCTAAGGAGTGTGGATGGCCTCTGAAAGTTGAAACAGGCCAGGAAATGGATTCTCCTCCAGAGTTTCTAGAAGAGAATGTACTCTTACTCACCCCTTGGTTTTAGCCTAGTGAGATTCATGTCAGCCTCCTAACTTCCAGAACTATAAGATAATTAATTTGTGTTTAAACCACTAAGTCTGTGGTGATTTGTTATTGTGGCAATCAAAAACAAATACAGTTAGAATGAGTTAGCACTGGCAGAATGTATAGAAATATAAGCAGTCAACCCCATATAGGTTCTGACATTGCAGATGGGAATCTTTACAGGAGAGTAGATAAGTGAATTAAGGCATTCCTTGTTTTCTATGTGAGAGAACACTAGATTTTGTACCTTATAGGTAAACCTATGCCTCTCTGGACTTCAATCTCTTAACCTCAAGTTAGTGGATAGAGACTGTGGTTTACTATTTATTAGGAACATGCACAATAAGATCAGTATTCTTAGTATAGGAAATATACTGCTATTTTATTACAGAGCTTCAAACTGAGTGAAAAATTAAGCTATTCCTGAAAAATGCCAATGATAATGTCCACAGCACATAGTGGTATGTGGATAGATCTTAACATTAAAAAAGGTTTTGTGTCTTCTTTATGCAAAATTTTAAAAAATACTCAAGAAACATATATACAGTGAAGCATATTATCTAATCCACATTAGCAGATGAGTTAAGAATATCTCCCATCTCCTTGTCTTGGCTTCTAGGTTGTAGGTGTATAGAACACAATTAGAAGTTGATATTCCAGGCTCAAATAACTTACCATCTGGTATACCAGGGAGTCAGAGTAAACTCTTTTTCCCTCAACATACATACACACACACACACACACACACACCACAAAGATACCTATTAAGCAAGTGCAGAAAATCACTATTTTAATCAAAATTCTACATTATTATTAGGATTTAGTGACAAATATACACTTTGGAAAATTTCTGGAAAATCGTGTAAATTTGAGGGAAGTTGATGTAAAAACAGTTGAAGATTTTAACAAAAAAATGATCTTGGTATAAAAGTGGCAATTGTGCCAATAAAAATCAAAAGAGTCAGCAAAAACAACTCTGTAGATTATGGTTAGGAGGCAAATAATCCAAAGACATTCCAGCAAAAACTGTACAGAGGGTTCTCTGTTGTTGATTAGTAGCAAAAGGGCAGCATGGAAACATCTTATGATCATGCGAACAGTTGGCACATGTTTTTCTTGTGTGTTATCCTGAAAGCAGTGAACAAAAGAAAACAGTGATGAACTTCTCAACTTCTCAACTCCTACAGCTTGGTGGGGGGCAATTTATGGATGATTCATCTTATGGTTCAATAAGGAGCCAGAAAGATGTAATGAAGGAAAATATGAAATTGTGAGGACAATTTGGCTCACTTTCTTAATCTAGGGAAATAAGATCAATCTGACCTAAATTAACTTTGGCCGTAACATTTTACTAAGAGCTATTCGCTGAAATTAACTGGTAAAGGCACAGTTATTAACTATTTTTGGAAAGTTACAGTATGATCATGACTCAGGGACAGAGTGACCCAGAAAATGGATGTCACAGGCTGCCCAGGGGTCTGAAAGTCAATACATACTGAAAAAAAACAGGAAAGGAAAAAAAAAAAAAAAAAAAACTCCAGGGGGATTTTCCTTCTAAGCTTTAAATGTGGTCTTTCTCTCCAAGATACCTCATACTGGGAAAAATCTGAGCATGTGGGGAATATGGCTGCTTCCTATCACTTTTTCTGGTATATTTGTCCTACTGAGACCAAACATGAGTGACATTTAACATAGGTCATTGAAGGATACCAAGAAAATCCCCTTTTGATTATTAAGTAACACCCTGGGCATATTCAAACCACTTTTTATGTGTTTGATTTCCCCCTCTGGATGCAGGAAATCACTAAGTATGCTATCTTACTAGACATAAAGAGGGGATAAAGTCTAAATCCCAAATCAGGGGGGAGAAAAAAATACCTATGCATTAATAAGCAACTGACATCTTTAATGTAGTCAGAGAATTTTAAGTTAGAAGGAACTTTAAGCAAGGCTTCCTTATTTTACTGGTCAGTTTAATATAGGTCAACAAATATGTACCATGGCCAGGCACTGTGGAATTTTTGGTATTTAGAGATTAAATAAGTCCAGTCCTTGATCTAATGTAGTTAATAATAGTAGAGAAGGCAGAGGTACTATCTGTGTCATTAAGGTAAGACCTGTGTTAGGTGTATGTATCAGTTAGAGTTTTTGCCTCCAAGCAATAGCAAATGAGTTTGTGTGGTATAAACTGAAAAGCAACACACCCATCCCATAGTTTCTAGGAAGGCTGGAGACTCAGAGCTTGTAAAGCCAGAGCAGCAGCCAAAACAATGCCAATGGATATATCCATTGTTTCTGTTAACCCTAGAATCCACAGTATATGATCAACACAAAGAGTTCTGGACCCTGCTTTCCATGGCCATTACAGCCACATTCAGAGTGGGACATTGTTTACACTGCTGCATCTGTTGACTATGAGAATGGGACCCTGATTCTTTTGGTCGCCAGTTCCTAATCCCAGATCCCAGATGGCTGTGTCTGATTAGGTATTCTAAGTGCTCTGCCCTTATCTGTCAGGATGGCTGGATCAATGAGTAACTGGCATTTCAGCTTCTATCTCGATTATCACCATTAGATTGTGGATGGGATGAAGCAGATTATAAATTCACAGTTTGGGACATCACAGTCTTCAGCTTAAATATTCTTTTGGGTGACTCCTTTTAATTTTCAGTTTCTCATCTTTCTTAGTGTCTGTTTTCTTTCTAAAATGGCACCTGAGTGTATGGTAGGAGGATAGATATAACATTCTGGTATGGTGAAAAGAAAGGGGCCTGAAGCCCATGTGATGCTACCGGGTCTTGTCTGGTCACATGCTGGTGAGTTGTCTGCTTTGATTCTGGTGCTTGACTAATGGGCCTTTTGGGAACGTTGTACAAGCATGGCAACCATCAGTGGATGATTCTTAGCATTTTTCTAGAGTCATGAAGTCATAGTGTAGCCTCGTTGCCTAACCCCTGGCTTCTGGATGTCCACTGAACCTCGTGGTACCTTCACATTTCCACATTTAAGGACATAGGTAGGGGCTCCTGGGTGGCTCAGTCCTTAGCGCCCAACCTTGGCTCAAGTCATGATCTCGTAGTTTGTGAGTTCCAGCTCCACATCAGGCTCTGGGCTGACAGCTCAGAGTCTGGAGCCTCCTTCAGATTCTGTGTCTCCTTTTCTCTCTGCCCCTCCCACGCCTGCACTCTATCTTTCTCTCTCTCAGAAATAAATAAACACTAAAAAATATAAAAACAAAAGAAAAAAGGATATACATATAGTTAGTGCCTGCTTAGCATTCCCAACTTGGGGAAAGCATACAATGGTGTAAGCTGTGTGACTGAACATGGAGGCTCTGCTTCCAATACATTTGATTTTTCAATACCTACCAATATGTTTCTATTGAAGCTTCCCTTAAAATTCCATTCAAACCTTTGATTTGCTTTTTCCCACACAGTGGGATCAATGGGGTTTACCCTTTTTCTATCAGTCAGGAAATAACATTTGTCCACATTCCACTTAATTTTTAGGTACAATAAATATCATGGTTGCAAGTGATGATGATTTCATGAGTAAATGAAAACATATTGGATTAGCATGGGCAAAATATTAACCCGGTCAGACATCTTCATAAATCAATACATGAAACATGTAAGGAAAAAAAGAAAAGATGAAGAGGTCAGAAAAGACTTTCTTAAAGAAACAACACTAAGGTATATGTTGAGGATGAGTGCCCAACTTTAGATAGCTTAGTAATGTTCCCATATGCAGGTTAAAGGACTGACAGTTCTTATGAAATGATAGAGGAGAGTTAGGAAGACTTCCAGACAACAGTCAACTTCACCACCCCGCCTTTGTGTCTGATTCCATAAAATATCATAGTGTGTTAGCAGGATCTAGAAGGTTTACTTCCTCTACAGTGGCTGATAACTAGAAGACACAGTAGTGTGTGGGGACTAACTACTGCTGAGACACTTCTCTTCCTTGGGTGAGAGATTAGTGATTAAGAACTATTTAAAGTAGTCCAGAGTTCAGAGCTATTTCTTCAGAGTGAGGAGATTCGATTACAGGAGAAGTGAGCCTGAGATGCTGGAACTGGAAATCAAAATTCATTGATGAATGCAAGGCCCAGTCTCCAAGATTCAGTCATGGGGCTGAGGGCCAGTGTTTGGGAAGCTATTAGGAAAGTCAAGGGCATGACATGAAGCAGAGCTGGTGAAACAATTAGTGTTGATCCATGAAAGCCTTCATTTCAGGTACTGTCAGTAGGTTAAGTGATAGATTTCATACCTTCCCCTTTTGCAAATAATGATTGTGGAAGCCACACCAGACTAGACCATGGGTGGTGGGGGAACTCTGATAACAGTACTCTTTACAGACATTTAGAGAGTTCCTTTAAATGCAAATGTTTGTCTTCTGGGACAGATAGAAATAGTATTGGTATTAACATCTAGCTTAGAGCTAATATCTCATTATTTCATTCACTGATTATTTATCTGAGTTAGTGAAGTAGGAATAAAACAAGGTCTTGCCTTCATATTGGAAGTTAAGACTGTCTGTGTACACATAAAAACACACACACAGGAAAAAAAAACAATGAAACAAGGTATAAAACATGTTATGACAAGACTAAATAGAATAGTATGTAATTTATTAGGAGGGAGAGAAAGAAAGGAAAGAACTGAACATTTAAAGGTGAGCAAAGCATATTTTAGGGAGAAAAATGCAGCAAAAAACAAAATCTGTAGGGTTTGGGGAAATGGGAGAGCCATTTGTTTTGGAAGTAACATAAATGACATAAAGGAGGGGTACCTGGGTGGCTCAGTTGGTTAAGCGTCTGACTTCGGCTTAGGTCATGATCTCACGGTTTGTGGGTTCGAGCCCCGTGTCGGGCTCTGTGCTGACTGCCAGCTAGAGCCTGGAGCCTGCTTCAGATTCTGTATCTCTCCTTTTCTCTCTGACCCTCCCCTGCTCATGCTCTCTCTCTCTCTCTCTCAGAAATAAATAAAACATTAAAAAAAATTTTTTAAGTAAATAAATGACATAAAGGAAAGTTAGGTTCTGGTCAGGAGATTGAAGGACCTGTGTCAAAGGAAGGTAGAACATCTCAGTTTGGATTGTGGGACCACAATCGAGGTTTGGATTGTGGGACCAAGTGGAAACTTTAACAGAACTCTGGGTGAGTGAAGTAGCTTGGGCACATGGAGCCCCAATGTTCCTTAGGGAGGTAGCACATAGAAAGGGTAGAGAGGAAGTGCAGAAAAGGGAAAAGAAATTTCTCTTTTGTCACCATTCTGTCACCAGCTTCCCATTATGTTTTGGGGCCCAGACCATGTCAGGGCTTGTCTATATCCATTTTCTGGATTGTGCCTGACAGGAAATGAAAGGCTAAAAAAAGATGCTGTATGAACAAATGGAGGGAAAACATTTCTCAGCTTTTGTGGGTTTCTTTGTAACATTCTCTCTTCCCAGTGTTGCAAAGAAATGAAACCATTATTGCACCTTTCATTTTACCCAAGTTTAAACATTTATTTTTCTTTTTTTTCTCTTCAGTTTTCCTGTTCTTGAGCAATCAGAAATAATGCTTGAAGACACAGAAGGAAAACACAATATTAGAAAATGGAAGGACACATCAAAAAAGGTTTCATTTTGCTCACATTTTTAAAATTTCGGGGCATTTTTTGTAAGATGCAAAGGTGAAAGATCTCCACAGTGGCTATAACATCTCTGAGTGACAATCCCAGGGCTGATGTAGGAAAGGCTGTCAGGGCTCCGTAGGGAAGTTCTCTTCACCTGCTCTGCCAGGCAGTGAGGCATCCTTACCTCTGACTCACTCAAAGAGAATCTGGTGGGGCAGGTTCCACCTCTACAAGAGGATTTGTTTGCGTGTGGAGCTCTTAGTTCTTGCCTACACCTAGGAGCCTTCTCATTTACGTGGCAAGCATCAACCACCTTTGTTTCCTTTTATAGAAATAGGTCTATATTTATAAATTATTCTTACATATACCCACCTGATCTGTTGTTGTTGTTGTTGTTGTTGTTTTTTAATGCTTTACTGCTTTGCTTTTCCATTTATATGCCCTTTTTTCCTAGGGTGAAACTATAGCCATCCACCCTCTTCTCCCGGTTTCAGGTGAGAAATATGAATTGTGGGTATTGTAGTTCTTTTGCCTTTTAGGGTTTCTGGTTGGGCAACCTTGGAGTCACAGTAGGAGGACTTCTAGTCCCAGGTGGCTCGATAAGCAAGCAGCAGGTCGGGCACCACACACAGAGGGAGACACGTTTGAAGAGAGTCCTTGTTTTTGGAAGAGTGACTTCCATTCACTAAAATAATGTTCCTGAACTGAAGATGCTGGGGTTCATTTCCACAACTGTAAGTGTTGTTTTTAAAAAATAATATTTTTTCCACTATTGGTATATGGGACACCCTAGGGAACTGTAATTTCCAGAATTGAACAAATTAAATTTACATCCTAAACCCTGCTTGAAAAAGAAAAAGGAAAAGTAATTGATACTCTGTGATTGTGTGGAGCAGGGTTTAGAATAAACTTTGAGACACAGACAAGAGTAATGCCTTGAGAAATGATTTTGAGTAAAATAATTTATAAATAAGAGGAAGAAGCGACATTCAAAGTCAAATTAGAAACACATGCGTGCGCGCACGCGCGTGCGCGCGCGCGCGCACACACACACACACACACACACACACACACCCCACCTTGGCTTGCTTCATATACTTCAGATGGTTGAAATCCTGTAAAGATTTTAAGTATTCCAAAGGACAGCCAAGGGTGTTGAAGACTGTGGGCATTGAAATCAGATAAAGTTGAATTTGGTGGCTCCACTGCTTTTTAGATGTGTAAACTTTGGTAAGATTCTTCACTTTTTCAAGCCTCAGTTTCCTCATTTGTAGAGTCAATATGAAATCCACCTTATTGAGTTAATAAGATGAAATTAGCATAATGTGTTGTACTAAATAGATGATTTGACAATATCCTGATGGAGGATAAGCTTGGCTTTTTTAAGTTTCAACTAAGCTCCAAAAACCAATTAAAGAATAAACACTTTATAATACCACTTGTATTCAGGTATTGAGAGTAGTCAAATTCATAGAAACAGAAAGTAGAATGGTGGTTGCCAGGAAGTGGGAGAGGGGAAAATAGGAAATGTTTAATGGGTATGGAGTTTCAGTTTTACAATTTGAAAATATTCTGATGATTGGTTGCATACAGTGTAAATATACTTAATACCACTTGATTGTACACTCACAAAAGGTCAGGTTGGTAAATTTTATGTTATGTGTTTTTCACCAGAATTTTAAAAAGTAGATCAAAGAGCATATAGTAAAAATTCTGGTGTCTTCAATTTTTTAATGTGTCCTTCATTCTTAAAAAATGTCTTAAGTCCATTTTCATAGGGTCTAATTTCAGGTTTGGTATTGGATCACCTATATTAATATCTGGTTTTTACATGCCAGTAATTAATAGTGATGATAATGCATCTGGTATATTCTTTTTTTTAAATTTATTTATTTTGAGAGAGAGAGTCAGTGCAGAGCCCAACATGGGGCTCAAACTCACAAACCGTGAGATGATGACTTGAGTCAAAATCAAGAGTCAGGCATTCAACTGACTGAGCCACCCAGCCACCTCGACTTCTGGTATATTCCTAAAGTTTTCTTCACCTTAGTGGTTGTCTTTTAATACTCTCCTTAATTATGTGATTATCTCTAATTTGTAATATGTTTATGATATTTAATATGATTTTATGGGTATTGTGCAGAATTTAGGAATTATGAAGTCAACAAGAATTAGTTACAACTCAAATACATTATTTATTCAGGTTTTCTCAGCTTCCCTGTAGTTAATTTATAAATGGATTATTTTTATGTGTCTCAAGACAGGATCTGTTAAATGTCACTTTATCTTAAAATGTATTAGCTAATTTGGGGGACAAAAGATAATTTGGAATTATATTGATTTGAAACTTGAAAATTTGTCACTGTTGAACTTTTGGAAATCTTTTGTTGGAAGACCATATGGATACATAGCTGTCTATTAAGACTATCCCCTATGGTATTTGGTGATAACTGAAGGTGATAGCAACAATGGTTGGTGACAAGTATGTAAAGTTTTGCATGGGATATACTACTTGAATTTAAATCCTCTCAGGAGCTATGTAAGCAAGTCCAGCATAGTATCAGAATGAAGATATAGGAGAAGTAAAGCTGTAGAAGCACTTGATAAATACTACCTAAAAGAGCCACATTGTTTTTCCCCTTGAATGCCATCTAACGCCTACTTTCTCTAGGAAGTGCTATTTATTTAACAACTACTTCAAGCAATCCTGCAATATTCTCCCCCTGGGCAAGGCCCTGAGTTAAAGAATGACTGAGGCATAGTCCCTGAGTGAGTCCTAACCTACCAGAAGAGAAATGTATTAATCCATTAATCATGCATGCCGTTCATGGCATCACTGTTCATTAATTCCCACTCCTTGAGTGTGATGCTTAGTATCAGGGGATTAAAAAGAACTCCATAAGTCTTTGCTTGAACTATAATCATAGAGATTAGAAAAAAATAAACTTCAAAACTTTTATATAAGCTAGCCAAAAGCAAACTGGAGTGAAGAGATGTGTACCCAGAATAGCCGAGGAAGGGAGACCATGCTTTACTGAATATTAAGAAAACACTGTTGGAAGTGGTGGAGCTCTGGCCAGGTCTGGAAGGATATGCAGAGTTGAAATTGACAGAAAAAGATGAAAAGACTATCTCATCTAAAGCAGTATTTCCCAACCTTTGCATGGATGAAATGATTTGGGGCAATAGATAGACTGGACAATCAATAACATTGGGTAATGCTGTGAGAAAATTAGTGTATTTTAAAAATTTGTTTCAATTTTTCAAGAACAAAGTTTCATTGTTGTTAATATGACTTTAAAATTCTTGTAACACTTATTTTCCATTATCCTTTATAAGAACTATAAAGTAAGTTGCAAGCTCCATGATTTTAGCCGGGAAAAGTTATTTAGTTGTAACCTAGCTTTTAGAATAACATTTATTTTTACACTATTTTCCAATAATTCCAATAGATACTGTTCTTTTCCTATTTAATATCTTGCTAGAAATTTGCTTTTAAAATTTTTATTTGAGCTAAAATGAGAGTGAATTTATGGAGAATATTAAGTAAAAAATAGTTCAGACGGTACTTGCTAATGGAAAAATCATGAAGAGGTGCCAGAATGCCTAAAGTTTGGGAAATAATGAAGTAGTACCTCCAATCAAAATTAGGAAGTGAAACTGAATTATTTATTTTTATGTATAACTGGGAAGGAAGAATATTTCATATTCTACAGGTATATTTAGATAATGATGCTGGAGTAAAGTTGATTGTAGAAGCTTTAAAAATTTTTGGACCTCGGCTTCTAGATGGCAGAGTGTCCAAAATGGCCCTGACCTAGGCACACATTGAAAGTTGTGCTTTAGGAAGATCATTTAATGGTGTGCCTGAGTGGCTCAGTCATTTAGGCATCTGATCAGCTCACATGGCTCTTGATTTCGAGCTCCACGTTAGGCTCTGCACTGATAGTTTGGAGCCTGCTTAGGATTCTCTCTCTCCCTCTCTCTCTGTCCCTCCCCTGCTCACACTCTCTCTTTCTCTTTCTCAAAATAAATAAATAAACATACTTAAAAAAAAAAGAAAATAAATATATAAACTTAAGGAAAAGGAAGATCATCTAAGGAAAGGCATATAAGTGGTTTGGAGCACAGGGAACATGACTGTAGACAGAGTACTTTGGAAATAAGTCTTAATATTCTGAGTATGGGTAACAGGTGGTGGGAATAAAAATGTAAAAGAAGATAGAGATGAAGAAGTCATTCAATAAAAAAGAAAATTAACTAAGAATTATTAAAAGACCACCACCAAGTTGCTCTTGAGTTGTTAAGTTTGGTGACCTAAGAGAGTTACAGTGACACTGAGGCAAAAGAAAAAGAGCTAGTTTTGTTGGAGAAATGATCCTTTGTGTTATAGCAGTTTGAAAATAAGATGAGTCAACCTCCCAGTGGAAAGGGAAACTGTGTTGTTAATCACGTGGTCCTGGAATTCTAGAAAGCCATCAGTGTTGGCCAGAGAAGTGCTGACAGCAAGCACATCTCTTCTTAAAATGAAATTAGTTCTGCTCTTTTTCCTGCCCCACGTAAGGACACAAGAAGAGAGAGAATCTTCAGATATCCAAGGAAGGGAAGGGGAATGGAGAGGAGGTTGACTGTTTACTCCCAAAATTTTATTTTCTTTCGAGAATCCTTTCTTAATTACTGTTGCCATCATCTTGCTCAGTGATGGGGCTGTTTTATAGGGTCTTTCCTGAAGATAAACAAAAATATCTTCGTCTTTAGTCAGGAGAATAGTCAGTCAGTGGGTTGAGTTTCTAGGAAGGGTAGAGTGGAAGTTTCTGTGGGAAAGGCACTTAATTTAGATGTTTCTCTAATATGTATAATACATAGTAGACAGATACTGAAAGATAGATATCACATACCCCCAACTTAAACATAAAATAATAGAAATTAAAAAACATAAAACACTCTCCCCAATCCTGTTCCCCACTTTCCCAACTCAGAGGTTACTACTATCCTGTCTTTGTAGATATTCTCTCCGTTGTATGCTTTTATTCTCTGCCACTATGTGAATATATACAAAACAATATATAACATTGTTTTGAATGTTTAAAATTTGTATATTAACATTAAATATACATTATTCATTTGCAACTTGCTCTTTTCTCTCAACATTGTACTTTGGAGATTAATCCGTGTTGATTTTGTAGCACAACTTATTCATTTTCACAACTGTATGGTATTTTGCTATCATAAGTAGCACTATAATAAATAATCTTATATATACACTTGCATACAAATGTAAGAATTACTGTAATGACTATTTAGGGAATAGATTTGTTAAGCATAAGTATATGCATTTTCAGTTTTATGAGATGCTGATAATAAATTGATTTTCAAAATATTTATGCCACATTAGAATCCATGCCAGAGTGAATGAGAGTTCCTGTTTTTCTCCATTCTCAACACACATATTTATCTCAAATGGTCTAAATAAATAATCTTTCAAGATGCAACTGAAAACCAGACACTTGTGGCATCTGAGAGAGTAAGATATATTTGGAACATTCTGATCTCTAAAATATAATGCAAAATTTTATTTCAAATCAACTTTCTTATTTTTCAACCTATGTGAGAGATTAACTGACTTGTCCATTTAACATTTACTTTAGTATTAATTATATTAATAATAGTGCTAATAGTATTAGCAACTATTAATGTCATTGAATGCTTACCATGTGCTAGGTGCTGTCCTAAGCATTTTAATTACATTGTATTTTTAAATTAATTTTGGGGGGCAGATAATCATATTATACCAATTTTAGAGATGAAGAAACTGATTCACAGAAATATTACATGAGTAGTTAGTAAGTAGGCTTGGTGGATTTAATATATACTCAATCTATTCCAGCTAGGACAGGTGAGAAAGGATAGGTAAGAACAAACTGGGAAGAGAGACATTAAAGTATCATAATTCTTAACTTCCAAAAGTTTAGAAACTAGTTAATATTTAAATTACATCAAAATAACATAATTAAGTAATTGAGAGCTCATATAGGTGCTATATTTGTAGTGGGAGGATTTAATTTTGCCTAGGAAAATTGGAAAATGATTCTTATAGATGGTCAGACTTTACTAAGCCTTGGAGATGAGAGAAAAAAAATGTTAAAGAGGCAAAAAGAAAGGAAAGGAGTAGCTTTAATATTTTTTTAATGTTTGTTTGTTTGTTTAGAGAGTATGCAGGGGAGGGGCAGGGAGAGACAGGGAGAAAGAATTCCAAGCAGGCTCCTCACTGTCAGCCCAGAGCTAGACATGGGCTTGATCTCACAAACTGAGAGATCATGACCTGAGCCTCAATCAAGAGTTGGATGCTTAATCGACTGAACTATGTGGGTGACCCGCATGGAATAGCTTTGTGTGAAGTATGAAATAAAGTAACAGGTGTGTGACCAAAATGTGTTCAGTGAGAGACTGGTTAAGAAAAGAACTAAATAAGAAACATCCATAATACCCCTGGTGATCAAGTAATGGAAAACTGCAAGAAAAACCAGGTTTGTTATAAAATATCAGTTGTGTTACTATATAGTTTTAGATTTACTCCTCAGAAATATAAACACCAGTAGTTAGAGATGCAAGATCAATTGCAAAAGTATAGAACATCTTTCAGTAGATGATGCGATTCAGCACGTAAATTGAATTTAGTAAATTCACTTATAAAGTGCTTCAAAACACCATGAAATAGCTTGTGCTGTGGTTTAGATCACCTCTCTCTCTGAAAATGGCAGTTTCTTTCTCTGTGAGAGCCTGAACCTTGGCACCTGTGTTTTACAGAATTCTAGATTCACTGCAAAGTTTAGCTTTTACATAAGCTAGTGTCTTAGTTATTTCCCTTGGCCCTCAAAAAATTTTTTTTAAAAATTAAGGCTTATTTCATTTGAGTTAATGTAAACAATTTAAATAAAATAAAATTTAAATAATTTGAAATGTGCTCTATGTGAGGCACTGAGCCAAGTTCTGGGATACAGCACTGAACAAGAAAGACACCATCCCTCCCTATAGATAGGTGTGCTTGGAAATTTGGTATTTGGAGAAATAGGAGCAAATATATGAAGAGGATAAGACTGAAAAGATAGGTTGTTGCTAATTACAAAATAATTTCAAATATCAATCCTAGAAGTGTGCACATTTTTCTGAAGGCAGTGAGGAATCAGTATGAGTCACTGTGAGGTGAGTGGCATTATTCACTAATTTATTCATTAAACATTTTTTCCACTGATGCTTTGCTGAGTGCTGGGCATGTAGAGATGGAGTTATAAAAGAAGAGACAAATAAGTATATAAAATTGATAGTACATTTTGAGAACTAAAACAAGTTTGTACAGGATAGAGATGCCTAACCCAGGCTGGGAAAGTATAGTGAGGAGTGGGAGGGCCAAGGTGGGAGATACTCCAAGATGGGTTTGGGGATAAAGAAAGTTTCTTAAAGAAATTTAACAACTATGTTTAGTCTTTTTTTTTCTTTTTTTTTAGTATAGTTGACATACAATGTTATATTACTTTTGGCTATACAACGTAGTCATTGTATGCTGTGCTCACAAGTTCAGCTACTACTATCTGTCATCATGCAACCCTATTATAATACCATTGACCATGCTTTAGTTTTTATTCCTGCGACTTACTCATTCCATAACTGGAAAGAAGCCTGTGTCTCCTACTCCCCTTCACTCATTTTTCCCATCCTCCACTCCCCTTCCCTCTGTTCAATTAATTGATAAGTTAATTCTGCCTTTTGTTTGTTGATTTAGTTATTTATTTTGTTTTTTAGATTCCACACATAAGTGAAATTATATGGCATTTGTCTTTGTCTGACTTATTTCGCTTAGTATAATACCCTCTAGGCCCATCATGTTGTCACAAATGGCAAGATTGCATCATTTTTATGGCCAAGTAATATTCCAGTGTGTGTGTGTCTGTCTATGTGCTATTTGCTATGTCATATTTGCTATTTAGAATAGTGCCACATTCAACATTGTTGTACAAAAATCTTAGGACATATCTGAGTACTTTTAAAGATAAGTTTGTAGACTCTGGATCATAGGTCACAATACCCACTAAAACTCCTGACCATATCATGCAAAAGAAGGAGAGTCCTCATACGATATTCAACTAGAAACTGAATTGATAAAACTTGAATTTTAGAAAGATCATTTTTCAAACATTGGGAATGGAGAATAGGAAATATTGGAAGCAGCAGACCAGGTAGGATTTATTGCAGAAATTTAGGTGAGGGAAAGAAATAGAGTTTATACAAATGAGGTGTACTGTTAGAATTAGTGTTGAAATATGGCAGAAATTTTTAGAGATTAATTTTGAAGAAATTAGCAGATTAGTGAAAGTGGCTAGGCAGAAAGAATGGGGTAAAATTGTGGATTATTTCCTTATTTCTGACATAGGTAACTAACTGAGTGGATGGTGGTGTCCTTGCTCCCTTAGATAGGGAAGATAAGAAAAATAGATTTGGGAAGAAAGATAGGTGAATTCCGTTGAGGCTAGTGGACTTTGACCTGCCTGTGACTATTCATGTAGATAAATTTTAAGCAATAGTACAGGTCTAGGAATCAGGGGTTTAGATAAATCAGAGAAAGATGTGGAAGTTAGCAATCCTTAGACATAGCTACAGTCATGGGTCAGGATGGGATCTCCCATGAGAAGAGCAGAGTAGGAGGAATAGGAGGAGAAGAA
Source organism: Crocuta crocuta (assembly GCF_008692635.1). Classification (NCBI taxonomy): domain Eukaryota; kingdom Metazoa; phylum Chordata; class Mammalia; order Carnivora; family Hyaenidae; genus Crocuta; species Crocuta crocuta. The sequence continues at coordinate 2,430,881 of NW_027529173.1, forward strand.
AAGGAGGTTCACGGTGGTGTCGTCTGACATAAAAACATAAAGGTTTAATCAAAGGAAGAAACAACCATAGTGAAGACTGAGGAGAGGCCGGAGAAATAGGAGGAAATTCAATGGAGAGTAGAGTGAGTGAAGGCAAAGGAGGAGAACTTCCAGTAAGGGAGAAGTTAACAGTGAGTGTCACATGTCAGAAGGCCTTCACAAGAATGAAAGGGAGCCTTTAAATTTCAGTGGAAGTCTTGTCCAGAGCAGTTTTAGCAGAGCGGCAGGGACAGACACCAGAATGCTAAGACTAGACCTGTGTTTCAATGACATGACTTTTATGGCAAGGGGCAGAATAGTGCAAGAAGGGAAGAGACAAGAAAGTGGAAGACTAGTGCAATGGAGAAGGGATTGAGGTTCCAGAAAGGACATAATAAGGCCTAACCCAAGGCAGTTGCCATGGTATTAAGTAGAAAGAGACTGTGGCAATAAGATTTCCCAAGTAGATGAATGTGATGTGTGTGAGAGATGATGGAGTTCAAGAGGCCTCCAAGATTTTAATCTGATGTAAAGGAGAATATTGCAAAACCATCAACAAATGCAGAATTCTGGAAAAAACGTAGGCATTTTTGTTGGTGTAGATAAGGAAGGAGTTCTACCATGGATATGTTGATTTGAGGTGTATATGGAGATGTATAGGGCTATGGCAGTGTTCATACTGAGATATTCTGAAGGTGGTTGGTAAGGTTCTGCAGCTCAGAGCAGAGATCTAGGTTAGAGACAAAGATCACTGAGTTTTTCCCATAAAATGGGATGTGAAATCATAGGGAATGCTGAAATAGAAATCACTGAGAGTGAAAAGAACAACAAGAACAACAAAACCATGGACAATATTTAAATAAACAGGTAATGCAGGTGAAACCACTTAAGAAAACATGGAAGGAATGATCAAAGCAATAGCAGAAAAATCACAAGGAGGTTTAGTCAAGAAATTAGAGAGACAGTTTTACAAAACCAAGGTCATGACCAAATCAGCTACAGGAAAGACAAGCAGAAAGAGGACCAGGAAAGGCCTTTGGGATCTGGGCTAATTCTAACTTTTGCTTTATCTTGAAATATACACTTTTAGAATATTTATATTTTTCTAATTCTGGAACTTGGGTCATCTTCTAGGTTTTTTTCTCCCTTCTTTAAAAAATTGTCTTTAATGTTTGTCTATTTTTGGGAGAGAGAGAGAGAGGGAGAGGGAGAGAGAGAGAATGAGTTGGGGGGGTGGCAGAGAGAGAGATGGAGACGCAGACCCAAGCAGGCTCCAGGCTCTGAGCTATCAGAGCAGAGCTGGATGTGGGACTTGAGCTCATAAACCATGAGATCATGACCTGAGCCAAAGTTGCATGTTTAACTGACTGAGCCACCCAGGCATCCCATTTTATTTTTCTCTTCTTAATTTTTTTTTATTCATTTTGCATGGAATTAGATACTCCATTGTTTAATTCTATAACACAGCTTTTGATTACTCTTCCTGACTGAAGTTACAGGAAATATTTTATGAACTCACCTACGTTATTAGAAACTAAATAGTTTTGATCTCATGAAAATTTATCAAAGACAAAATTTTCTGTGGGTTTCTCTTCTTACTTTTGACCTTCTAAAGAAAATAAATTGTGTTAATTCACATATCAACTTATATACCACTTTTTTTTATTTGCTGAAGTTTCTCCTTGATATCTATAGCTAAATTTAATTCTAGACCCTCAGACTAAACTACTAGGAGGGACCTTAATAAAAAGGTCTTAATTGAAAAATAACAAGTCTCCTAGGAATGTACCCACGGGATACAGGAGTGCTGATGCATAGGGGTACCTGTACCCCAATGTTCATAGCTGCACTCTCAACAACAGCCAAAACATGNTAAAAAAAGAAAAAGAAAAATAGCAAGTCTCTGCCCACTGGGTGATTTTCTTTTTGGATTATTGCAATAAACTGAAAATTCAGTAAAAAATTATTTGTCTTTGAATATCAAGAATGAAATATTTTCCAAATGCAAAGTTAATTCCTCCATATTTACACATAGCTTACAAACTTAAATGTGACTTGAACATGGTTTTATATTACGTCTGTAATTCAGTCTATTTTTCTGTATTCTCCTGGGAAAAGAAAGCATGTTTGTTACAGCTCATCCATTTGCTCAAAAATATGAACTCATTTATTCTGTCTTTGGTGCTCAGTCAAGTTTCCAAAGGTTGACATTATAAATGAATTGGTTGGGTTTTTTTTTTAGGTAGCACATTTCACTCTGATCAGCATTTAGACAAACCTGTGTCATGATGCAGGGCTCGGGGGAAAAAAATGGAAAGACTTGAAAATAATATTTAATTTTTTTAATGTGTGTTCATGTTTTGAGGGAGAGAAGGAGACAGAGTGCAATCAGGGGAGGGACTCAGAGAGAGGAAGACAGAATCAGAAGCAGGCTCCAGGTTCCTGAGCTGAAGACGGACACTTAACAGACTGAGCCAACCAGGCACCCCTTGAAAATAACATTTTTAAAAAATTGGACAATCAAGAGAGGCTTTAATATCTATCCAAAATATATTTACAAGGATATGTTTAAAAAAAATAAATTAATTCTTCCCCACAATAATAAACCCAGATATACGAGCTAGGGCATGAAAAGTAAACTGAAACGCCAGATTTTTGGGTTCCTAGTCTGCAAATCCTCTCCCTGGAAACACAGCATGGCAGTTTTCAAGTTCTTTTGAATTCTTCTAGGAATAGATATTCTAAACATATGGAGTGTTTGGTGTCCCTGCTTTTTTTTACTTAATATTTTGATGATTGACTCATATCATTGCATATGAAGATAACCACACTTTTTTTTTTACCACAATGGTCATAGATATGTCAAAGTGTATTTATTGGTCTCCTATTGCAATTTGCATGTACTTCTTAATCTTTAACTGTTAACACAGCTGTAGTGATCACTTTTGCACAGTAATAGGATAGTAAACTGGAAATTTTGTCTAAGATTCTAAGACATTTTATTTGAGATACCAAAAAGAGGTATCTGACTAAAATTCCAACTGGGGATATTTTCACAATTCTTGAGCTACTCAGTCACTTCCAGGTTATTAAAAAAAAAAAAAAAGCTATAGGGATAAAAAAGTACTTGGAGGATTTTGTGAGAATGATTTTTAGAGAGCTAACCCAAATACAGAGAGGTAGAAAATGAGGAATGGTACTTTTTATTTCAAGTTTTGAGGAAGTGGCTCTATTGCAAACTCCTGGAAAGCTTGATGTGTTTTTCTGCTAGAAAACCAGAGCTAAGGGAGGCATAGCTGACAGAAGAATTAGATGTATTGCTCATTTCACAAGCGGTGCAGTCATGAGCTTCCCAGGATACCCCAGAGTTCACTTGCACGTGGTTATGCTGGCATGGGCACATACACACCCCCGCACACACCCCACACCATATCAGCAGTAAACATCTGCAGAGAAAAAACTAGCTTCCAGTCATACCAGTAGAGTAAAATTGTCCTGTTTTCTCTCTCCCTTTCCTTCCCCATTCTCTAACTTTGGAGACTTCAGTAACAGGAACTTGAAAGTTGGTGATCGAGGAGGTGAGGCTGGAAAAGAGAAGATGCCTGCTAAACTTCCTCCCCCAAAGGCTATAAACCTGTGGGCCAAAGGGATCAGTTTTAAGCTGGGAGATTGGTGTACTGGTGGAAATATTGGAAGGGACATTCTAATTTATGAAACAAAACTGCATTTTGCAACTTTAAGTAACCACAGGATTTTCTTTAGGTCAAGACTGACCAGAAGATACACGAGGCCAAATGGGGAATTTTTATCAGTGGTATTGTAAAAACTCCCCCAGTGAATACATTTTTAAAAGGAAAGTGGTAGACAAAAATGCAGTTGCATTTGACTCATCTCATGATTGTATTTAAAATGGTTGCCTATTATTAGGAACCATTCTTAAATAAGTGCAGTATACTAGTTTATTGATTTCCAGAGCAGAGTAGAGCTTACTAAATTTAAATAGGAATAATTTGAAGTAAAAGCATATTCTAGGGTGAACTTCCCAATATGGTAATGACTGTTATATGTGTCTTTTAAATAAAATGAACTAAATTAATTTAAATGAATTAAAATAAAAAATTCAGCTTCTCAGTTTCACCACCATATTTCAAGTGTTTAATAGTTATGTATAGCTCTTGACTACCCGCTCTGACAGAGCAGATTTAGAACATTCCTAAAACCACCAAATTTTTGTACTTTATAACAGACATTAAGCCACTTAATTCTTAAAAAAACAACAGCAGCAAGGCATAATTATTATTCCTACTTATTGATGTAAAAAGCAAAGAACAGAGAGATTTAGGAACTTGATCACGTTCTTTGATTCTAGGTCTTATGTTCTTTCCTCTAAAACACTTCAGTCGACTATCAAAACAAATATAGCATATAAAATCATTTTCATCCTACTTTCAAAATACAATGGGAATATTCTGAAATCTAGAAATCCCTAAGGGAAGGAAGCTTTGCCCTTTTTTCTGTCATTACTATTGATGGGAAACATGGCCTTATTTTTTGTTGTTAATACCTGTCATTTTACAATCTATAAAATTTATTCACAGAGGTTGATTAAAATAAAAGACAGTTTTAATGAATGTGAAAGGTTTTCATAACAATAGCAAATATTAAATATCTGCACGTATCTATATTATTCCTTCACTTTGGTAGGATTCTCTAAAAAGTTTCTCGCTGATTTGGATATGTATAGGTTGTTTTGAGACTTGCTTTCTGTTGTTTTTCACAAATGAAGGTAAATGAAATTTATAATGAAACTGTTTCATACTAAACATCTAGTGGTGTTTTGGAGATGACTGTTTGGGGGGAAAATACAGGAGCATTGGGGAAAAAAGATAACTAGCAGTAAGTGAGGTATGAACACACACACCCTTCAAAAAATTCCAAAAAATTCCAGCTGGTGCTTGGACTAAGGGGTTACCTACAAGTTGTGCGTCCTTGGAGGCTGAAGCTCAAAATTGGAATCTAAGGAGGTAATTGGGCTCTCTCTTCTCTCCACTCTCATGACCACCTCTTAATTCAGGCCGCTGACAAGTCTTATCTCTGATTCTGCTCCACGTTTTGCTTTCCATAGTTATACAATGTAAATTGTAAATAGGATTATATCATCGCCTTGATTTAAATTCTTCTGCATCTTTTTTCTTTTAGGCTAAAGTTCAAGTTCCTCAGAGTATCTTATAAGGTCATTCACCACCAGCCCTGCTGGCATCAGTATCCTTTCCTCTTGCCACTTCTGCAGCCCTCTCACCTCGGTCCCTGCTGCACTGCTAGGGCCCAGCCTTCTGGAACTACTTGCTTCCTGAATAAGCCACACTCACACTTGTTTCTCTATCCCTTGTTTCCTATTCTCTCTACCTGAAGCATTCTTCACCCTTCTTTGTACAAACTCCAGTGTGGCTGGCATTTGTACCCAGATAGCTCAATCTTCATAACCCATTTCATAAATACTAAAGGATACTCTAGGGAAGACAGGCCCAGGAGCCTCTCCTGTTCTTATGATCCCAGCTGCTACTTTCCTCCCTCTCTTTTATTCTAACTACAGACTGTGTTAGCCTTCTTATGGGTTTGACCAGCATCCATCAAGATCATCTCTACATTGAATTCATCAATTCAGATGACACAGTATCTCTTCTCTCTCTTTAGAATATCTCTTTTTAAATAAAGAAACACAAAAATAGAAATCCATTCTACTAAATAATATCCAGTCATCTTTGAGGACTTTAAAAAAGGAAATGAACAACTAAATTGGGTAGGGTCTGATTGACACTTACCTGGGTGCAGAATGATATTAAAAATATTCGACAGTGGATATGGCATGGACACTGACCAATCACATATGGTACTTGGGTATTCTCACTGAATATCCACTCTCCCTGGAAGCTAGGGATAGGCATGAAAATATTACCTGGCTTTTATAAACTTCCAGTATTTGAAACACCCACATTTCTAGGCTACAATGGCAAGGGGTACCTTTAGGAGCCTAACTACACATAAAGGAGAATATTTCTCCTGGCTCAAACAAATAGGAAATTAGATACTAATGGGTGCATTCATTGCTTTGGTTCCCCTCTTACATAATTACATTGCTTGATCTCTCATGTCTCAAGTTGGATTTGGCAGTTTCCTAAAGCTGAAATTCCCTGTGATTAACCTATGCACTCTTGCCTGTTGCAATTTGACAATTTATTCTCTATTCCAGGATGTGTCGTTATGATCAGTAAGTTGGTTGAGAATGTTGATAACAGAGGTCTCTCAGTAACTTCTTTTCCTTTTGGATGCCATCATGTTTTTTCTTTGGTTTTTATTGTTACTATTATTTTGAAATAATAAATAACTTAGTATTTAACTGAAAGGTGGTAGGATTGAAAGATTCTCAAGTATTATTTTGGATGACACTTTCTGTATTCTTAACTCACCTTTGTGTTTTCCTCTTCATGCATTTTGTGTTTAATTCTCGTGTTAATAAATGCTCTGTCACGGTGTGCTTCCTATTTAACTTGAGCAATTGTACTTATCCCTTTATTACAGCCTTGTTTCAGAGCATGGTTCTGAAGTGATTGCTTCCTGATAGTTAAGTGATGATCTCCCTAGAGTTGATGGGGTGTTTGGAGGGGGAGGGAAGTGCTAGAGGAGAGGATTGGCTTCAGGATGCCAGTCTCCATCCTGCTGAACAAGCAGGCCAAGCCCTTTACTTGTGCACTTCACTGGTATCTCTTGGATTGAACTGCTGCCTCCGATTCTCTGACACCCTACCACACACGCTCAGGCCCCTTCTCTGTGTAATCCCCTTTTGCCTCACATAGCTTTGGGTGGGATGGTGCCTACTTTTTGACATGTCTGGACAGGAGAAGGTCAAATCTGCCAACTCTTTATCTGTGGATCACATTTTCACCTCTGTAGCTAAAGATTTTCCCTTGTACTCCCAGCTTCCTTGTGCAGGCCTTGTATAAGCCACACAGTCTGTCTGTGTCTCAACTTCTTATCTGCAAAAAGAGATCATGACATTGGCTACTTTTCTCCTAAGATAGCCCTGAGGATTAATAAGCTGACGTTCAAAAGCACAAGTGTCTGAGATGATAGGCCTTCCATAAATTAAAATTACCATTACTACCATCCTCCCTTTTTACTGCTAGCAGAATAATAATTCATATAAGATCTAGTATTTATGGAGGGCTTTGAATTTTTTAAAGTATTTTATGTTTGATAATACAGAAAATCCTCCTTCTGCATAGTCTCATAATTGTACTTATATGGACAAAGGATTTACCGAGTCTTCTGTAGATCTCTCTTTTTCATGAACTTTTCATTGTCCTGCCAATTGATATTACTCTTTTTTAGTCCTATTTTGTCTCTCATTTGAAAGATTTGTTCCATATCAAGGCTGCTTGGGGTGCATAGGATTGATTCTTCTGATTAATTGGATAATACAGATGTAATTTGACTTATAATTTGGTAACCCTCATAAAAATCTTGCTTCATTAGAGGAAAACTGAAGAGATATTTAAAATGAGGCTGAGATTTGAATGGAGAACTCCAGAATAGAGGCTGGTACCAGGGGCAGACTTCAGAAGATTATCAAGACATGACTAAATAATCAAAGGGTAGATCCTGGACAAAATGTTTACTTGTCTGGGTAATCCTTAAATGTTTACACTGGCCAATTGATCTCCTTTCATCCTCTCATGCCTACTAGGAGACCAACATCCATTAAACTCAAGTCTTTGGCAGCCCTGCTTTGTTCATTGTTTACATCCTGAAATAGCATGATTCTCTTGGCTTTTTATCCCTCTTGATCTCCCATGCTGCATTTGGATTCAATGGCTAATTCTGGTTCAGAAAAGTCCCTGGGACTTTACTTAGGCAGTAGTTTAATTACTGCCAGGTTTTTCCCAGTCTTCATGGAAGGAGATCAGACCTTGCTTTGATCGATATCCTTTTGTCAAAGGTTTGCTTCTCTTCCCACCATTCTCCCCCATGCCTCAGGTATCTGTTGCCCTCAGGAACCTCAAGATGTTGTAGTCTTCTTGACATTTCTTTGCTAGTACCCAAACTTTAGACCTTCCTGTTATTCCCTCTACCTGAATGAGTCAGTACCTGTCATACAGGCAGAAGACAGTCTGCTTTCATGACTTTGCTGTTTCAAGGTTTCGTCTCTAGAGAGTGTTGTTTTCTTCTTATAATCCTTGCAATGGCTTATCTTGAAATGGTTTTTATGAAATAAATATTTCTATAAATGAAATTGCCTGTATCTTCTAGCTGAAAAAAATAAGCCTGTATATTTTAAGGAAGAAAAATGAAAAAAAGAGTAATTAATAATATTCCTTCTAAAAACCACAATGTTAAGTCTACTATTAGATGACCAAAATTTATTGTTTCATCTAAAAATGAGTGTGAAGAATTGTGATTTTGATTTTTTTGATGTTTTATTTATTTATTTTGTTAACATTTATTTATTATTGAGAAACAGAGAGAGACAGAGCATGAGCATGGGAGGGACAGAGACAGAGGGGGAGACACAGAATCTGAAGCAAGCTCCAGGCTCTGAGTTGTCAGCACAGAGCCCAATGTGGGACTCGAACCCACGAGTGGTGAGATCATCACCTGGGCTGAAGTCGGATGCTCAACTGACTGAGCCACCCAGGAGCCCCATGATTTTGAATCTTGCAGCTCAAATATGACTTTTTAAACTTTCCATTGTATAGCCAGAGTTTGTCTGAAATCTTTGTGCATAATGCAGTTACTTTCTACTTTCTTCGTTTTTGTCAGGAGACATTTTTAAAATAAACCATGCTTCCAAGTTAATTCATTCCTCAGTTAATTCATTCCTTAGTTTATTGATGGTGCCTACATAAGAACATGTGCAGGTTTTTCTAAATGGACAAAAGAATTTGATATGCACGTTGTTAAAAATCAAAGTCTGGCCAACGTTATAAATGCCCAAGGAAGAAAAACAAGTTGTCACTAAAATTTCACAGAATCTTTATCTTAGCTATGCCACATGATTTTTACTCAGAGGATCAAAAAAAAAAATAGATCTATTGGGTTTGCATAGGGAACAGGCACGTTGCAGAACCAGTTGAAAGCAAAACTGAAAAGAAGAGATTGCAGTTCCTTGCTGGATAGGGCTGGGAGGAGGAAGAAAGACAGAAAATAGTGTTTTCTGCCTCACTGAGTTTAAGAAAATCTCAAAGTTTCTTAAATTTTTTTTACAAATAGTTTATTGTCAAGTTGGTTTCCATATAACACCCACTGCTCATCCCCACAAGTGTCCTCCTCCATGCACATCTCCCCCCCCCCCCACACCCATCAGTCCTCAGTTTGTTCTCAGTTTCTTAAATTTTTAACAAAATTCCAAGTCACTTAACTTTTTTCAAATGCCACAATTTTAATGTTAATCCAAGGTTGGGATTTATCTTTCTGTTGTAAAGAAAAATAAACATCTGGAAATCAGAGAGCTTGAGATCTGGTGTTTACCTAATTACCAACTAGGTAAGTGTTTTTAGGTAACTCACAAATTCAGTGTCTCAGTTTCCATATTTATAAAAGAAGACAACTTAAATTGAACAGTAGTGTTTAAATGTGTACCAGAGAGAACTAGGAACTCTGTGGACTGACTCCAGAGTCTTTGTTAGAGTCAACAGGGTGGCTAGCAAGGTGAAGGTAGTGAGCTTTTATCCCCTACCTTTCAACCAGATGAACTTTGCTTTTATTTATTTATTTTACAGCTGTATCTCTCTCTAAGTCCTGGACAATATTTCCTTTAAAGAAACAGAGAAAACTATGCATGCATGCATGAGGAAACTATGTTTGAAACCACTTGATTAAATTGTCACTAAGGTCTTTTCAATTCTAAAGATATGTCGTCAGTGACAATTAATTATAATATATGTTGCATACAACACACACGCACATACATACACCAATACACACTCTTATATATTAACTTTACCCAGTACGACTTGAAGTATTTGATCATAAATATAGACACAGATTAAAATTGAAAACCATTAACAATAGAAGCTAAGCCTCACATAATAATGATTTAGGATGGTGGATTGAGGTTGAGGGAGGAAATAACTTATATTAAACAAACAAACCAAAAGCAAGGATATGGAAAATTACTGCAAATGCACTAAAACCTAGCCTAAGCTTGGTTAATAGCCAAAGTAAAACTCAAAGCAAGTGGGGACACTAATGTTTTAATAAAAGAAAACATTAAGATTAGAAGAAAGAAGCTTTTCATATGTTCATTCCTATGTTGGAATTTGAACAGAATTATAAAGGCTTAAATAAAACAATAACATGGCTTCACAGTAAGAAAAGACAGATATAATTTTGTAACTTGCAAAAATTGACTGAACTTGCTTTTATTAAAGTTGAAAAATCAAAATTATCTCAATAACAGGCTTAAATAAGGTCACTAGTTTACAGTCATGTATTACATGTTACATATTATATCCTTGTCTTCTATTAGAACTTTCTATTTATTTATTTATTTACATACTTACTTATTTATCATTTTATTCCTTCAGTAAGATGATACAAATGAGATGCCAAATTCTCACTGGTAAATTTAGATATAACCATTTTAAATAATTTTCCACACAGGGCTTTATATTATAACACGATAGGCAAGCTCCCTGATCATAGTTTTATAAAACTGTGTACAAATTCCATACAGGTCACATCTCATCTGTACCATGAATAAAAACCAAGGAGGTAGTGCTGAGCCACCACTCTGTAAAGGCTATTGTGTGTTTTTTATTTATATAGTTTATTGTCAGGTTGATCTCCATATGACACCCAGTGCTCATCCCAACAAGTGCCCTCCTCCATGTCCATCACCCATTTTCCCCTCTCCCTCATCTTCATCAACCCTCAGTTTGTTCTCAGTATTTAAGAGTCTCTTAAGGTTTGCCTCCCTCCCTCTCCTTAACTATTTTTCCCCTTCCCCTCCCCTATGGTTCTGTTAAGTTATTCCTGTTCCACATATGAGTGAAAACATATGGTATCTGTCTTTCTCTGACTGACTTATTTCACTTAGCATAACACCCTCGAGTTCCATCCATGTTGCTGCAAATGGCAGGATTTCATTCTTCCTCGTTGTCATGTAGTATTCCATTGTATCTATAAACCACATCTTCTTGATCCATTCATCAGTTGATGGACATTTAGGCCCTTTCCATGATTTGGCTATTGTTGAAAGTGCTGCTATTAAAGTGCTGCTATTGGGGTCCATGTGCCCCTATGCACCAGCACTCCTGTATCCCTTGGGTAAATTCCTAGCAGTGCTTTTGCTTTGTCATAGGGGAGTTCTACTGTTAATTTTCTGAGGAGCCTCCACACTGTTTTCCAGAGTGGCTGCACCGGCTTGCATTCCCACCGACAGTGTAAGAGGGTGCCCGTCTTTCCACATCCTCACCAGCATCTATAGCCTCCTGATTTGTTCATTTTAGCCACTCTGACAGGCATGAGGTGGTATCTCAGTGTGGTTTTGATTTGTATTTCCCTGATGATGAGGGACACTGAACATTGTTTCATGTGTCTGTTGGCCATCTGGATGTCCTCTTTGGAGAAGTGTCTGTTCATGTCTTCTGCCCATTTCTTCACTGGATTATTTGTTTTTTGGGTGTGGATTTTGGTGATTTCCTTATAGATTTTGGATACTAGCCCTGTAAAGGTCATTTTGATAGGGCCTAGAGTAATATACTTTACCTTTTTTTAGTAATGTTTTCTATTTTTGAAAAAGAGACAGAGTGTCTAATTTTGAAAGTGTGAGCAGGAAAGAGGCAGAGAGCAAGGGAGACGCAGAATCTGAAGCAGGCACTAGGTGCTGAGCTGGCAGCACAGAGCGTGACGTGGGGCTCAAACCCATGAACCACAAGATCATGATGTGAACCAAAGTCGGACGCTTAAGTGACTGAGCCACCCAGGTTCCCCATGCTTTACTTTTTTTAAAAATATGTTTATTTATTTTGAGAGAGAAAGAGTTAGTGAGCAGGGGAGGGGTAGAGAGAGAGAGGGAAAGAGAATCCCAAGTAGGCTCCACCACTACCAGTGCAAATCCCCATGTAGGGCTCCATTTCACGAACCATGAGATCATGACCTGAGCTGAAATCAAGAGTCAGACATTCAACCAACTGAGCCACCCAAGCTCCACTATGCTTTGCTTTTAATGCTGCTCTTTGATTGGAACTTATTTAGGGATAGTTGAAGAAGATCAGTGTGCTGTAAATGATTTGCATGTCCCCTTTTAGTATAAGTGTGGCTGCTTAATGGAGGCTATGTGATAGGCAAGCTTAAGTTCACAAAGTGAGGACATAACTGAAAGGGAGGATTTCCATATTGCTTTTGAATATAGCAAAATGATGTGTTGTGTAGAAGTAAATTGCCTAAAATGTCTTGCCTTCATCATTGCCTCCTGAACCTCAGCCAGAAGAGGCCATAGGTTGAGTTGGCTTAGAGCCAACACCTGCATAAGGTACAGTGAGAAGAGTAAGGCTTACTTATGAGGCTCTTTGTCCCTCTGCCACAGGGTCAGTTTAAAATGCCTTTCCCTGTGCTACTCTTAAGAAAACTAAAAGGAAAGGACATGGAGGGGATTGTCACTAGGTTGAACTATTCTCTAAGTTTGAGGAAGAGAAGAAAAGCTGGATTCCCTAACTCTGTCAACATTGAACTATGTCAGAGTCTGACTTCTTATTCAGTTCTTTTCTAGCACCTAAAATGTTATCATCTGAAATTTGATCATTTAAAAGTGTGATATAAAAAAGCGATAAAACCCACTCAGCAGTGTGGCTTTATCAGTTCCCTGCCTTTTAAATGTACCCCCATCTCATTTATGAACCGAGTCTGATGGTGGTGACAACAGACTGGATGTTGGTGATCACATCTTAATGATCCCTCCATTTTACAATTGGAGACTTGAGGCTCTCAACAAGCAAGGACTCACTGCAGTCATATAACTGGCCAGCCACAAACCCAGAACTGGCCTCCAGATCCTGATATTTCCCATACATCGTGCCACAATATCCAAAAAGCTATTACAAAAGCTAATACTTTCTTTAAATATGTCTACTTGAAGGTGTGTGTGTGTGTGTGTGTGTGTGTGCAGATCCATTCCTGTTTGTGTGAAGATGGCAGATATGGAGATGGCCAACAGTGTTGGCTTTTGATTTCTGGCTCCTAACAGTTATACTTTGCCATTCAAGAGGCAAAAGGGGAAGAGAAAGAAGACAAACTTCCCCAAGAGTCTGAGTTTACCTTCCTAATGACAAATTTATTTTCCCACATCACATTTTGCAAAGACAGAAGTCGCCTTCCACAAACCCGGTTTGCTTTCCTGAGATTTGGGTATTACAGAAATTCCATGAGCTTAGCCACAGCTTTTACAGGATATCTTTTTTTAAACCTCAGAAGCTGATTTCTGAGAGAGCTTGCATCAGTTACCAATGACAATAATGGGATGTGACTTAGAAGAAAAATGTGAATTAAAAAAAATTAAAGACTAAGTTGCATCTCATGACCGTCACCTCAACATAGCCATTTTCACTTCTCCAAATTTCTTTCCAGTTTTTATCTGTAATATATACATTTCTATATTTGCAATCATAGTTCACATAAACTTTCCAAATTAGATTTTTCACTTAGCCATACTGTAAACAATTTCTTATGTTGTTAGAGATTTGTAACTACTTTTTAAAAAGATAGCATTGTGTCCTAAGTTAGTAGTTTATAATTTATTCAATTATTCATCTATTGTAGAACATTTGGGTCATTTTCAGTTTACTTTTATATTATATATGATACTATGAGAAAGAGTTTTATAAACTTAGCTTTCCCTCTTCCTTTTGAGTTATTTTCTTGGGAAAAATACAAATTTATGAGAAGGCTAAGAGAGTTTTAGTATTGTTAATGTGTATTCCCCAGGACGGACTTTATTTTGTGGGGCCTGAAATTTATGCAACTTAGGAAAGGGGACTTTGATAAAAAGAATACAAATTAAAAACATAAATTTTTAGGGGCCCTCCCAATGTCTTGAAGGGACTCATCACAGTGAGGGGCCATACGCTCAACTTGTATCAACTTCATATAATCAGAGTTTCCCTCAAATACTGTATTAATTGTCAAATTCATCATTAAGATCTGACAACATTTCATTCCTGAATACTATGTTTTTATGACCTAATTACATTAGCTAGAATAAGCCCTTTAATATGAATAATTTTCTTTGGTGTACATTTTTTTTGCTTATTAGAAAGACAGTGTTCCATTATCTCTTGTTATGTCGCAAACTATCCCAAAATGTTAATGGCTTAAAATAAGCTTATTATATCTCGCAATTTGATGGCTGAAAGATTTAGTAAGGACTGGCTGGGTGATTTTCTGCCTATCATGGTATGGGCTGTGGTTCTTGGCTTGTAGATGGGCTGGTCTGGAGGGTTCGAGATGGATTCACATTCATGCTTGGAACCTTCCAGGGGCTGACTTACAGTCAGGACTCAGCTGGGACTGTTGACAAGAACACCCATACATAGTCTCTCTAAAAAGGTGGCTTCAGGACTTTTTACATGGTAGCTGGTTTCACCCAGAGTCACTCTTTTCAAAGAGACCTGGGCACAGGCTGCAAGGTTTGGTGTGATCTAGACTCAGCAATCCCAGCTATCCAGCAGAGCACTGAGGCTAATGTAGATTCACAGCATTTCACAATGAGAAGAGTTGCAAAGAATTGAATTAGAGATTATCTTTATTTACCAAAGGCTAATAAATTTGTTTGTTTACTTCTTACATAAGTTATCTGTTCATTAACATCCATATGTTGGAATTTGAACAGAAGTTTTAAGTAAAACATTAACGTGATTTCATAAAAGTAAGAATAGATATCATTTTGTAATTTGCAAAAATTGACTTAATGTGCCATAATTAAAGTTGAAAAATCAGAATTTTTTAATAGTAGGCTTAAATAAAGTCACTTGTTTATTATCATATATTACATATTATACCCTTGTCTTCTGTTTAGATCTATTTATTTATTTATTTATTTATTTTTATTTATCATTTTATTCTTTTGGTAAAATGATAAAAATGAGATGCCAAATTCTCACTAGCAAATTTAATAGAACCATTTTAAATAAATATTACAGAAAAATTGTCATAGAAGACAGAAGAAGAGACAGCCATTTGCCTGTTTTCCTTTGGTCTCTCTTTCTGCTCTTCTATGTATTGCAGGTTTCTGATGCTCCACAGATTACCTTCCAGGTTTTTATTGCCAGCAAAATTCCATTTAGGTCTTCCCAATATGAGAGCCTGGCAAGAGACTGAGAAATGAAGGAGGGGGAAAATAACTTACCTCCTGTCTTCAGCTTTTGGGCCTCCATCTGCAGCAGTAAAGAGCTGTGGATTCCAGCATCCTATGACCATTTCAGTTACCCATAATACAGAATTCTTCCTTGGTTTCATGACCAGTGCCACCTCAGATATCATAGCACCTGCCAAGTGGTGCTCCCCTTGGCTATCCCAGCACCGGCAAGCAGATCCCATTTGTAGTAAATAAACATTATTTGTTTCAGGTGAGTCTACCCCCAAGTTCGTGGGAATGTGCCAAGAGAGGACATCATTCCCTTGTTTCTAGAGGCCACAAACACCACATTGTTGCAGACACTGTCCTAGAACTGGCAAATTCTCACATGACTAACTGGCAGCTGTAAAACTCTGCTGTTCAAAGGATTTTTGTCCTTTGTCTCATTGTATCAGGGAAGCCTATCTGAGGAACACACAGGTGAACAGGTATCATGTGATCTGTGTTCAACAATGAGTAGCTGTGAACACATGTGTAAAAAATGGATTCTTTTCTAAAAGCTAAGATTGAAAATGATGCTTCGCTTTATGGAATAGTCACAAAAAGAAAATGAGAGTGAGTAATAACAG
Source organism: Crocuta crocuta (assembly GCF_008692635.1). Taxonomy (NCBI): domain Eukaryota; kingdom Metazoa; phylum Chordata; class Mammalia; order Carnivora; family Hyaenidae; genus Crocuta; species Crocuta crocuta. The sequence continues at coordinate 2,446,877 of NW_027529173.1, forward strand.
CAGTTCTGGTTATACCGGGCCCAGCCATGTTTTCAGACTGGTGTGTAACACACCTTGCACCAGCCTCCTCACCCCCAGCTGAGGTATGAAGGACCTTGTATGGTTTCTCTTTTCCTTACAGGACCCTGTATGGGTTGTGTTACTGCTAGTCATTTGTAGACATGAGTAAAATGTCTAAGGAAGAATGTTTTGATTAGTGCAGCTGGTGTGACGGAAAGGTGAGCAAGTCATTCATGAAACACTGGAGCTTTGTTTTCCAAGTTTTTAATACCTTCCCTTGCTTATAGGCATTGTGTCACAGTACCTGTTGTGTTTTGACGGAAAGACTGTATTTTCATAAAACATTATTGGGAATAATACTCGTTTTTCTTGTCAGTGTCAAATTGAATTTTGTAACAGCGCAAGTCACAGGAACATGTCCACTGATTATTCTGTCATTAACAGTTCATAGGCAGACTCTCAAAAATGAAAAAGTGGGTTATTCTTAGGAAAAAAGCTTATGATAAAAACCTTTCCTTTTTTTTCTGGTTGACAAAAGCTAACAGATTTTGGCTTTGTTGCCATTTGAAGAAATAAACTGCTTTAGAATTTTCATGCTTTGGAATTTAATCTGTGTTGGGGTGCCTGGATGGCTCAGTCGGTTAAACGTCCGACTTCAGCTCTGGTCATGATCTCACATTTTGTAGGTTTGAGCCCCGTGTCGGGCTCTGTGTTGACAGCTCAGAGCCAGGAGCCTGCTTCGGACTCTGTGTCTTCGTCTCTCTCTGCCCCTCTCCTGCTTGCACTCTCTCTCGCTCTCTCTCAATATAAATAAAAACATTTTAAAAATTTTTAAAGAATTTTATCTGTGCAGTCTATGGGACTGGAAAAAGGTACTTCTAATTCACTTTTGAACAAAAGGATCAGAAGAATGTTTACTTGTTCATGTTTATTTGTTATTGACTCATATCCTTTGTTAGTTCTGCAAAATTTGAATTGAGCAAATTTTTTTAAATTTATTGTCAACATCAAGTAATAATATACTAGTGGTTTATTAGTTTATTAATTAATTTGTGGTTTCACGTATTATGCATATGCTAAATAATAATTAAAATAGTAGGATCAAATGTATAAATAAAGGAAGGTAAGAAGAAAACTAAAATTAAACGATTAATTTGGCATAATTGTAATTATCTTTGGTACTTAGCAGACAAAAATCGTATGGTATACACACATTTCAATAAACATATAAAGTTGTCCTGATTTACTTTTATTTCTGAGAGAGAGAGAGAGAGTGACAGCGTGAGCAGGGGAGAGCCAGAGAGAGAGGGAAGCACAAAATCTGAAACAGGCTCCAGGCTCTGAGCTAGCTGTCAGCACAGAGCCCGACATGGGGCTCGGGCCCACGAAACGTGAGATCATGACCTGAGCCGAAGTCGGACACTCAACCGACTGAGCCACCCAGGCGCCCTGGTCCTGATTTACTTTTTACCATCTTAAGCCCGGTCCTATGACTATTAATTGTATATTTATCTTTCTATCTTTACAGTACATCTTAGTTATAATTATTCCATGTCCTAGATGCTCTTCTTTAATTATTAAGTCACTTTGGAATACAAAAGACTGGCCTCAGTCAAGCTATGAGTTAACTTATTAAAGCCGGTTGTGGCTTATTTAGAACATCACTTCATGATACTGTTTTTGTGAGTTTGGAGAAGAATGCTTAAACCTGATAACGAAGGTGGATCAAGAATGAGCTCTTCCAATCTTTACAGAATGAGGTCTTAGGCTGGATGTAAAGACTAGAAAGAATTTGGACATTTTCTAGATGCAGATCATATAAGAAAGTGAAAATATTTGTGATTGTCTAGTCTACTCATAATACATCACTTTAATCCTCTCACACAGCATAGATTATAATATTGATTAGAAAGAAGGATAGCAGTCAGAGTATCATGTACTTCTTGAATCTCTCTCTCTCTCTTGCTCCCCCCCTCCATCTCTCTCTATCTCTGCCTTTCTATTGGACTGTCTCTGTCTCTTTCCCGCATCCCAAATTTGCAGGCAGCCTTTCTAGAACTAATAGATAGTGGAAATTAAATATGTCATTTCTTGTTAGTCTTCTCAGCGCTTTCACTTGGTGATTTGCATTTCTTTCAAGAAGGCTGTTTATGTTAACTACCAAGAGATTTGCAAATCACCTAGAAAACATTCACAGACTTCTGGTTGATTTGTTGCACATTACTTCTGGTCTATTAATCCAGCTTGTTTATTTCTCAGTTTTGAAGGGGGAAATGAAATCCACTGAGCATTCACTCCAATTATTTATTGAGCACCTACTAGATATACTAGAAACTGTTCTAGGTTCTGGGGATAGACAGGTGAACAAAAGAGACAAGAAATAAATCTTTATCCTTATGTTGTTTGCATTCTAATGTGGAGAAATAGGATATAACAAAATAAATCAGTCATATGAATTGCATATTAGATGCTATAAATAGTATAGAGGTAAACAAAGCAGAAAAATACAACAAGGAATGTGTGTTATTAATTTTAAATAGGGAGGTCAGGGAAGACCTCATTAATAAAGTGCTATTTTAGTAAATATCTAAAGATGCTGAGGAAGTCATTATAGCTATGTGGGGAAAAGGTGTTTTAGGGAGAGAAAGCAGCATGTATGAAGGAACATGTTCCTCCTGAAGCAGGAACATGCCTGGTGTGTTTGAGGAGAAGCAAGTAAGACCTTTGTGAGTGGAGTCATGTGAGGGAGGAGAGGGTGTTATAAGATGATCTCATATTATATTGGGACCAGATATAGAATAGAGCCATATAGGCTGTATGGCTTTTCACTTTTATTTGCTTATGAAAGGAAGCCCTTGTGAGGTTTTGATATGAACTGAGCGATTTGGTCTGAATGTTTCAATAAGGAGAGAGTGATGAGCTATGTTTCATGATACTGGTAGGTGAAATAAATGAGGAACCAGAATTTGCTATTGAATCTGGCAATGAGAGGTCAACTTGAAAATAGCATTTCTCATGGAGTGAGGAGAGTGGGTGAAAAAGATTGGAGAACATGGGTGAAAGGAAAAAATTGTGAATAAGGACATAAGGTATTTTGTGTGTGTGTGTGTGTTTGCTATAGGGAAGGGGAAGTGAGATGGCAGCCAGAAGGCCAGACAGTTTTGTTTGTTTGTTTTATGAATATGTCAAAAGTATCAGCATGTTTTTATGCTTATGGGAAAGATGTAACACAGAGAAATACACTTCTAATGCAGGAAAGACAGAGGAGAGTTTTTGATGTATTTGCTCTGCCTTGGTAAGCATGTTCAGGACCTGTGCACACGTGGAGAGGAGAGACTTGTCTGGCAGCACCAGCAGCTCATCCACAGTAACAGGAGAGAATCCCAGTATATGGGTCCAAATACAGGTAGTTCAAAAGACGTATATGTAGGAACAGGTAGAGTTTCTCTCTGATTCCTTCTTTTTTTTTTTAATTCTCAATAAAAGATGAAGGAAGGTCATCAACTAAAAATGAGAGCTCAGAAGGGTGTTAGAGATTTGACTAGAAAGGAGAGGGAAGTGTATGTGCAAGGGACTTTAAGTTAGATTGCCTGGCAACATTAAGAGCTCCCCTGGTTAGTTCTTCAGCTACAACCAGATTGCTGGATCATGACAAATAGATGGAATATTGGATTTGCCCAAGGTATGGTCCCACTAATCGGTCAAAGAAGGATGTAGAATACTAATGAGAGTTAAGGAGCATGAAGGAAAGCAATTACAATGACTGCTCTTGTCATTTAAGCTGTGAACAGAGTAGGAGAAGATTTGTGGGGGCGGCAGGTGAAGGACAATGAAAAGGTGTTAAGATTGATAGGCTGCTGGTTCTATAAGGTGAAAGGATTATTAGAATTCAGGGATTGCCAAGAAATGCTAAACTCATAAGTTTTTAGTTAGGAAACATTTCAGTTTTTAAAAAATGTTTATTCATATTTTAGAAAAAGAGAGAGAGCAGGGAAGGGGGAGAGAGAGAGAGAGAGAGAGGATCCAAAGCAGGGAAGGGGCAGAGAGAAAGAGAGAGACAGAGGATCCAAAGCAGGCTCTGTGCTGTCAGCATAGAGCCTAATGTGGGGCTCAAACCCACAAACCATGAGATTATGACCTGAGCTGAAGTCCCACACTTAACTGACTGAGCCACCAGGTGCACCAAGGGATTGCTATGAGATACTGATTTATGTTAGAATTGATCATAATTTGTGTGTATGTGTGTGTGTGTGAGAGAGAGAGAGAGAGAGGAAAACAAGGCCTGTTAATTTTGGCATTAAAAACCTTAATACTATAACTGAAACTACAATTGTATTATATCTTAGCAATGTAAACATGTTAATGGAATAAAATAGTGCATGTGTGGGGATATGGAAGGACTATAGTATTTATTAACTCATAACAAGATTTTTTTTAGCCATATGGAATTCTGATACCTTTTTAACACTTTTATTTATTTATTTATTTATTTAGAGAAAACCATTCTTTATTCCTGTTTGTCTTTAGCTTGAGGCTCATGTAGTCTCTAGCTCCCAAACTTCCAGAACACTTTCAAAGTTCTCAACAAATATGGTTTGTAGTTAAGATCATGTTAGCAGTCAACTGCCTTACATGAAGGGTTTTTTTTCTTCCTTGTAGAGTTTTTTCTTAATTTATTTATTGTTTAATTTACGTCCAAGTTAGCTGACATATGGTGCAACAGTTATTTCAGGAGTAGATTCCTTAATGCCCCTTACCCATTTAGCCCATCCCCGTCCCACGATCCCTCCAGCAACCCTCTGTTTGTTCTCTATTTTTAAGAGTCTTTTATGTTTTGTTCTCCTCTCTGTTTTTATATTTTTTGCTTCCCTTCCCTTATGTTCATCTGATTTGTATCTTAAATTCCTCATATGAGTGAGGTCATATGATATTTGTCTTTCTCTGACTAGTTTTGCTTAGCATAATACACTCTAGTTCCATCCGTTTTGTTGCAAATGACAAGGTTTCATTCTTTTTGACTGCCAAGTAATACTCCAGTGTGTGTGTGTGTGTGTGTGTGTGTGTGTGTGTGTGTGTATGCCACTTCTTTATCCATTCATCTGTTGATGGACATCTGGGCTCTTTCCATACTTTGGCTATTGTTGATAGAGCTCCTATAAACATTGGGGTGCATGTACCCCTTCAAAACAACACACCTGTGAGGAAGAGCCAACATGACAAAGAAGTAAGGGGAATCCGAACTTCCCACATCTCTCGAACAAAGAAAGGTTGAAACCAAAGGATTTTGAACCCCGAGAGTCTGGGAGGAAAAGAGACTGAGAGGCTACCGGGGGTATACTGGGACAAGCTGATGTGCGAGAGGTGCCTGATTGTGAACTGAGAGAGATAAAGCAGGCCACGTAGGCACAGAGGGGAGCAGATCCCCTTCTATGGAGAGACAAAGGGACGACAAAGAGCAGCTGGAAAAGCATAGGACTGTATCTGGACCAGAGGAAAAACTCAGATGGGGATGGAAAAATATCCAATCTCTATCTGTGGGGCTTTCTCTGGACTGGGGTCAGCTGCTCTATTTGCACACCTGAGGAGGAGGAGAGCCAGCCTCAGGCTTGGTGGCTAGGTCAGGGTTGTATTCCGCAGCAGGAGAAGACGATCCCCTCCCTTAGAGCGGTGTGGGACAGGTCAAAGTCTGTCCAGTGAACACATATCCAGTGGTGTGGAGCTGGGCTTCCCCAAAACCCAGTACCCGGGACACCGGGAGCGGGAGTTTGAATCTCAGCCAAGCACAAGGCACGGGAGTCAGAGGAACGAGAAAGACCATCCTGTCTTTACTCGCGGCACAGTGAGGACGGCTGGAACAGAGTGATTTGGGACACTGGGTCCGTGGAAGAGAGACTGGAGGATCACCATATTTCCTCACCATCACAAAGGCCAGGCCTCGGGGATCAGACCCGTGTTGCCCCCCGTGGAGGCAGGACCGCCTATACCAAACCATGCCCCTCCTCGCCTGGTAACTGCAGATCTACTGGAGGTGGATAGATGCTGAGGAAACGGCCAGCCCCCACCTTCAGACCAGAGCTGCTGCTTTGCCTGGATTCATTCTCGGACAATTCTTATTATATAGATATACTCTTCAGAGCACCTGGGTGGCTCAGTGGGTTAAGCGTCTGACTTAGGCTCAGGTCATGATCTCACGGTTTGCGGGTTCCAGACTCCGTGTCAAGCTCTGTGCTGACAGCCCAGAGCCTGGAGCCTGCTTCCAATTTTGTGACTCTCTCTCTCTCTCTGCCACTCCCTGCCTCAAGCTCTGTCTTTCTCTGTCCCAAAAATAAGTAAACATTTTAAAAAGAGAAAGAGAGATTCTTCTTTCCTCTTCTCCTTATCTCTTCCCTCCTCTAGTCTGGTTACTCTGGTTACTCTGTTTCAATAGACATAGTTAACCCATTCACCTGATACATGTTCTACACCTCCTTATTTACTTTCCTTTCTCTCTCTCTCTGGAGTAATTAAACCATATAGTTTCTTTGTCTGGGCAACTTTATTTTCTTTTATTTTTCCCTGCCTCCTTCTTTATTTTCCTTTCTCTCTCTCTGGATTACGCCATTTAGTCTCTCTGCCTGGTTGTTATTTTTCAGTTTTTCCTTTTCCCCGCCCGTCCTCTCTCTCTTCGTATGTTCTCTTCCATCAGCACTGCTTCCACCCTCTTCTTTACTTGTAGCTGGTCTTTCTGGTGTTTTTTTCTTTTCTTTTCTTTTCTTTTCTTTTTTCTGTTTGTGTGTTTGCATGTTTGTGTTTTCTGTTTGTATCTTTGTTTTCCTTTCCAGGGCTACTTCAAGGAGCATATCAAAGCACACCTGCTGGAGGGTCCAAAACATCACTACAAGCAGGGAAATAAAATAACCAAAGTTACAACAAGAGAAACCAAGTAACATTCTCAAAAAAAAAAAAAAAACTGAAAGGCAAGGCCCTGGACAGTGTATTACATACACACCCCCTCCTTTTAATATAGCAGTGCTCACAGGTGCCATAACAAGCTTTAGGCACTTTACTTCCACACAACACATCATTTTTCTGTATTCAAAAGAAATAGAGAAATTCTCCCTTTCAGAGATGTCCTCGCTTTGTGAATTTAAGCTTGCCTATCACATAGCTTCCATTAAACAGCCACACTTATACTAAAAGAGGACAGCACACTGAACTTCGAGTCTTATCCCTACATTAGTTCCAATCAAAGAGCAGCATTAAAAGCAAAGCATAGTGGAGCTTGGGTGGTTCAGTTGGTTAAGTGTCTGACTCTTAATTTCAGCTCAGGTTATGATCTCATGGTTCATAAAATGGAGCCCTACGTGGGGATTTGCATTGATGGTGTGGAGCCTGCTTGGGATTCTCTTCCCTCTCTCTCTCTCTGTCTCTCCCCTGCTCACTAACTCTGTCTGCATAGAGTCTGACACGGGACTTGAAACCAGAGATCATGACCTGAGCCAAAGTCGGATGCCTCACCAACTGAGGCACCCAGGAGTGCACCGCCCCCCTTTCTTTTTTCAAACAAAATCATCCAACTTCCTCAAATCAATCCTTAGAAATTTTTGTTTTTTATATGAATCTTCTCAAAGTTTCTACATCGTATTTTAATAACTTTCCCACTGGATTTAAGTATAGCAGACTGATCTTATTTTCAGTATTTCTGGCCCCTGTTTATTTATTTTATTATCTTACCCACTTTTCCATATGATTTTACATCTTTACAATTTCCATTTAGACCACAGCCATAAATTCACACATCGTTAATTAAAACAATAATTTATTTCAATTTTTAGTTTCTTGGCATAGTGAATAAATATTTTCTATTTTTGGACAAATTTTTTCTGGTGAGTGTTTCCAGGACTATTTAGAATTATGTTGATAAATGCTTCATTTCATTTATATTGCAGAACTCAAAATTAACATCCAGTTAGCAGGTTCCTTTCAGCATATAAAAATCAAATATGATTTGAGATTAAAGAAGAAAAACAAGCCAAGAAGCCAATGAGAATGGCTTTACAGAACTAAATCCCCATTGTGGATGTAACAGGAGCTCTAGCAACATGGTGGTCATTCTTGTAATTGTTCCCTCGGAAAAGCTACTCAAGGCCTTCTGCCTTAGGGTCTTCAGGGACATTTGCCTACAGATTACTCTGCCTGTGATCATTGGGAGTGTGGACTCTGGCTCAAGATTCTTGGGCTTTGGCTTCTGTCCCCTTTATTTCCTACAGTATGATGCTGGATAAGTTAATTAATTTCTATGTATCTTAGTTTCCCCAACTGCAAAAAAGAGACAGTAGTATTACCTATCCCACAGCCCTGTTATGCAAGTTAGAAGAGATAACAAAGTACTTAGAACACTGCCTAGCACATTGGATGCCCGGTGATCGTTAGCTTTTAGTAGTTACTACAAATTTAAGTTAATCTACATGAGACAATCTTTTCCTTATTTCAGTCATATTTCTCATGTCTTCTGGGTCTTTATTTTCTATTACTGTATTTTATTCACAATGATTTAAAGGTATTAAAAGTGAATGTTTTTTACTTTGTCCTCTATTTTCATCCACTTCCCTTTGTAATTAAGCAGAATTATATTTCTTTTCATTTTTATTCATAGTTAAAATCCATCTAGAGGAAACTTTCTGTTCCCTTCCATACATTTTATAAGTGCCATCTCATTTTTACCTTGGACAGCCAAACCAGTTTTAAGAATCTTCCTTATTTCTTGCCTCTCTTCTATGATTACATATCATTTTCATCTAGTTTATGACTTTCTGTTTGAGTTTATTTTTTTTCTTTTTGAATTTAATTGGAATGCTCATTTTGTTTATTGGATACCAGAAGATATATTTTGAAGAAATAAATCTTTTAATATAGTCTTATAAAAGCTTACAAGAAATAAGTGGCTAGAATGTTGATAGAATTTTAAAGAGCTTTTGTCTCTTACTAGTTCTTATAGTAGCAAACTGTAGGCCTCTGTACAAATAACAATTTTTTGGTGACTCAGATTCAGTTTTTTCTGCTTCTTAGAGAGAACTGATACTATTTGTCCTCTGTGGTCTTACTGGGAGGTTGAAGAGAAATGTATTATTTAGAAATGTGGAATGGGGAACATAAGGGAATATTGAAAATTATATCAATCCAAAAGGAGGAGAAAAATAAAAGCAAATGTGTAAAACACAATATGAGGTGGTAGAAATAAGAAAAATCATAGGGTTTTAAGTGATTGTAAAAGGATAGCATTCCACTACTTAAAGACAGATTAATAGTAAATATAATTTGTTTTTAAAATTCAGCTATTTGCTGTTTATAGTGGCATACCTAATAATCAGCTAAAGGTGTTGAAATAAAGAGGTAGGAAAAGATATGCCAGGCAAATACTGTATTTCTTTGAATTTTAGATACCATCCATTTTAAGACACATCCTTACTGTGTAATAACAAATAGAAAAAAACAAAATAAAACCAGTTAAAACATGACATCAACTGCATATGCATCTTGATTTCTAGAGATATTAACCTGTGTAAAAAATGTGTCTTAAAATTACAATAATGTAAAGAGGGCTAGTATGGCAATATTAATATCACCTAAAATAAATGAGGTCAAAACACATTTACAAAGATAAATAGAAACGTTAAAGGAAAATAAAGAGAAAATCCATTAATAAAATATAACCATTACATACTTACATGGTCTTAACAACAAAGCCCTGAGCCTTATATAGCAAAAGCTGAGTGAATTAAAAGAAAATTTAACACCTTCAAAATTCTAGTTGGAAAGGTTATCACATCTCCAGCAGAAACTTATAAATAACACAACTGTAAAATAATTATAAAAATGTGGTTCAAAAACTTAACCTAATAAACACAGAAGGACTCAGGGATTTCCTACCAGTGTTAATACTTTTTTCTTTAATTTCAGATATTTTGCATTACTATATTTCCAACTATTTAAATAAGAAAAGTGATAGTGCATTATTGTATCACCCCAAGCCCTCAACTCCTTTCCTAAAAATGTAACAAAAATAATAAAACAAACATGCACATTAAACACCACACAGTTAATGTAGTAGTGTAGAGACCAAAAACCAAAACTCAATATTGCTTACTGCCAGTAGCATCAAAATTCACATATCCTTTACTTATACTATCTTGATTTTGAAATGGCTGCTTATGTTTCTAAAGTTCTACTGGTTGGATTTGAAATGAAACTTTAGGTCTTCTTGATATTGATTACCTAAAAATGTTCCTTTGAGTTTAGGGGAATTTTTTTATTTTAAATATTTTTTCCCTAGAAAGACAGTTGGCCAAAATATTGTGATGAGAGATTCATGTTTTGTACAGTTTACTTATTAAAAACTAAAAGCCTTTTTACTGGGAAAATATTAATCAGAGAGGTATTTTTGGGGATGTGCATGTGTGTATGGGTGTCTGTGGGTGTGTGTCCAGGGAGAAAGAGAGAGGGAGAGCTAGAAAATGCCACCTGGAGCACAAGAAAGCTACGGATAGAACAAAGACTTATGCTAAAACACACTTTTACATTATCTCAGTATCAATAAGTGTCTCTGATTAGATCTTATTAATTCTAAGAGAACACAAGGAGACATGAATCCTGACAAAGCAGTGTGAATTAGAGAGTATTTGTCCCTAATCTATAACAGCACTGCTCTTAGATATCATTCCTAAGCTATACGAGGAAACGCCACACCATCCGTGGGGAAGAGAGTCCTACAGTTTTCCTTTGTCATTCTAAAATTCCATGTCTAGTACAATGTTCTAATACACATGTTTGCCCCTAAGAGGGTTGCCATGTAAGGGTGGGTATCTTGAGCTACTTTATATTTTATTATGTCCAATAAGTTTGTCTAACAAAATGAAAACAAATGTATTTTTATCACCTTATAAGTTAGTGGCTCTCAACCTTTGTTGTACTTCAGAATCTCTTAAGAGCTTTTTATAAAAATAATGATACCTGGGTTCCACCCCAGGATCTTGGGATAGGTTTTAGGCATCTAGGTTTTTTGTTTTTGTTTTTGTTTTTGTTTACAAATAGTTTATTGTCAAATTGGTTTCCATATAACGCCCAGTGCTCATCCCCACAAGTGCCCTCCTCCATGCCCATCTCCCCCCTCCCCCCACATCCATCAGTCCTCAGTTTGTTTCTCAGCATTTAAGAGTCTCTNGCTTTTAATCTTTTTTTTTTAATAGTGTATTGTCAAGTTGGTTTCCATATAACACCCAGCTCATCCCCACAAGTGTCCTGCTCCATGCCCATCACCCCCCTCCCCCTCCACCCCACCCCATCTGCCCTCAGTTTGTTCTCAGCATTCAAGAGTCTCTTATGGTTTGCCTTCCTCCCTCTCCCCANTGGGAACAACCATTTTATACTAACTTAGGGTAAATGATCAGAGAACTGACCAAGACAAAGCTCCAGACCAGCCGTACAGGAGAACCCTGACCTGGCATTGGATGTTGCTAGGGACAAAACTTTGAGCTTCCTTCCATTTTCCCCATCTGCACACAAGTAGGCCATTGCACCCACAAAGCAGCACGGGTCTCAGCTGAGGGAATCACAACTCCTAATCCTGAGTATTACCCCTGTGAGAGAGAGAGAGAGCGTGAGCGCAAGCGGGGGAGGACAGAAAGAGAGTGACACAGATATGAAGCCAGCTCCAGGCTCTGAGTTGTCAGTACAGAGCCCGAAAAGGGCTTGAACTCACAAGCCATGATATCATGACCTGAGCCAAAATCAGATGCTTAACCAACGGAGCCACCCTGATGCCCCTATTACCCCTGTTTTAAAAGAAAAGGGTCATGGAGAGGAAGAGAGAGAAAGGGCTTCTTTTTGTTTTTCATAGTTTTATTTATTTCTGAGAGAGACAGTGTGAGCAGGAGAGGGTCAGAGAGAGATGAAGACAGAATGTGAAGCAGGCTTCAGGCTCTGAGGTAGCTGTCAGCACAGAGCCCTACACAGGGCTTGAACCCAAGAACTGTGAGATCATGACCTGAGCCAAAGTCAGATGCTTAACCAGCTGAGCCACCAAGGCGCCCCAAGAAAGAGCTTCTTCTTGAAAAGGTTTGCAGTCCCTTTGGGCTGCTAAGTGCGGGGAGGGGGGTGTCAATTTCTTTAGTCTGACTTAATGAAATAAATAGGACAGTAATGGATAATTCTTTTCATTCCATTCTAGATGATTTTCTTTGTAAATCGCTGTTTCCATTAGAGTTTAATACCTGAAAAGAGAATAACAAAATAGAATTTGAACATTAAAATTAATCATTCCTGTAAACTCAGTTGTATAGATATTTGCTTCTCTTTCTCAGGTTAGTTTCAAATGTTTTAAAAATTTGTACAGTTAGAAAGAATTTATATTAAATATTTCACATCTTCCATGTGAATCATGTATTAATACCCTAGTATTTGTAATTACAGTGACCAACCATCCTGGTTTTCCCTGAGCTGAGAGATTCAAAACTGGACAGTCCTGGACAAACCCAGATGGATGGTGGGTCTACTTACTTGTAGCCCATATGTTCACTTTGGAAGCTGTGTTCTCCTGATATTCATCCTTCTAAGAAAGACTCAACAACTCTTATTATTCAATATAATTTTTTTTTGCATCAGAAGGTCATAGGGATATTTCTGAAGATTATATAGGAGAACTAGATGGTAGGGTTGACAACAGATACACCTCAGTGTTTTGCTGCGAATATTTTCATGAGTTACATCTTCTTATCCCCATCTCCCTTTTAGGTTGCAATCACCTACAGTCTCAACCCCCTGCCCCATCTTACCCAGGGTTTCTTTTAGCTTCCTTCTTCAGACTTCTTGTACAATCCATCACTACTTGACATTATCTTAAAATAAGTGAAGTTTTGAAGATTTAATTGTCTCTCATAAAGGAAATAATCTAGTTTCCAGTATTCAGTGAAAAGTGAAGCATTATTAATAATAAAAAGACTTCTTGTTTGGCTAAATTATACATATATGTATATAAATTCATCCATTTCTGTCTATCCATCTTCCTGAATAGGCACAGTATTAGTATTTTTCAAGTTTGTGCTTTGATAAATACTTCATACTTTCCATGGCTTTCTCAGTTTACACAATTGATAAATAAAAACATGGTAATTCCCTAAAACATTAAAAATTAGACATGGAGAACTTAAGGGAAACTCCTGCTTTACGCATTGGATGATGTTGCATAATGAGTGTTCTTTTTATAAATCTTACCAGTTCTACCAAATTCATCCATGTGCTCATTAGTTCACAAACACTCTGTTCTCATTTAAAAGCCACTGAACATTGAAATTTACTTTCTGCCAAGAAGGTAGACTTGTCAGATGATATGTAGATGATTCACAGCAATGTTCTAAGTTCAAACCAAGGAGGACTGTGGGTGTACACAAAATGTTTGTCAGAGGGTGTTTTTCTCTTGGCAAAGAATATTGGAAATCTTGTAATTAATTCTGTCCAGTAACACTGGGGCAAGCCTTAGCTGAAAAATATTAGATTTTTGTTGAAAAGGGATTGATAAATTCTAGGTAGAAAATAATAGAGTATTTTTTAAATTATCCTCTTTAGAAAGGTAAAAAAGAGTATTATCAGGTTGAATAATCAATTAAGTTAACATGTCAATTAAACTTCCACGATCCCTTTACTTGTTCTCTCTTTTCCAATATTCCTTAAGTACTTTGTCAGTAGCCATGTCTACTTGATGAAACCAACAGAACTGACACAGATGTGAGAAAATAAAACAAACAAAACCTATCATTTAAAATTGGTATTGATTGGAGATTTGTGGTATTTGGTGCGCACAACAGCTTTAAAAGAAAGTTTTATTGAGATGTGATTCGTATTCCATTATGACAACTACTTACAATCAATATTTTTGCACTCTGTCAATGAGAAAAAGTGATGCTCAGACCACTGTATTCATTTATAAGCTGTGTTTTGAACCCATTTGTCTAGTTTGGAAATTTGTATTCTTTCCATCATACCCTAGTGCCTCTGTTGTCGAAAGCTTAGCACTATTTTTGGCAGGAGTCATGAAAATAGGGGTGCCTGGATGGTTCAGTTAGTTGTGTCCAACTTTAGCTCAAGTCATGATCTCATGGCTTGTGGTGCCGACAGCTCAGAGCCTGGAGCCTGCTTTAGATCCTGTCTCCCACCCTCTCTGCCCTTCCCCAATCACGCACTATCTCTCTCTCTCTCCCCCACAAATATAAATATTTTTAAAAATTATTTTAAGGAGCGCCTGGATGGCTCAGTCGATTAAGCATCCGACTTTGGCTCAGGTCATGATCACATGGTTTGTGGGTTTGAGCCCTGCGTCGGGCTCTGTGCTGACAGCTCAGAGCCTGGAGCCTGCTTCCGATTCTGTGTCTCCCTCTCTCTCTGACTCTCCCCTGTTCACGCTGTTTCTCTCTCCCTCTCTCTCTCTCTCTCAGAAATAAATAAAAAATATTTTTAAAAAATATTTTAAAAAAAGAAAGAAAATAGCTGTTAAAATGCTATATGGAGAGTGACAAAGAGGAGATTGAGCCCCAAGATACAACTGATCAGTAGTCATTTTTTTTCTCCTAGGAAGTGGGGTCAGTGTCTCAAGCCATCTAAAGGAGAGGAACTCAAGCTTCTCAAGTGGGTCCAATTGGAGAACTTGTTTCTATATGCTGAAAAATAATAGGAGAGAGAAATCAGAGGAAAAGAAACAAAAAGGAATCAGCTGGTTGTACCACTTTTTATACAGTATTCCATTTGATTATTATAGCTACACTATGAAAATTGTGGACTCATTATAGAATAATAGAAGTAATACATAGTAATAGTAATACTTGCTATTCTTTTTTTTTTTTTTTACAGATGATAAATAAAATCACAGAAATGTTTAATAACTGTCTCAAGTTTTACCCAGGGTCTAAAACAAGAGAATTTCTAATTCCAAAACTTGTATTCTCTGTACTTTCTCAAAATACATTTATATATAAGAAACAAACACACAAATACTGCTGATTGGCGAAAAACAGTGAGACCTCCACAATGTCAAATACTCTAGTAAGTGATGGAGCTTTGCAGGATATGAAGCTTATTAAAAAAAAAAAAAAAAAAAAAAAAGAATTAGGCCCAGGGCCTTGGAAAGGGCTTTGTAAACAAGGGCAATTGAAGTTCAGCTTCATTGGCCACCCTGTAAATCTGATTCTGGTTCCACCCCTTTTGAACCAGTAGTTGATCTCTGTATCTTTTTGAAAAATACAAGCCAGGAAGCTTCTCTTGCACTGAAGGATGCATGAAAAGAGGCTTAAGGTCACTGTTACACAGTT
Organism: Crocuta crocuta; assembly: GCF_008692635.1. Lineage (NCBI taxonomy): Eukaryota > Metazoa > Chordata > Mammalia > Carnivora > Hyaenidae > Crocuta > Crocuta crocuta. The sequence goes on from NW_027529173.1 coordinate 2,462,212, forward strand.
CTTGTATCCAAGAACTTGCACAGCAATTAAACTTGTTCTGTTACTAGGGACAGGTTTTACAGCTAGTTTATCTTTGAAGGTTTGCTAGGAGCATACATCATTTAAAGTTAAACTTGAGAGACACTTCACTGAGAATATTATATTACAACAGTGGGCATTTGATACCAAATTTATTAAATGTTTTCCAACACTGAAAATACTAAAGCCTTGCTCTGTGACTTAGAAGGTCATTACCCATACCCTTTTGTGGTGGAGCAATAACACAATTGTGTTCTGAGGAACATTTCAGCCCATGTCACAGCCACCATATACAGAGGTAGAATGATCTGTTCAGGCCTACGTTTGAGCTATTTGTCTCAATTTTCATAAGAATGTAATTCTCATTTTTAACTGTGCTGATTGTTTGGATCTTCAAGAGAAAGTGCTGCTCTCAATCCTCATCAAGAGCTAGAACATCTAACTCCATGTGGATTGAGAAGTAAAAATAGAAAATCAGTAGAAAAAACTAAGCATGGTAGTTTTACATCAGATGATCTATCCTGTCCTTTTGTAACTTACCATGTATTCTTGTATCTGGTTAAGGAGGCAGATAGCTGCTTAGCTGGATCTGCTACTTTCCATCTGATTTGACACAATTGCCCTTGGGCGAGAGGCCATCAGGACACCTTAAGAAAGAGTTCCATGAAAGAGACCCCAGTGCTGAACACAAGGTAAAGGGCGAGGTGAGGATATTGTTCCCAGCAGTCCTGGTGAGTCTGGTGCTTCTGCTAAGTGGTTTATTTGTATTGTATGGTCACTGTGAGGCTTGTAACTAACAATGTATTCCTTGCTGTGATCCCTCTGAGAAAGTGAAAGCCAGATTTGTGACCTATTAGCAATATATGGAACTTAAAGCATGTTGTTCATAAAATTATTTATTTAGGGTTTCCTACCAACTCTCTATAACTGTCACCCTAATCACTTACTTGTTTTTTTTTTCTTAACTTTCTCACTGAAGAATAATATACACTTGCTTGTTGTTTAAACACACCATGTTGTTTGAGTATTTGTAAGCACTTTCAAATTGTTTTTAAACCAAGGAAAGGGGTGTGTGTGTGCGCGTGCATGCATCCTTAAAATGAATATAATGAAAAAGAAAATCAAAATGAAAAAATACATCTATTGATCATCAGTTATATGCTTAGGTCATTAATAAAAGATTCCTAATTTACAATGAATATTTATCAGCAGCCTGTAATACTCCCTTAAGCACTTCTGTATCCATGGAATATTCCCTGAACTTTCAAAAGATCTCTTACCTGTGTTTTGAATGTTGATTCTACTCTGTGGGGTGAAAGGAGAGATGCTGCAAGAGTGAAGTAAAGTCAGAGCATAGAGGGCTGACCTTACCAGTGGATTTGGTTCTCTCTTGCCTTTGCCAAAAGTCATATCCAAAGACTCTTTGTTTGGTAGGACCTTTGATGCAGGTGGAGCACGGGGTTAGGGCCACTTTATTTCTTTTTTTTTTTTAATTTTTTTAATGTTTTATTTATTTCTAAGAGAGAGAGAGACAGCTTGAGCAGGGGAGGGTCAGAGAGAGAGGGAGACACAGACTCTGAAACAGGCTCCAGGCTCTGAGCTGGCAGTCAGCACAGAGCCCAACGCGGGGCTCGAACCCACGAACCGCGACATCATGACCTAAGCGAAAGTCGGACGTTTAACCGACTAAGCCACCCAGGCGCCCCTAGGGCCACTTTATTTCACTCTAATTGAGTTAAAATTTTTATCATTTTTGCTTTGAGATATTAAAATCTATGCTACTACTACTTTTGACATTATATAGCATCAGAATTTAAAAGGATCTCATTTTTTAAGTCATAGCATCCATCAAAATAGGTAGAACTATTTTTATACCCTCCTTTTTTTCTGTGGGGTTCAACTTAGGAGATGACAATTAGAGTCCTGAACTGGCCTGTAATGAACCTGCTACTTTGAGCAACTCACTTTATTCTCTTGCTGCTCTTATTTACCATCTGTAAAATGAGCATCCTTCTTCTAAAATAGCACTTTTCTTTTCTTCATGGTAACTTATAACTAGTCATTTCTTTAGGTCTGAAGGCTAAGGGTTGCCAACTACATGAACCAGGACTGGCTGCACAGTTACAGTGCCCAGTGTAGAATAAAAATGGGAATCCCCTTGCTCAAAACATATTAAGTATTTTAAGTTTTAAACAACAGAGATTCTGTTAAGCACAAAGCCCTCCTGAGAGTGGGTCTCTGTGTGGCCACACAAGTCACATACTCATGATGTGGGTCCTGCTGTGAGCTTGGTGAAGATCTCAGGGATTAAAATCAAAGCTTGATGCTGCTCTCCAGCAACAAACCCAGGGCATAGTCTCAGGTATCACTTCCACTGGGAGGGAAGTGCTGACCAATGGATAGGAAGCATAGCATAGAGTTCCAAAGCTCGTACTTCAGGGTCTGATATCCCTACATTCAACCATCAGCCCTGGTGCTTAGTACCTACCTAATATTGGGCAAACTCTGTGAATCTCTATTTCCATACCTTTATTTTTAAAATATTTTTAATGTTCATTTATTTTTGAGAGAGAGAGAGAGAGAGTCATCAAGGGGGGACAGAGAAAGAGAGAAAGACAGAATCTGAAGCAGGCTCCAGACTCTGAGCTGTCAGCACAGAGCCCAATATGGGGCTTGAACTCATGAGCAGTGAGATCATGACTTGAACTGAAGTCTGATGCTTAACTGACTGAGCCACCCAGGTGCCCCTCTATTTCTCTACCTTTAAAATGGCAGTAGTGAAAGTACCAACTTTCTAGAATCATTACACTTCATAAATGAGAAAAATCTATGCATCATACCAGGATTATGGCAAGCTCTCAATAAATAATCGCTCTGATGATGGCAAAATTTTATTATTAGTTTACAGTCCTGAAATATTCCTTTTGTGTATCTGTTTAAAGTCCTTTACATTTTCCCTTCCAGAATGAGGTTTCTGCAAAGGTTCCTCAGCTATATAATTAAACTGAACATAGAACAAGTGCCAATCAACTGCTTCTCTGTTCCTGTTTTGTGCTCACTAATATAATGTTTTCCTGAACAATTATCATAACTTTCCTGAACTTCAGTTCTGCCGTTGATTGAAGAGTAATAAGATATAAAGGAAGTGATACACATCTTGATATGGTAATATTAACAAGATGGAATATTTTGAGTCACCAAGATTGGAGGCATCATAGAAATTATTTGCATTATTAATACTGCCTAATATATCAGAGTCCCTGCTGCCTACCCTGAAGAATCTTGCAAAACCATTTTCCTTGGGAGAAAATGTTGCTATCAGGATTTTTAAATCTTTGATCATAATAACTAGAGATAGCAAACTAATTAATTATTGGTTTATAGGGTATATACACTGCCAGTCAGAAAATGCTACTAGCCACTGAGAAGGTGCTTTGAGAAAGCCACACACACTATGGTAACATTAAGTAAAATTACACCAGGTAAGTGTCATCTGCTGACTATGGTTCTTTTTTGACCCACTCAGACTTTTTATACCAGCTATATTTATAAGGAAATGCAAAGTTGTTCTGGTAGGTTTGGCATTTGTTGGGGGCCAGGTGAAGAAGTCCACTGGTCCAACAGTTGCCCTCCTGATATTTTAGCATTTGCTGTCAACTGTAAGAGTTATAGCCTATGTGAAAATATTTTTTAAAAATTTAATATGTATTTTATTTTTGAGAAAGACATAGATCAAGCCAATGAAAGACAGAGAGAGAGGGAGACATGGAATCTGAAACAGATTCCAGGGTCTGAGATGTCAGCACAGAGGCTGAAGTGGGGCTCGAACTCACGAACTGTGAGATCATGACCTGAGCTAAAGTCAGATGCTCAACCAACTGAGCAACCCAGGTGCCCGCGAAAATATTTTTAATACCACATAGGCCAAGAGTTAAATACAGTACAAAACATGGAAATGTGTAAAGGGTACCAGAGGTGTTCAAAGACTAGTTGGAAAATACTTTGAACCTACTAAGTGGCTACAAGTAGCAATTTTCACTGTATAACAGCTACCATAAACACTTCACAGAAACATATTTTATTTTATTTTATTTTGGTTTAAGCATAATTTCATATTTTTAAGAAAATATTATAGTAGTTCCAGGTGTACAGTATAGTGATTAGACAATTCTAGCCTGTACACATCATAACAAGGGCATTCCCGAATCCCCATCACCTGTTTAACCCAACAAAGGAACACATTTTAAAGAAATAACTCTTTTAGGGGCACTTGGGTGGCTCAATCAGTTAAGCATCAACTCTATTTCTGTTCAGGTCATGATCTCACAGTTCGTAGGATTGAGCCCTACCTCAGGCTTTGCCCTGACAGTGCCTGGGATTCTCTCTCTCCCTCTCTCTCTGCCCCACCCCTGCACGTGCACACACTCTCTTTCTCTCTCAAAAATAAATAAACATTAAAAAAATAAAAGAACAATTTCTTTAAATAATATTGCTTCCCTGGCCACTCTTTTGCAAATATTCCTCTCTGCCCCCCAAAATTTTCTGGGATCTTTTGCTAGGTTGTACAGTTGGTAAATATTCCCAGGTGCTTAAGGCCTAGTTTAAATAGTAAAATACACGAAAAGCAGACTTTGTTCATTGGTTTCTTAAGAAAAAAAAATAGTGGATAATGTAAATCAGAGTAAGTGTGTTGTACAAGGCATGGTTGACAAGAATGTGTCCCCAATTAAGTGAGTAGTAGACTGTTCTTTTCCCACTTACTCATTCTAACCAAAATTGACTCATGCTTCTTTAGACAAAATTTTAAAAATCCCCTCTTAAGAAAGCAATTGCCATTGGGTATGACATTTAATTGCAGGAAAACACAGGGGAATGATAAATTTGGCCAGTGCTATTTGCACCTGTGTAAACAAGCACTGCCCTCAATAGGCCACCCTAATGGTCCTTTTAGGTCACCGTCATGGTCCTTTTAGTCAAAGGCTTTTCCTGTATTCGTAGAACAAATTCATAGTCAGGATGAAGTCCTGTGAGACTGTGTGTGTGTGTGTGTGTGTGTGTGTGTGTGTGTGCGCGCGCGCGCGCGCGCGCGTGCGCACGCGCACAAACAAAAAGATTGAGAGAAGGAGGATTTGTTGGAGGATAGTGGGAATAGCCAGAGAAAAAAGGAGAAATCTATTAATTTGGTAGGGAAAGAACTTAACATGGTGGTTTTTAGAATGTGGTTCTCAAAATGTGCCCCTCTCCCCAACCCAGAGCCACAGCATCACATCACTTGGCCACTTTGTTAGAAATGTGAGTTCTCAGGTGCAGCCCCAGACCTCCTGGGTCAGAAATACAGGGTGGGTCTCGCAAACTGTGATCAAACCTTCCAGGTGACTCTGGTCCCACTGAGGTTTAGAACCACGGGCTTAAAGGACAGTGAAGATCTACTTGGATATTTGGATAAGAAGGCTACCCCACCAAGAATTCCAGCTAATGATCACCTTGTGCGTTTGTTTCTAGAATAGTATGATCCTCCAGAACGTAGGTGCGTAAGTCACCATTCTGATTCTTATGTTGTTGAGGACTTATAACTACATTTCACTAGGTTATTAACTATTTTTCACACTAAGGGTTGTTAGCGTCAAAGGAACCCTGGATATTAATTGTTCCTTTCTACTCTTTCCTCCACAAGAAATTAAGCAGTTTAGGGAGCTTTCTGTCTAAATTGATTTTCCATTTATAATGTACTTTTTCTTTTTAAAAAACACTTTTTCATGTAAGCATTTTTCTCATTTTAATTTGATTTGCTTAATTTTGTTCACAGATGTGTACTTCATTTTTTATTCTAAAGTTTTGGCTACCTAGAATGTGCCAAGGGCTTTAGTTTTTGACACTATATGTGGTAAAATCAACAGAGAATTTTGAAGATCTGCCAGGAAACTTAAGGCTTCAGTATAAATTGCATATTGCACCATTTGGCTTTTCACCCCAACTTTCCATGTGGTTTTGTCTATCAGAGGAAAAACTTGTTATTTTACTGTTTGAATTTTTAAAGTATGCCATATTATGAAATAACTTTTGCATTTGTTTATCCATTATGTTTGGAAAACATGTTTTCCCCCTTCTTTCCTTTCATTTTTCCCCTTTCCTCTTCTCTCCTCATTTACTTCTGCTCGTTATTTTCTTGACACCAGAAAAGACTTTTGATTCCTTTAAAAAATAGAAAAAGTTTCTTTGAAATAAAATGTCAGGAACTTGAAAAGAGGGTATGACAAACAGTTAAAGGTAAAGGAGATACGGTTAATGCCTAAAGGAGAAAGAACAAGAAGTAAAAGTTTAGCATGACTTGCAGTTTGAATTAGAAGGTAGGATAGTCTGAGAATGTAGTATTGGGAGCCTCAAGTCTGAGAAGGGGCGTATGCATCCTGGGTCACAGGGTTTATGGAGTGGCAGTAATGTGAATGAGGAATTATGTTTGGGTCGGTCAGTTGCCAGTTGTTTGACCTTGTAAGTTCATTCTGTTCTGTTGCTGAGATTCATTTTTGTACTCTAAAATCTTACTGAAGATATCTATTTTTCAGTGTTGCCATGGGACAAAGAGATAACGTATATGTGAGGAAGAGTGAGTCACAGCAATGGGATGCTTCCAGTTAGAACATACTGACGCTTTTTATTGTAATTTGCCTGTTTTCATAGTTGCACGGTACTTCAATTAATTAAAACACCATATTGATTTATCTATTCATATGGCAAAAGATAATTGGGTAATTCCAGATTTTTGTTAATATAATGAACATTCATGTATATCTGTTCTGAAGTAAATATTCAAGGTTTTCCTACAACAACAGGCCACTTCTGTCATATATCAAGTTTTTGTGTGGGAATGGGTCTGTTTCTAGGGTTATTGTGTGTCCTTATTTTATTTCTGTTCCAGTTTCACATTGTCTCACTTAGCACATATTGATAATAAATGCTAGTATCTGGTGGAACATTTCATTTCCATTCTGTTCTTTTTCGGGATTGTCTTGAATATTAGCCTTTTGCCTTTCTTTAGAAACTTTTAAAAAGTTTAAGAAATTACAAACACATACATAACGTGTTGTGATTTCTCTTGGAACTGCACTGAATGTATAGAACTCAGTGGAGACTTTCCAGTTTTGTGAATCTTTGTGTTCCAATCACCAAACAGGGATTTCCTATTTATTGAAGTTTCAACTTACTATTCCTATTCTCTTGTTCTTGGGATTTTCATTAATTACATTTTTTATGGGATCACTAATACATTTTAGTTTAGAATCTGAGCATTTTTCAGTGAAGTGCTAATACATATTTCAGAATATCTATCTAGCATCCTACTAGAAATAGAGGACCTATGTAGAGTATTGTTATATGCAGTTTTCTATTTAAGGATGTGTGAATACTTTGTTTACTTTCTCTGCCAACTTGTGTATGTATGCTTATAAAATTTTATTTATTTATTTATTATTTGTTTATTTATTTATTTTGTAGGTGGAAAAATGTTAACCAATGAAAGGGCCCATTTTTGGTCAGGAGGAATTTCACACAGTAAGTCTGAGGGAAATTTGTTTAAAATGGAAGACCAAAAATCTTCACGAAGTTTCCATATTACAGGTACAAGAATTTATAACTTAATTATTTTACCCATTACCAATAACTATTGGAGGGCTACTTCTGAAAAGAGCTACAAAAAATTAAATTATAAAATGATCATAGAAATACACTATCATTGAAAAGGAGCAAAACAAAATAGCACAGGCAACAGATACTGTAAATCTTATGAGAAGGCAAGAATTCATTATTAAGTGAATGATATTTGCAGTACACATAATGAATTTGGGGGCCAAAGAGATCTCTAGAGATTGGTGTGGGCTAAGAAATCTTTATGGAAAAGAAAAGAATTGAATTGATCCTCAGAGGAAGAGTAAGGTTTAAGAGAGATGAAACCAGGTTGAAGCGACATGGAAATAAGAGAAGTGCAATTTTTATTTTTCAAGTGCATCTTCTAATCTTTAATATGTGATGCTGAAAACCCATTTCAATCAAGATATAGGTGTATACATATTAAACAAAAATGTCTGACTATTTACTTGAATTCATTTTTCAATTTTGGCTGGCAATTTGGCTTTCATTTCCTTGAAAGCAGTACCAGTTTCACTAAGTTCACAGAATTGTTACCAATATTTACTGATAAATGACAAAGTATTAGTTACTCTAATCATTAAAAAATGACTTTAGTATTTGTGAGGTATATAGAAATTCCTTATGGTGGTCATATTTTAATGTGCTGGTGATTCTTAAACTCTCCAAAGAAATAACATGTTTTCATTACATAGTGGTAAGCCTGTTCTCAGTCATTTTAAACTTAGAAAAGTACAATGAATTCCTTCCAATAGTAAATCTAATAGTGATCAATTTTTCAATATTTATTGTCATGAAATATTTATTTTTTCTCAAAAAAATTTCAATGTTTTTAAATTTACCAGTGCAAAGGTATCAGGAAATAACCTAAGAAATGCATTACTATCTAATTTGGCATATTGTTTTTTAAAAATTGCTTTAGTTGTTAACAGATGCATTTGATTTTTTTAACATATGGAATATTATCAGAAAAGAAAAACATTAAATGAACAATCTAGATATATTGAGATTGACTATTCAGTGTTTAGAAAAAATTTGGATAGTTGACTAAATTATTCTGTTTGTTCAGGGGTTTTGTTTTGTGAAAATAAAACATAAAACAATAAGGCATAAGTGTATGTAGTCTGGGTAAATTTCAAGGAAATGTGTTCAACTGATTACTATCTAAATTTTTTTTTTTACAAATAGTTTATTGTCAAGTTAGTTTCCATATAACACCCAGTGCTCATCCCCACAATTGCCCTCCTCCATGCCCATCTACCCCCTCACCCCCCACACCCATCAGTCCTCAGTTTGTTCTCAGTATTCAAGAGTCTTTCACGATTTGCCTCTCTTCCTCTCCCCCACTATTTCCCCACTTCTTCTCCCCCACGGTCCTCCGTTAAGTTCCTCCTAAATTCTAAATTTTTGAACCCCTATTTTTAAATCATAGTGACTTACAGTAAAATAACATTAAACCTGGTCAAAATAAATTAGCAGGACAGTTATTCTTTTCCCATAACATGAATTTTGAGCAAACTGAACATTAATTTCGTAGTAGCTATTACACTGGAGGTCGAAAAGCAAATTAAAGAGTCTTGGATTGTTAAGCAATAAGAAAAGCTAGTCTTGGTTGTATCTTAGAATGCCACTTCATCTTTGTTTTACTTTGTTTTTGTCTAAATAACTAGAATGTCCAGACCCAGGATTTCTTCTCAACTGGCCAGATGCTTTCACATGTCATGGCAATTGTGCTTCCAAAACTACAAATCCATTCTGGAATGAACTGTCTGCTTCTAACCCATTTTTGGATGATATAACTCAGTTAAGAAATAACCAGAAGAAAGACAATATTTCCATCTTGAAGGAAGATCCTTTTCTATTTTTTAGAGAAATAGAAATCGGAAATTCTTTTGATTCCTCTGGTGATGAACTGGATATGCATCAGTTGCTTAGGCAGTATTCCCCACGGAAAGCTGGAAGATCTAAAAGTGTTTCGGAACTTTTAGACATTTTAGATGACACAGCACATGCCCATCAGAATATACATAACTCTGGCCAGATACTAGAACAAGACTTAGAATGGCTTCAGAATGATAGAGAGGCTTATAAAATGGCCTGGCTAAGTCAACGCCAGCTGGCTCGTTCCTGCCTGGATTTGAATATAATTAATCAGAGTCCTGGATGGGCCCAAACACAAGTTGCAGAGACTGTGATAGTTTGTAAATTAAGCCACCAAGGAGGGTCAGTACAATTACCTGAATCAGATATCACTGTCCATGTGCCCCAAGGACATGTAGCTGTGGGAGAATTCCAAGAGATATCTCTAAGGGCTTTTCTTGAACCTCCGCAAATGCTTAACCATGATCTTTCATGCACCGTGAGTCCACTGTTGGAAATCATGTTAGGCAACCTTAAAACAATGGAAGCCATTTTGCTGGAGATGAAAATAGGGGCTGAAGTGAGAAAGGATCCTTTCAGCCAAGTCATGACAGAAATGGTATGTTTACACAGCTTGGGTAAAGAAGGCCCTTTCAAAGTGTTAAACAACTGCTATATTTATGAAGACATTATCCAAGTCAAGCTAATAGACTTGAGCCAGGTGATGTATCTAGTGGTTGCTGCACAAATTAAAGCTATCCAGTCACCAGCTGCCACCATTTGGGATTGTATCCACAAAACCACCTCAGTTGGAATTTATGGGCCCAGATATATTCATCCCAGTTTCACTGCTATTTTCACAGTTTGTGGACACAGTTACATGCCAGGAAAGCTTACAATCTCTGATATTAAGAAGGGTGGTAAAAACACATCTCCGGTTGTGTTTCAGCTTTGGGGGAAGCATTCATTCTTCCTTGACAAGCCACAAGATTTAAATATTTCTGTTTTTTCATGTGATCCTGATTTTGAAGTGAAGGCAGAAGGAGAAAGGAAAGAAATTAAACAAAAGCAGTTGCAAGCAGGTGAAGTAGTTAATCAACAATTTTTATTTTCCTTAGTTGAGTCCAGAGAAATGCACTTATTTGTTTTCCGTGTTCAGGTGGAGCCTCCCAATGGTAGAGCACTTACACAGTTCTTTATCACTACACCTGATCCAGCTCCGAATCTAAAAAGACTCTCCAATCTGCCAGATAATTTGCAGAAAGAGAAGAAAATCAAGTCTGCTCCATTGTTAGCAACAGTGTGTGTCAAATATCCCACATTTCAAGACAAAAAAATGAACTTCACCAACTTTGGGGTAACTCTGAAGACTGTGCTAAGACAAAAAAAGATTGACTACTTACTTGAATATTTCAAAGGGGACACAGTAGCTCTTCTTGGAGAGGGTAAGGTAAAAGCTATTGGGCATTCCAAAGTGAAAGAATGGTATGTTGGAGTCTTGAGAGGTAAGGTTGGACTTATACATTGCAAAAATATCAAGGTGATTGCAAAGGAACAAGTAATATCCATGTCAGATAATGTCTTCACAACCAGAAATCTTCTTGAACAAATTACCGTACCCTTTAAAAAACTGACTTACATCTACTCAGTTGTATTGACCTTGGTGTCAGAAAAAGTTTACGATTGGAAAGCTTTAGCCCATGTCTTGGGTTACTCACATCTGGCACTAGAAGATTTTGAAATACAAGCAGACAAAGAATCAGAAAAAGTTTCCTATATTGTAAAGAAGTTAAAGGAAGATTGCCATGCAGATAGAAATACCAGGAAGTTTCTTTATGAACTTATTGTGGTGAGTATTCCTCGATCGCAGTAATGTGTTTACTATACAGAACTTTATTAACTAAGCAATATTTACAACTAAACATATGAGAGAACTTAACAAAATTATCAGCAGTCTCAAATAAACTGAAGTCACTTTATAGCAAATATATACATTTTCTTACAAGATAATATAATTTATTTCTAAGTTTTAAAATTCAAGAGTGATTTTCCCAGAAACTAGGCTCCAGAGGATCATCTCTCAAAGTAAGATTGAAGATTCTGTTTGTGTTAGAGTATAATAGTTAAGAGATCTCTTCTCCTCTCTCAAGTAGTTAAATAGCTCTTAAAATATCAGGGAAGCTTCAATAACATGAAAGTAAATAAAAACATACTGAAACAAGATTGATTAACTTGTCCATTGCTATACATCCACTATTTAGAGTTTTATTTTTAATTTTCAGCATTTTCCTTTTAAAACATATCATCAGAATTTTTTTTTTCATTTTTAATGTTTATTTCAGAGAGAGAGAGAGCGTGAGCAGGGGAGGGTCAGAGAGAGAGGGAGACACAGAATCCGAAGCAGGCTCCAGGCTCTAGGCTGTCAGCACAGAGCTTGACGCGGGGCTCGAACCCACAAACCGTGAGATCATGACCTGAGCCGAAGTCAGACGCTTAACCGACTAAGCCACCCAGGCGCCCCTCATCAGAATTTTAAAAGACCCATATCATCAATGTCCTTCACATTATCAATTTAACATTTTTTCTTATGCAATCTATCAGAACCCAAAAAAATGATATTGCTAATTCTCTTCTTAATCCTTCCGTTTTAACAGAACTCTGGGGATCATTTTTTTTTCTACATAGCATTTACTTCAGTGTAAGGCTCAATGGAGACATATAAAGTAGATAAAGAACTGTTTTGCCTTTAAAATAGAAATCCAGTATTTTATAAAAGAAAAAAGAAAAATCAGGAGTGTATTTCTAAAAGCAGCTACAATATGAATGTATAAATGATAATAATGATAGCTAACACTCTTGTAGAGTTCTGTATGTGTTTGGCCCTATGCTGAACTCCCTATACACACTATCTCACTTAGCCATAACAACTATGGAGTAAGTACAGCTAGCTGGTATCTTCATCTTACCAACAGAGGAAACTGAGTCTAGGGAGACTGGAAAACTTGCCCAAGACCCCACAGTTGGTTAGTATCAGAGATGGGACTTGCGACCTTTCTGGCTCCAAAGCCACACTTAAAACCACTATACTTTCCTAAAACAGTTGTAAAGGTGTGTGTGTGTGTGTGTGTGTGTGTGTGTGTGTGTGTAAAAGTTTCTGTGAATATGTATATTGGTCTGTGTAGTAAATACCATTATAACCATGCAAGGCTGGTGCCCTAGGAGAGATAAATAAGATTATACAGGCAGGTTCATGGAGAGGAAGAAAGTTTTAATCAAGGTGCACGTGGAGGAGAGAGATTTTTAGAGAAGAATATATTCTATGACATTAACAATAATTTATATAATAAAGAAATTGTATATATAAAACATTTTCTTTCCTCAGTGATACTGAGAAGGTTAAATTTTAAAAGCCCTAATTGCCAGTTGTTAAGTAGATAGTTTTATGATGGTGTGCCACATTCTCAGTGTAGACATTTAGTCATTGGCTGATCTACCTGGTCCAGCTGCATGTGCATTTTGCAGTGGCTCATTACCTCTCATTACCTCTGCATTAGTTCATGTTCAGCGTGGACCCGTGAAAGCTTGAAATGAAAATTGTTTTTTTTGTTTCTCTTAGTGGCAAAAAAAAAGTTATTTTGGCCAAGTGGTCTGGAAGTTTAAGCCTGATCATATCTGCACTATATTGGTGTATGCTAATTAATTGAGTGACTTTGGTGACTAACTAAACAGTACTGATGAAGTGCTTTCTCATTCAGAAGAATAGTTCCTAAAAACTCATGCTGTACCTGAGTGGAAGTTCAGGATTTCTATTTGTTTTTTTTTTAATGTTTATTTATTATTGAGAGACAGAGAGAGGCAGAGCACTAGCATGGGAGGGGAAGAGAGAGGGGGAGACACAGAATCCGAAGCAGGCTTCAGGCTCTGAGCAGTCACCACAGAACCCAATGTGGGGCTCGAACTCAAAAACCAGGAGATCATGACCTGAGCTGAAGTCAGACGCTTAACCAACTGAGCCACCCAGGCGCCCCTCAGGATTTCTGTTTGGAAGGGGCTATGAGGTATAGAGGCCATCTCTTGAAACCTTATTTGCATAACAAGTACATGTTTTTCTTGGATTGTATATTAATTTGCAGTAGCTGGAAGGTAACTAATAAAGATTGTGAGTTCTAAAACCCTCAGTCATATCTTAGACATGAGACTGGTTGTCTTTACATACTTGACAGTTGACAATTCCTAAAGTACCCGAGTATCTGATTCAGTTTTCATAAAGATTATGGGCAGCTAAGAAGGTGATATCACCACTCTATCCATTTTAAAAATCACTAAACAGAGGTATTTTATTATTTACCTAAAGTCCTTCACTTTGTGGAATTGGATTTTAAACTCAGATTTTGTAACCCCAAGTGTAAATTTCTTTTCTTAAAGCAAGAATCTGGAATAAGCATTGCTAAAACCATTCCACAGTTTACTAAAAGCACCTTCAGGGGCCTTCCGGCTCAGTACTGCCTTTTCCTGAAGTTGTAATTCCTCACCATAAATGTAAGGATGAATACAGTCAATGTATTAAACCATGGGCTCTCTTTCTTATGCTTCCATAGGAATGAACACTCCATGGACTTTACTAGTTGCCTTACTTGACCATTCATTTTTACTTATTGTTTCATAGTGATAGATAAAGCTTTGAAGTGCTGTTAAATGATGAGGTACTACAATGTTTATTTGCTTATTTGAACAGAGAAGACACATAGATATAATCCCATTTTCAAAAACATATTCAAGCCAAAGGGAAACTCATAGATTTGTTTAAAATATGAATGGTCATTGACACAGCTCAGATGCCTAATTAAAAGGAAGGAAGGAAGGAAGACCAATAGTTTTCCCTTTTGCAAGAATATTTTAATACTAAGTGGTTTATATTTAGCACAATTACAATGAGGGTGAAGGCAGAGAGTTAATTTTTTAAAGTCATAAATATAAATAGCATTGTTCAAAGTTGTAGGAGTATCTCATTTTATGCAAGAGGCATTATTCTGGGAAGTTTTAAGTCACATTTTCATGTAAAATAGAGTATTATTTACCATCACTGGTGTGCTTATTCTTTAGAGAAATCCTGTAGCCAATTCTCTGGAAAGGAAAGGCATTATTTTTGGTAGAGTGAATAATCATTTCTCTTGGTTGATAAATTATAGACCGCTAGAATCTCAGGGTATCTTTGAAAGTGTCTAGTTTAACTTTCTCCTTTTCCAATTAGGATATTAAAGAAACATATTAGTTGAGTAGTTTACCCAAGACCTTATAATTAGTCATTGAGTTGGGCTTAAATCTCCCCTAATTGTGGTCTAGTCATATTCTCTATATTTCACTGGTTGTATTTGCTTAAAAGTAAATCAGCTTTTTGAATTTTAGAAACCTCAAGAATACATGTGGTGAGAGAGAGGATACCAGTTTCTAGAATATATAATAAAAAAATTAACTTATAGGAGGAAGCCAAAATTAGTTGATTTTAACGATGAAATGTAATTGTTGCTGCAGGCTCTGCTGAAGATGGATTGCCAAGGGTTAGTAGCACATCTCATCCAAGAGGCTGCTATTCTGACTTCAGCTGTCAAGCTTGGAAAAGGCTGGAGGGAACTAGCTGAAAAGTTAGTACGACTCACAAAGCAACAGATGGAGGCGTATGAAATTCCTCACCGAGGAAAAGCTGGCGATGTTGCTGTTGAGGTAAGATTTCTCTTTGTCTAATTAAATAGTGAAAAATTGCAGACCAAATAAATCAAATGTAATTCCACATACATGGATTAATTGAGGGTGTCTCTTAGAGGATCCACTAATTGAAGTCATTCCAGCTATAACTACATCAACATTATCTCAACTAAACCTACATCACTCTTTAAATGCACCGAGAACCTTTAAAGTATATTGATATTTCTCCTATTGGATTGCATTTTAACATGGTCTTTGATCAAATAAATTGACCAAATTAGATAGCTAGCCATTTAGTAGGCAGGGCTATAAGAACTTGAGGCAGAGAACGGATAAACTCGGAAGGGAGGAAATGAGGCCAAATCAGAACAAAGAAAGAGGATATAATAATAAGTATTTATCAGTCTCAGTTATAGACTTAGTCACCTATGATAAATAATGTTTGGTGATAAACATTAAGGAGGTGACTATTGTGGGGTTGCTGGTAATGAGAGCCTGGTCATGCAAGCTAGAATACCTAAGAGCTTCATTATCTACTTCATAGTTTTGTGTACAGTAAGAACTATAGACATCAAATACAGAATAACAACACTTAGTACAAAGTAAACACTTACCATGCATATATTGTTTTTATTAATATTAAAACAAATGTATACTGTTAAGCCTAGGTTAGGTAAATATTTTCTCTATTTACCATAAGAAAGTGAATCCATTTTTATTGACTTAAATGAAAGTATTCCAATGATGAGCACATATAAAATGCCCTGTGTCTTTCTCTTACATGAGTGAAAGCATTTTCAACATAGTTTAGTTAAGGAAAGGTTATCTCGCTGATTAAATGACAACTTGGTAGGAGACAGAAGCTATATTCCCCACTTCCTATTTGGGCATAGAGCTGGGTTTCAATTTTTTGAGAAATTTGTCTTATTTCGAAGCAACTATACCAGCTGGGTGAGCACAACAAGACAACTTTTCCATGAAGCCTAAAGAGTCAGATCAAGCCAGGTAAATCCCAGTAGCTGCACTGGAAGCTTCGGGATTCCTGGGGCCTGGTTTTCCACCAAGGACCCCAAACAGACTTTGAAGCAAGAACATCCAGGAAACATGTCTGCCTTGTGGACAACTCTCCATTATAGACTACAGTTACCACCATATGCCAAGAAGGACATTACTATCTACAAATCAGTTTTTACTGAATGAGCTAAAAGATGACAAACCTTTAATAAGGAAAGAAGAACAACATTCTGACAGATATACTATTCAGATATTTAAGTGAAATTGATTAAAACGTTGTCTAATTGAGATACCACCACCTATCAGAATGGCCAAATTCCAGAACACTGATTACACCAAATGTTGTGGAGAATGTGGAACAATGGGAACCTTCATTCATTGTTGGTGGGAATGCAAAAAGATACAGTCACGTTGGAAGGCACTGTGGCTCTTTCTTACAAACAAAACATATTCTTAATATATGATTACTCAATCATACTCCTTGGTATTTACCCAAAGGAGTTGAAAACTTTGTCCACACAAAAACCTGTGCATGAATGTTTACAGTAACTTTATTCATAATTGTCAAAAACTTGAAAGCAACTAAGATGTCCTCCAGTAGGTGTTTGGGTAAATAAACTGGTACATCCAGACAATGGAACATTATTCAGTGCTAAAAAGAAATGACCTACCAAGCCATGAAAAGACATGGGAGAACTTTAAATGTGTATTACTCAGTGAAAGAAGCCAATCTGAAAAAAAGCTTCACACTCTATGCTATCAAATAGATGACGTTCTGGAAAAGGTAAAATTATGGAGATAGTAGAGAGATCAGTGGTTGCCAGACTTTCAGGAAGGAGAAATGAATAAGAAGAGCACAGAGGATGTTTAGGACACTGAAAATACTCAGTATGATATCATAATGATATATTTACTTGTCTAAACTCATAGCATATACAACACATGAATATGCAATGGATATACAATGAACCCAAGGTTAACTGTAGACTTTGAGTATTTATAATCTATCATTATAGAGTCATCAGTTCTAACAAATATGCCCATGATGTGGAGGCTTCTGATAATGTGATAGGCTATGCATTATGCACAGGTGGGAGACATATGCAAAATATAGATATATGTCAACCTAAAACTGCTCTAAAATAACTCTTTTTTAAAAAATGGGTTTTTAATTTATTTTGAGGGAAAGAGTCCAAGTAGAGGAGGGATGGTAGGGGGTGGGTAGAGAGAGAGAGAGAGAGAGAGAGAGAGAGAGAGAGAGAATCCCAAGCAGGTTCCATGCTCCCAGCGCAGAGCCAGACACGGCTCGATCTCACAAACCGTGAGATCATGTCCTGACCTCAAATCAAGAGTCAGATGCTTTATCAACTGAGCCAACCAGGCACTCCTAAAAATAATTCTGTAAGACAAGTTGCCTAACTGAAAGCCAGACTTTTTTTCTTGGTAAGGCCTTGTTTTTAAAAGGGTTTTGGTGAAAATTATGTATCAGAAGAAAGTTGTTTATTCTCTCAGGTGTGTTAGGCATCTAACTTCTCTCTGATTGTGATTGTTCATAGTTTGTCTTTCCCTAAATCTTGATGGAAGCCAACAAACAGCCTACCTTTCCATTATTTACTTTTGCACAGTCCAAATCACGAATGACTAAGTCTATGTCAAAGGTTGATAAATATTCAGAAATAGAAAGGAAAGTCCCTAGGTGTCTTTCTAGAGGTTATCATTCAATTTACTGTGGCTAATGCTGACAGTTATCACTGTGATTCATGTTATTAAATGCTTAGAAAATAATGCATGATGTATGGGCCTAAACCCATTCCAAATAATCTATGGGAGTTTAGGCCACTTAATCTAAAAGATAAGTGTATGCTAAGTTTTATCCCCCTGAGGATAGGGGGAACAGCTGTACATTTTATTTTTTTCCTCAAGAAAGAGACGACTCTTAAAAAATATCATTTTATAAGTCAAGAAATGATTTTATTTATTTATTGTTTTTTTAAATTTATTTCTGAGAAAGAGAGAGAGAGAGAGAGAGAGAGCATGGGTAGGGGAGGGTCAGAGAGAGAGGAAGACACAGAATCTGAAGCAGGCTCCAGGCTCTGAGCTGGCTGTCAGCACAGAGCCCGACGCGGGACTGGAACCCACAAACCGTGAGATCATGACCCGAGCCCAAGTCGGTCGCTTAGCCGACTGAGCCACCCAGGCACCCCAAGAAATGATTTTAAAGCACACTGATATTATTTCTGGATAGGGCATGCAGAAGGAGGGAACCAGAATTGGGACACAGAGATAACAAGGCCTGGTGGTTCCCATGCTGCTTTTGTTTCCTTTATCTCACTTCCTCAGAGGGCATACTTTCCAACATTTTCTCTATGTGTGCCAATGTCTACAATCAAGCTCTTTTACTCACTTTCTTTTTCAATTTCTCCTCTTTACTTTTGTTCTATTTTTATTCTATCTTAAAGACAGTTATCTGGCACTTTTTCTGTTCCAGGCACTGTTCCAAGAGCATTACAAAATTTAACTTTATTTAATCCTTTCAACAAAATCTTGTGGGGCAGATATTAAGACTGTCTATGATGCAGAGAGGTTGAGTTGAGTAACTTGCTTAAACATACATAGCTAGGAACCAAGTTTGGAGCACAGGCTTTGACTTTGGGACTTTTGTACTTTAACCATCATACTCTGTTCACCAACGCCAAATCCAACATGGTACCTGAGTGGCAGAGCCAGCAGGTGTGGTCAGGACTGGGATGACTTACTGCACTTTTTCTTTTTCTTTTTTCAAGCCATCAAATGATCATACCAAAATTTGTCTTAGCATCTTTATCAAGCTTCAATCCAATTAAAGAAAAGAGATTATTAATAGCATGTCAGATTTTTCTTGAGTACTTTTGGACATTTCTTATTATTTTATAAGCTGAAAAAAAAAGCTTCTCCCTGGAGACTTCTGAGAAAGCCACTTTTTAAACTAACCACCTACCTAAGTGAAGTTTTAAGAAATGTTACTCAATTTTTCTAAAGAAATTGCATTTCTAACATAAAAATGAAAAACTATAAAATTTGGAACCTGATTTTAAGCAAAATATGTGTTTCAGAGTATTTCTTTTGAAAAGGAAATACATTTGCACTATGTAAAGATGTTTAATCATTGCCAAGGTTTTCCAGTGAAAGTTAATGAAAATTCGTTGGAATTTATTTTCCCGAACATATTTAGAGCTTTAATTTAGAAACCAGAATCAATAAAATATTAGAAAAATAGCCCTTTTAAAAAAATGGTTTTTACAAGGCGAAAATGCTAGGAATTTCTGGGCTAAGACATTCTTTGGTCTAACTTGGATACTCTTGACTTAAGCTTCTGGGGATTAATGGTATATGTGACAATTTTCCTAATAAATATCTTCCATTGGCCCCTGCCCAACAATAAAGAAGATACTCTCTCCATCTTATTCAGTAAGGACACTAATTTACTAACAACATTAAAGGTCACTTCTTATTAAATTACCTTCTACCCCACTGGGCTCCACCTCAACCACAGGCACCAATAGGCCCGACAAGGCTGATTTCTTAACTGACCTGCCAGAATGGGCCACCCTAATTATGGAAGCCTAAGGAAATCAAATGTTGCTCATTGTAATATAACCTCATCTCAGAAGCCACTCGCCTATAGATAGTTATGACTGGCATGGTGCATGTATAAGTATTTTTGCTCAATCAGTGAGGATCTGATTCTCTGTTTTATCTTCTAGCCATATATTTTTCCCCCCTCATTTTTGATTAGCAGCTATAGTGTTCAAAGCACTTTATACTAGGTCTAGATTTAAAGTGAGAAAGTAGATATTCCTCAAAGAGCTAACTTTACTTATTTTTTATACACGAATAAAAGTTCTATATAGAATTCTCCCTACTTATTTAGTATCTTTCCTCTGAATCCTTCCTCTCAGTATTTAATTCATCTGTACTTTTAACGTATTTACTAGGACTGTCAGTTCTCAGCATTGGAGCTTTAGTAGCTACAAAAATCACAGACAGAATGAAAAATATGATTTTTTTCTCCCTAAAGCCACATTTTATTGGCCTGGGAATTGAGATAAACTGTTAATATTTGAATTCTTATATTTCAAAGAAGTATATGATTAGATGCTGAAATGAGTGAAAATAATGAGAAGGGTAATAGTTGCAATTTATTGTGTGTTTACTATGTGTCAGCTAATCATTATGAGCATTTTATTTACCATATCTCATTTATATTAACAAACTTGGCAAGGAAGACATTATTAACAATTCACACTTTACAGATATACAAACTGAGACTGAATGCCTTTGTGTAAATCATCCAGAATTACATGGTTATTAAGTACAGAACTGGGTTCCAGACCCAGGTATGTTTTACACACAGTCCTATGCAATATACATAACTGATGATAAGTCTTTTCAGAATTAGATAAATAAAAGAAGATCAAATTGGGAAAGAGTTGTCAGAAGACACATCCTCATCTTGAAAGATGGGTAGCATTTGAATAACTAGAGAGGATTGGAAGGGGATTTCTGGATACCAATCACATCTAGAGACACTGAGGAGAATATGTGGGCTGGAGGGGAGAGATCATTTTAGTAATTATTGGGAGATATGGACATGTGTGTGTGTGTCTGTGTGTGTGGGGGGGTGGTGTGTGATTGGAGACAATAGAGTCTTTAATAACTGCCATAGCATAGAGGTTAAGATTGCTAGTCTGGACTCCTAGTTCTATTATCTATTAGCCTTCAGCAAGTTACTTGACTTTTCTAAGAATACTTTTTTTTTTTTGGAAAGTGACGGGAATTATACTATCTTGCTCATCAGATATTTGGATGCTTAAATGAAAATAATATATATGAAATATTTGGAACAATGCTTTGTACATTGTAATAACTATATATTATCTATTATTTTGACTAAGAGGAAGAGGTGAATTTGACAACTGTATGACACTAAGTACTTTTGGAAAAGGAAATAAAGTATAGTAATTTTTTATTAATATGGCTGAGAGTAACTATAGAAAAAATGTAGGCAAGGGAAAAGTCAGCATGATTTCAAGGTTTCTCTTCTAAAATACTGGCAGAATGGTAATGCATGGAAAAAATGAGGGAAAAAGGGCTTGTCTGATTAGTTTTTTTTTTTTTTTTCACCGCTTTAACAACATTTAATTTTCCTTGGAAATGTCTCTTGCAGAGTATAAAAGAAATTCCTTGAACCCTTATGATTTTCTGGCTCACACAGCAAGTCCTGAATTCTGCAGGGACATGACAATTGTTCAGTTCTAGGCTTGGTACTTAAATGTATGGTTTGCTGGGCTTTTACAGGATGAGATACATTTATAATTTCTTAAAAATAGGAAAATATTATATGGATATTCATCTACCAGTGGTAACATGTATAGATTAATTTCTCAGTTCTTCATTGTTTGGGCTACAGATTTAACATAGTGACATAATATTTAGACTATCATAGTCTATTTTGTACAATGCTATAATCCTTGTTGCTACAATATCTAATTCCAAAAAACTACTCCATTTCTTGAAATGATGGAATAAAGAAACAGTGACATCACAGTGAAATTCATAGGGTAGCATATTATATTCATATGATCTTTGATTTAATTCTACATATAATCTGTCTTATTACCTATTGAAGATCAAATAGAAATAATAATCATATTACTAAATATTATAAAGATATCTTAAAATAGATTTAGAGACACCAATATTTGATTTAGAGTTTAGGTTTTCTTTATTAAGGTTAATTTTGATGAATCACAAACAACCAGGAATTTTAGAAAACCAAAATCCAGCTAAGCATGACTTAAATGAGCATTGATTGAAACTGCTTAATATATGGCTATACTTCAATGAAATGACTCTAGATTTATAGATAGGTGACCTGAATTCTCTTCCTGACTAGGAGTTAGTGAGGATGCCTTGTCCAGCTGGTTTTCCTAAGAGGTTAGATTGTTTTGAATGCTAGATACACTAGCAAAGTATGAGTCCTCTATCTTCCTCTGGGTTATGCTTAACCCCTGATGTTCCAAGTGGTTATTCCTAGAGGAAGCAGAGCTGGCTGTACTCAAAAGGACTTTCCAAGAGAATCCTATGTCAATTTTTAAAGAAGCCCATGTCCCCTCTGAGGAAATAGGGACTCCCTGATATGTTAGCCTTCCTTCTTTTCTAAAGATAATGGTAATCTCATCTTCAACACCATTTATATACTTACCATTTAAGGTAATAGAAGGCCCACCTGGATATTTTAAATAATGTACTAAAGATAGAACACATGTAATAATTATTAATAATGCAAATTTGCCTTAATACTTTTTCAGCTAATTGTATTTAAAATGAAACATTGCTCCTATAGTTTTATGAGGAAAGTAAGTGGGTTATGAATCTTTTAATGTGGCAAAATTTAATTATCCAATTGTAGTTAACCAATTGCATCCTTTATGCTATTCATGTTTTATGAGCTAAAAAAAGACATAGAATGCTAAGCTCATCTGAATTGCTTTTATTCATGTTGCATTTCATTATCCAGAGCATTATCTAATGAGTCTTACTGGCTTCTGGGAGCAAGCACTAAATTTAGAAAACTATTCTTTAAATCTCTATTCCTGTTTCTTCCTTTCTTTTCTTTCTTTCTTTTCTTTTTTCTTTTTCTTTTCTTTTCTTTTCTTTTTTTCTTTTTTCTTTTTTTTTTTTTTGATATCTCACCACTTCTTTTATTGCTCTACCTTTTTCTTTGTCCTCTAATGCCTGGAAGAGAAACCAAAGACATGTCACACAAATGCTAGGACTTTGGAAACTGCTAACCTTTAATAGATTAAATGGTTACTGATGCTCCCTTATAGAAGGAGATCAAAACACACAGCTGAGAAATCAACAACTCTATGCTTTTGTCAGCCTCATGCTTCCTTATTCAAAGATGAACCCATATCATGAAGTTAACATTTAAAAAATTTTCAGAGTAGAGGAGTAAAAGTAATGCCTATGTGTCAAATAATTGTGTTAGAGAGAGAATTTGTTTTGTGGTTAAGAATAATTCAAGAAAAACCCTCAGAAGCATGCTTTCCTTTTGATTTATGTAAGCATTAGTGCAGAGTTTCTGCATATCATCCCTTAAATCATAACACTGAACAAGAGCGGAAGAACTATTTTAAGCCACTAAATAGATATATAAGATAACATAAACCTGGAAGAGATCATAGCAGTCCACAATCACTTCCAGCTTTCAGAGGACTTAGGTCATCGTGGAAAGAAAATTGTTTATTCTACTGATTTTATTCATTCAAACATTTCCAGAAAACATATGACTTCATTTTATCTTTAATTATTACAAAGCTGAGAATCCTTTGTGGCTTTAAAAAGTTTTTTAATAAGTATTTATTTTTGAGAGACAGAGAGACAGAGTGTGAACGAGGGAGGTGCAGAGAGAGGGAGACACAAAATCCAAAGCACTCTGCAGGCTGAGTTGTCAGCAAAGAGCCCAATGTGGGACTCAAACCCACAGTGAGATCATGACCTGAGTTGAAGTTGGATGCTTAAATCACTGAGCCACCCAGGTGCCGCTCCTTTGTGGCTTTTAGTATGTATTTTTGGACATAATTTCGTAGAGTCTATAGTTAATTAATGTATGCAAGTTTCCTCTTTTGTCTTTGCCTTCGATAGCATATGTACACTTGCTGAATAAGAAAGCATAGTATGACAGAGAGAAAGAAGTGCTGAAGTAATAAAAGTGTGAATATTTAAGGACTTGAGTCAAATACCATATAGCTATGCCACAAAGGACAACAAAAAACTGATTAGACTACTCATTGCATTGATGAAGGCTGGACTTTTGTCATGCTTCGTTAAAACAAATATCAATATAGAGAAAGTTCTGTTTACCATACCTGACAGAGATTTGTTTATTTCTTTTAATAAAACATAGTTTTAAAACCTAGTTGCCCAGAGGTGCCTGAGTGTTTCAGTCGGTAAAGCATCCGACTTTGGCTCAGGTCATGATCTCACATTTCGTGAGTTTGGGCCCGCATTGGGCTCTGTGCTGACAGCTTAGAGCCTGGAGCCTGCTTCAGATTCTATGTCTCCCTCTCTCTCTGCCCCACCTCCCACTCTGTCTTTCTGTCTCTCAAAAAATGAATAAATGTTTAAAAATTTTTAAAAAACCCTAGTTTAACACTTTTCATTTGTATCAAGTACATAACTATATCATATGCTTTTAATCCTATTTATTCTCAATTATTCATGATATTTGCCCTTACCCTAACTCCATAATGATTTTAATACTTGCATGTGTTTATGTGTTCTGCTTGAAGGAAGTTAACTTATCTTCCTGAGTGTTTTATATGTGCTGCCTCCTTAATCTTCATCCACCCTAAATTCTCCATCTGGCTAGGGTAGGATTCAAACCAACCTCTCCTTTCAATTATAAAATATTAGCTTTTACAGATTTTTTCCTTTAAAAAAATATTTTCCACTGCTTCTCCTCCTAACTTTGTCTCTCTTTAACTTTCAAATTCCAAATGTGACCCACTTTTTCTATGGCTTCTAGTTCCTTGTCACCTGCTCATACCTGCAGTCTTCCCTCTACAACTCTTTTGAAACTGCCTTCCGTGGTTACTGAAGTCCTAATAATGCCATAATCCTGGATTGTTCTCAGTTTTGATTCATGTTTCCACATTATCTGATGTTAGAGGTAGCAGAGGGGTAACAGAGAGGAGATGTCCTCAATGAGTGACATGCTGGCAGATATTTAATAGCTCTTCAAGGGAGAAAAAAGCCCTAAATTGCACCTTTGCCATCTTCCATGGTGTAAAAACTCCTAACACCAATGATTTTAACCTCCCAACATGATGTCACTGAACATGGAGTTAGAAGGCTATGAGAACAACAGGTCTGGAGAAGCTGGGGTGAGCTGAATGTGCTTTTTAGGATGTTCTCACTTCTTGACTTTTGCAACATGAAGATCCCTGCTTCGTTTTCTATGACTGACACCATTTTCTCTCCATTGTCTTATTGCTTCTATTTTTTTTCTTTTTCTCTAAAGATTTATTTTTTTTTAGAGAGAGAGCACATGCACATGCAAGCAGCAGAGAGGAGCAGAGGGAGAGAGAATTTTTTTTTTTAAGTTTATTTTTGAGAGAGAGAGACAGCACAAGTGAGGGAAGAGCAGACAAATAGGGAGAGAGAATCCCAAACAGGCTCCATACTCAGAGTGGAACCCTATGGGGAGCTTGATCCCATGACCCTGGGATCATTACACGAGTCAAAATCAAGAATTGGTTGCTCAACTGACTGAGCCACCCAGACACCCCTTATTGCTTCTATTTCTTGTTTGTGGTTCCTAATTGCAGACTTAATTGAGGGTTAAATTTTTCATCCTTTAGTTTTCTTCCGTGACCTTTTCCTCCACTCTCATTTTTCCTTATCACTTTGGAGTCAGTGATGCTAAACTCTTGGCTGCTTCCTGGAGGTCATCTCTCTGTTCCAAAGTCTTACTGGAGACAGAGATACTCACGCCTTCACATCATATGCATTAGGGTTAAAACTAGGTTGCTTATCTTTCTCTCATCCCAAAAGTACCCACTTTCCTTCATATCCTATTAAAAAGTATTAAATGCAAACTGTATGCCAGACAGGTTAGGAGGTGCTTTGAACACAGACCCATGAAATTATTATCTATATTTTAAAGATTAAAAAATTCAAAACTCAGATACTTTGATTAATTTACCCAAACTGACCCATCCAATAGGCAATGTAACTCAGATAGCAACCCAGGTCTCTGGCACCAAAACCTATCTTTCTTTCTATTACACCATACTTCTTCTCAGTCAAGGAACTATATCAGTTTTTATTACACTAAATGAAAACATGAAAGTAATTTCTGAGTTTTCTTTAACTGTTAGTAATGACCAAATGCTGTCTAGTTATACATTGGGCCAGTGTTTGAACAAGTATCTATTTCCCTTCTATGCTATAACCTTCTAAAAACAAATCATGCTATATTCATCATTTTATTCCTTTGTGTAACAAAATTCTTTGTCATGGTAGCTACTCAAAAATTCTTAATTTAATAAGTGAAATAATTAATGAACAACAATGTGTTTTGAATATATTCATTGTATTTGTGCTACAATAGTCTTTCTCTGTCATCTATATGGAGAGCCACACATGATGTTATATACAGTAGATCAGATTTTGCACTGAAGGAACATTCAGGCTTAGTTTGCTGCAGAGAGAAACAAAAATGGAATGCAATATATACACATTTTAGTGTAAATCATGAAGTTTACCATTGCCCTAGTGTTTTCAGCCACAAGCTATTGTATCCATTTCTATGTAGCTTATGGATTATATTTCAGGGAATGCCCGATGAGTTTACAGCAATATCCCTCCTTGCAGTTCTGACTAATTCAGAGTACTCGTGGAGAGTCATTTTACAGACTATCAGATACCTTAATTTGGGTCTAGGACTCATAAATCTATCCAAATTTCTCTGAATTTCAAGAGCTCACTGAAATGTTCTGCTGTCAGTGAAAACTGCCAAATGTGAGAGCGGTATATAGCTCTCTGCATAAGTGAGTAGATAAATGTATCATTGGACTTCTGAATCTGTAGTTTCCAATTCCTGCATCACCTTGGTGTGTTTCCTGTTTCACAGCACCAGGGGACTGCTGCATGATTGAGTATGCTTTAGGGCTTTTCTATACATAGCAATCCACTGTGCTGCAGCAAGATATGTGATGCAGAGTTCTCTGCACGGAAAGGCAGTGGAACCATTTTGGCTGCCTCTATGAAGTTACTTTGAATCTGCACAGATAGTAGTGCATAAACTGAAAATTACCCAGATATGATATTTTAAGAGACATCTGGTTTTTGTGATACTATGCCATCATCTGGGTACTGAAATGCTCTCAGTTGCTATTTATCATAAAATATATTCAAATACATCTCTTCTTTTTAAATTTATCTACTTATTTTGAGAAGGAGAGTGCATGTGAGTAGGGGAGGAGCAAAGAGACGAGGAGAGAGAGAATCCAAGAAGGCTCCACACTATCAGAGCCCAGTGAAGGGCTCAAACTCATGAACCATGAGATATGACCTGAGCCAAAATCAACAGTTGGACACTTAACCTATGAGAAGGCTTTAGCTATAAAAATCATTATTTTAAACAATATATGGCAAGTTGAAAAATAATGTACCAACTAGTTGAGCATCAGGGAATTTTAAATGAATGCAACATAAAATACAGATCTCAAAGCTTTTACAGAGGTTTAATATATACTCACTACAGAATAATCTACTTGTTTAGTGTGTCTTTGCATCTGAGCAGTGGCAGGCAAGATCGAATTTGGCAAAAAGCCTATGTTAATATGCCTCAGTTCATCTTCCATTGCTGAACTATTAGTGGTGACTAGCAATTGGGAGGTTTGGTTGCTAAGTGAGTATTCAGAAAAATAGACAAGAAAACACCTCATTCATAGTCTACCAGTGATGGAAGATACAGCTCTTTGTAAGTCAGGTTGGAGAGGGTAAAGCTTATATTTAAAAAAATCCGGGATCATTGGGATGATGCATTATGACCTCCTGGATATGGCAGAACTTGGATAATTATTTTCCATTCAATACCTTGTAGAATCAAGCTTCATCAAAAGAGATGAAGATTTGAGTGTTCATGTCTTCCCAGGAATGCCAATTTGGACAAATAACATCAAACTATCCTTTGAGTTCAATGCCTATCTTTTTATGTAGATTGAATTGAAACTCCTTTTTAGGTCTTTCATTCTTTTAATTTCAGTTGTAGAGTATATGAGGCTATCAGAGGTGAAAAATTACATTCCAAAGCCCCACTGCACGTGCTGTTACTGTTAGTGGAGGATCTATCTTAAAAGGGCAACTCTGCATAATATTGAGCTCACAGTCTGTGATTCTGCATTTTGCAATTGATAAAATCACAAATGAATTAGTTTAGTGAACCCAAATAAGTAGCAGGTAGTAAAGTTTATATTTCAAATATTCCAATTATAAGTACATGGTTCATTTTTTCGTTTTCTTAGAGAAAATTTATTTTAAGCTCGGTGTGTGTGTGTGTGTGTGTGTGTGTGTGTGTGTTTATCCTACAATTTATCTTCTTTGGTCGACCTTTGTCTTTATTCTCTCTGAGCCTGGTTGCCTTGGTTACCATTACATACATGCTCGAACATGAAGTTCCTCTTTGACGTACATTTATTTCTATGGAAACACTGATGTCATTGGTAGATGCTTGTGGAAAGCATAATAAAACATTGACTATTGATCTTTCTTTTGGTTATAAAATGATTCATTAAATTATTTTCTAATTATAAAACTGTATTTTTACTTTCCTTTTAAAACTTGATCATGAAGGTACCTCTTTCCTTGTTTTCCTTGTTCAAATAAAATGACTTAAAGCATTAAATATACAGTATAGCTCCTTCTTGTGATATATGGTATAATAAAGCTCACCACAGATACTATTAAAATAAAAGAGTCATTATTATTACCTTAAAAGTGTCTCAGAGAGTGAAAAGTTCATGTAGATAACATCTCATTATCACCAAAAAATTGCAAAAGGAATTTTATATTCATATCAAGGCAATGAGCAATGTTTAGATGATGGATCCATAAAAAGGGGGGCCCTATTTGTCATTAGTTTTAACATTTCTAGGTGTAGAAATGACACGATGGACATGATAGCTATTAAAACGTGTTTTCAGTGACATTAAGTAAGTCCATGTATAATTGGTATTCCAGCTTTTTATGTCCTAAGAGTCTTTTAAAACTTTTTTTAAAACATCCGTTTTCCTCTCTGTTTTTCTTCTAACTACTGCAGTCTAATTTATTTTCTTTATAGACAATGTGGAAACCTGCCTACGATTTTCTCTATACTTGGGGTGCTCACTATGGAAGTAGCTACAGAGACGTGTTACAAGACCTTCAATCAGCTTTGGACAGGATGAAAAACCCTGTGACCAAGCAGTGGCGAGACTTAACTGGAGCTTTAATACTAATACATTCCTTAGAGTTTTTGAGAGCAACTGCATTCTCTACTTCTGAGGAAGTATAAAAATGAAGGGTATGTTTTGGGGAAGAGGGAGAATGGTAGGGGGGAAACGGGGTGCATGTGTGTGTGTATGTGTGCATGTGTGTACACAAAGAATCTCAGAAAAAATATTACTTATCTTTTTTCATTTTTCAAAAAATATTTTTTCCTGGTGAAAGCACAGCTTAACACAAAATCCAAGGATAAGTTTTATAATCAAACATGTATTTTTATATGTTTCAAATGCAAACATTAAGCTGCTTTCTTGTTGAGAAAGGAAAATAAAACCCTTGTCCCTTTCAAAGTTGCTTTAACTTCTCTAAGTTAAAACAAATGGCTGTTAGTATAATTACCTCATACAGTTACCTAGATAAACTAGATGCTCCCATTGTGACCCCTGGAGTTTTACCCATAGCAGGTCTAGAGAGAGGAGAAGCAAACACATACTCTGTGGACAGGCACAGAACTACAAACTTTCTATATTCCATTTCTTTTATTTTTTAGTGAAGTTTGCTAACATTTATTTCCATTTTTCATCTGAAAAGACTAAGGAATAGAAAGGACACTCAGGGCAAATAGCCAAGGGGAAATAAGTTTTCTGTCTGCAAAATCTGGTGTTATTATTTTTTTAAAACATAGCACATAGCCAAATAGTAAAAAACTAAAAATGCATATTAAAACCTATAGGGACATAGTAGCTACATCGTTTTAAGTGAAACTTGCTGCACTTTTCCACCATTTTTTGAAAGAATGACAGAAGAAAAAATATGACTGATCATCAGAAATCTGTTGTTTGCATTCACGGGCTAGAGTTTTCACCATCTTCCCCTAGCATCTTGGGACATAGCTAATCCTGCCTAACTTGGACTTTTTCTTCAGGATTGTGGTCCAGAGTAGTTCTTTAACTCTCAGGGATTTTTAATAAGAAGAATTATTTTTTAAAAACCTGACTTATCACTATTGAATATAGCAGTCTTAACCACCCAAAACACTGATATCTGTGTGTGTGAATGCTCATGTGCTCATGCAAACACGTGTGTGTGTGTGTGTGTGTGTGTCTGTCTGTCTGTCTGTCTGTCTGTCTGTTTCTATTTAAATTTCAGAAAGCTTTTGCAAGACAGAGATTACATAGGGATTTAGGCCAGTACAAATGCTAACTGCTGGTAGAGTTCACAAAGAGATGTTTTGTGCTTACTCATATGCTCAGTCCTGTGGCCACATGCCAATGTTTACGTGCTTTGGACATTTATTCATTTATTGTCATTTAATCAACAGATGGGGTGTGTGTACCTACTCTGTGGCAGGTACGTAGATGTTTGAGGTTAATAAAGGTGGAAGGAAGAGCATGATCCCTGACTTCAGTATTGCTAAGTTATAGAGACAGGCAACAATTTAAAACACTATACAGTTAAATGTAAAATGAGATCTGTAGTAACAGTTGCAATGGAGAGGCTGGGATGCCAAGGGATATAGATATGGAGGGCCATTATATGACTCCAAAGGGTCAGGAATGTTTTCTCTGGGAAAGAACTGATGAACCTGACGGAGGATCAAGTGTTGCTTTTAGTCTGGGGAAGGTAGAAGAGGTAGTTTCCTCAATGTATTGAAGTCCTGAGGCAGGTGGGGAGCTCCAGAAACACAGGGAGCTAGAGAGAAGGGCCTGAAAGGGTGAAGGAGTGAAGGAAGGAAAGACACACCTTCATAGGTAATATAATGAGCTGAATAAGGATTTTGTTTGGGGATCCTGAATAAAACATGTCCATTTGGCTACAAAGTAAAAGCAGAATCTTTTTAGAGCTTTTAATACACCTACCCTGGGGTATTTGTTATGCTGGCAAAGGTAATTTGAATTAGGTTTAAGAACAGTCTTTAAGCCTTTATATTTAAATTTGATAATAAGAGAACATAGCCTGCCCAAGGAGTTATGTACATACGTTCAAGGACAGAATTTATTTTAGTTGAAAATAAATTCAGGGAGAGGGAGGAAAGAAATAGTTTGTAAGTTCAGGACACAGTCATTTTTAGTGGTGATTTTGCTTTCTTTAGAACATTCTTGGAATCTTATTAACATGTCAGCAAACCAGAGAATTTCGGGAAGAGATAGTAAGGAATTAATAACCGGGTTTTTCCAGGCTCCAAGATCTGAGAAGACAGAGATCTTGTTAGCTGATTAGGGTAGTAAGATTAAACAAATCACTTCAGGTTTACATCGCATCATGTGTTGTGACTGTGGCTGGGAAGTTTAAAAAGAGTTTAAGAAATGAAAAACATGAGGTCCAACTTCAGGATGAAGCAATGGCTTAAATATTAATATACACAAAGATAATCTTACAGTCTTGTAACAAATCCTTCCAGAGAAATTCTAAACCCATGTCCAAACATTCTGTTCTTATAAATATATTCTAATATTTTTATGAAGCATTTTTATTTTTCTGAATTTTATATTTTTCTTCCTATAATGGATTTCATAATCAGAAAAGATTAACGCAGTAATCATGAATTGCCTTTAATATTTGGCAGCAAATCAAGGGAATTAATAAGGCACTTAAACTCCATCCTTGACATCATTAAAAGCATCAAACGCCATTAATCTAAAACTTCTTTAAGCGCTTAGGAAGTGGAAAAATCATAGTTCTTTCAGTACCTCAGGCTTTTCCTCTAATGATGCATTAGGATGAGATTTTAGTTCAGTGCTCACTTTGCAATGTAACAGTTTTTCAATGTAAGCCACAGATCCTCCACTTCCTCTGCTAAAGCCTTAATATGAAGGCCAATTAAGGAGGTGTGTGCAACAGCAGATAATTATCTCTTCATACCCGGCATGGATACAGTACACTTTCACGTCCTGTAAAGTAGAAAATGCCATATGAAGTTTTGACCTTGACAATGCCTAGATTTCTGGAAGGGGCAGAATGTACTACATCAGTGGATGCCATTAGTCTAAGAAATGTCACTGCTAATAAAAAGGCTTGAATATGTTATGTAAAAATACAATAGGAGAAAAGAATATACAACAGAGAGAATATATTCAAGTTATACTATGCTGTAACTAGAAGGTTCAGAACTTGAATTTTCATGCTATGTAAATTATATTTTTCTGTAATTTTTAAAGTCTAAGGAATATTTGAGGCGATATGAAGATAAAGGAGAATAATGAAAACATACATTGCTAGAGGCCTTTCTAGTTAAAATAGATTTTTTTCTTCTTATTCTCACATAATTTCCCCCTCTTCTATATGAGTTGTTTCCCATATTAGTGAAGTTCCAAAGATCATATATTACCATTATGCTAGGTGAGGTTAACTCAAAGACATTCTTCAGAATAAAGTAATTGGTGAGGGTTGGTTTCTTGCATGTATATATACATTAGTGCACAACACAAAATAAAAAGTGATTACATGTACACAAAAAACTTGAATTTGTACATATCTAGCATATTTAAGATTTCACTAAATGTACAAGTCTGTGGCTTTTGCATGTATTTTTTACATTGATTTTCTATTTATGTATATCTAGGCTTATGTAATCCAGAAGGTTTTTAACCTAATAGCTTTGCAATTTTGAATAATAATGTTACTTCTTATATGAGGGGGTAAGGATGGAGAGATCAGTACTGGAAAATAATTAGTAATGCCAATGGAGAAAATTCCAGAGCATGCACTGCTGTTGTAGTGAACACAACAAGGATGGCTTCCTCTGTAAAAGGGTTGTCTAGGAGTTGAGAGCCCTGGCTTCTGATCTTTGCCTTCCTATAAGGGACCTTCCACCTGTAACCCAGCTTCCCTGGGCTTCAGTTTTCTCTCATCCATAAGACAAGGGGCTTGAACTAGGGTAACTTCTAAAGCTCCTCTTGGGTTTAGATGTCTATGAGTATATAATAAGTATGATATTTTATGAGGTTTTTTTTGTTTATTTATTCTATGCAGAAAGGGAAAGTGAACTAAGACTAATAATTTGAATACTAATTATCTACATTAAAATAATGCGTCCTATGTGTGAGGCATAGCACACATAGCACATATACACTCAAACATACTAAGCACTTTATGTCACTTTACAATATTACTCGCACAACCTAGCCAAGTTGCTTTTGCAATATGTACTGTTTTGAATAGTTGAAAATCACCCAGCTATTCAAACAGACTAGAAAACGGTGTATGAGCGTTTATTAGAAGGGTAGCAGCAATTTACAACCAGCTACCTAAAGCACACTGCCAAACATGTTCCAGTCGTACTGCATGGCCTGAGACCAGGCAGCCTCTCCTGCAGGGCTTCTCCAATTTCAGAGCAGCAGAGCCGCCTGGAAGGCTTGCTGGAACACAGACTGCTGGGCCCCACCCTGCAATTTCTAATTTAGCATCTCTGTAGTTGTTCCCAATAACTTGCATTTCTGGGAAGTTTCCATGTGATGCAGATGCCACTGGTCCAGGGACCCCACTTTAAGAACCACTGAATTACAGTTTCCTTTCTCTCTATAGAAATAAAAGAATCTTTGTTAAGCCAGAAAAACTTGCTTTTAGATAGACTTTTATGTGATTCTATCAAAGAAATAGTTTTTAAATTATTTTTAAAAATCATGTTATATAATAGCTCCATTCATATATATAGAATGAACTTTTCACTGTAAATTAATAAAAGCCTATCATTTCAAAATAATAATGTTGATTGAAAAGCTAACTGAAATAATTAAGAACTCTGCATTTTTGTTTGAAATGTAAACACATTTGAATAAAAATAGGTTAATAGTTTGAGATTAATAATTAATAATTTCAGTGTATTAATAATTAATAATTTTCAGATGATTTTGAAAAATAATGTAATGAGGCACTTGTTTCTGTGAGAACCTCTTGAGAAAACTGTTTTACTGGCCCATCACTTGGTACATATCTTGTTGAATTAATTTTCCCTACTGGGAAAAAGTGGTATTTTTTTTTTCATTCCAAGGATACCATGTTTTTTTTTCTATTTAAATTCAAGTTAGTATGTAGTAACTCAAAGCCAGTGTAGTCTGGCTTCAGGAGTAGAACCCAGTGATTCATATCTTACATATGACACCCAGTGCTCATCCCAACAAGTGCCCTCTTATTTTTTTTTAATATTTTTTTATTTATTTCTAGGAGAGAGAGAGAGAGAGAGAGAGAGTGAGCACGGGAGGGTCAGAGAGAGAGGGAGTCACAGACTCTGAAATAGGCTCCAGGCTCTGAGCTGGCAGTCAGCACAGAGCCCGATGCTGGGGGCTCGAACCCACGAACCGTGAGATCATGACGTAAGTGAAAGTCGGACGCTTAACCGACTAAGCCACCCAGGAGCCCCTGTTCATCTTTTTGAAAACGGAGAGTATCTTCATTCTTCTCTTTATCTGATCAATAATAAGTTATACATTAACTGCTGTTTGGTTTTCTCCAAGATAGATTTAATGCTGCTTAAGATTGCTCTTTAAATCAACAAGAAAGTTCATCTAAAGGAAACATAGCAGACCTATGTTAAGATTGTCATTTAGCAGTCTATCAGGAGCTGGTGTCAGAAAACCTTGTTCAAACTGGCTAAGGCACAAAAAATTTATTGTCTCTCACATCTGAAAAATCTAGGGTAGTTTCAGGCATTACTGGCTTCAGGACTTGAAGGAGGTGATCAAATTGCTTCTTTCCCCACTTCTCTGCATTTGATTATATTGGTTTCATCTTGGGCTCCACGGAAGCAGCCCAGGAATTCTGGGCTATCCTTTCACAAGGCAAGTAGGCTGCATAAACATACTAAGCACTTTATAGCACTTAACACTATTACTCACATAACCTAGTGAAATTGCTTTTGCAATATGTACTGTTCTGAATAGTTGAACACCACCCAACTATTTAAACAAATGAGACAATGGTGTATGAGTGTTGCTTAGAAGAGTAGCAGAATATTTGGAATATTTGGAAGGTCACAGTAAAGCAGCAGCCACTGTGACACTTGGAAGGTGGGTGTAGTTCAGGCCCCATTGCAGATCCTGACTCAGTTCCTTGGCGGGGTGGAGGTGGAGGGGCAGCTGCCTGGCCTGCAGACCGTTTCCCTTGGTTCTCTTTCTTCCCCTGCTCCAAATCCTGCCCAGGTGTGAATGCCAATCTACAGCGAAGAGCGCCACCTACGTGGGTGGGTGAGGCTGCAGATTTGAAGTCAGGGAGAAATCAGAGTGGGTGCCAGTGAGGGACAGATTCTAGGTGCACCTTTTCTTCCCCAGGCCATGTCCGTCTTTGCTTTCCTTCAGCCTGACCTTTGACTTCAGGTTCAGCGCTAAGACAGAGGAAAGAGTCAGCCAAGGCTTTGACCACCTCTCACAAATGTGTAGTCAAATCATCATAATAAATCCTTAATGTATATCATTGTTGGTGGTTCTGTTTTTCTGAGCAAATGCTGATTAATAGGTAGGACAAAAGAGTATTTCCTGATAACCTCACAGGAAAGGTCCCTCTGATTGGACCAATTTAGGTGTAGTGCTCATCCCTCAGCCAATCACTGAGAGCTGTAACCAGTGGTCATTTGGCCAGAACTGAGTCACAGGCTCTGCCTTTGACAATCATCCGGAGCAGCAGGTTTGGGCTTAATTGATCACTGGGTAAAATTGAAATGTTTTTGGAAATGGAAGCAGATGGATGTTGAGGAAGCCAACAGCAATTTTCCACTAAAATTGTGAGGTGAGTTAACCTTAGCACTATTTCTTGTACCGGGAAAACTTTCTCCCTCAGGTGTAAATCACAAAGATAGTCATTGGAGTCCTTCTTATGAGACTGGGTAATGGACTACATCTATAAACTTCGGCACTAAATCAAATGCTAAGTAAGTGGAATTTTGCCAACAATATCTGTCCTCTGCATACCACTTTATGAATTGCTGATTACATGACAGAGCCATCTAAAATGCCGTCAAGACTGTGGGTTCACCTGGCCCAGGAAGTCCAGGGGCAGATCTTCTATTCCTTCTAATTCTACACTCTCAAAGCAGGGCCCATATCTAGTAGAAGCACCTCACCAGCTGCCAGAAAGAAGCTGACTGAGAGAGAGGTATCTCGGAGTTCGCAGAATGACTGATTGACAAAATTGTAATGTTAGCCTCAAATGACATCACCTGCCAGTGAAACACAGCATGACAAAATCTTTTAAATAGTCTCTGAATGCAATTATGAAAGCAAGCCC
The DNA here is from genome assembly GCF_008692635.1 of Crocuta crocuta. Classification (NCBI taxonomy): domain Eukaryota; kingdom Metazoa; phylum Chordata; class Mammalia; order Carnivora; family Hyaenidae; genus Crocuta; species Crocuta crocuta. Next base: position 2,498,701 of record NW_027529173.1, read on the forward strand.
AAGGTTAGTGGTGTTTCATTTCTCAGCCATATGAATTTTCATTGGAGACTTTTATCTCCTCTTTTGAATCAATAATAACTTCTAAATGCTGCCCAAGGGGAAAGTAGAACACCAGTATGAACAAGGTGAATTAGATGATTCCAAGACATCAGTGAAAAACAGGGCCAAATGAAAGAGATACACTGACAAAGGTGGTGTGTGTGTTTGTTTGCTCCACATACATAATAGCTTTTTAAGATATAATTCATATATCATATAATTCACCCTGTCCATTTTTAAGAATCTATCAACATTTTCTTTCTTGATGTATAGCTCCTGTTTAATGTATGTTTAGTTATATTCACAATTTGCTCTCTCTGAAGGAATTCTCTTCTGAAGGAAATATACTTTTCTGTTTTTCAGGATGTAGTGGAATATTGTGGGTTGTGGTGAAATAAGAGATTAGTAGCCAAGGTTATTTGTGAGAAGCCTAGGAGAGAGGACTTGATATAACTTCCCTAAAGCCATTTTCAAGAGATTTCACTGACAGTTTGGAAGAAAAAAAATCTAAAATCCTCCTTTCACACTTTTTGAGAATCTTTATATTGCTTTCCATTTTGATTGCTGAAAAGACTTCTCTGTGCTTAGGGATGAATCCAAGTTCCCATGTGAGAGCTGCAAATGCACTACAAGTGATTAATCCACTGCCCTGAGTTCCTGCCGTAAGCAAGTTTCTAAATCTGTCTTTAATGGGAGCTCTATTTTGACCACTTGGTATATTCTGTGTTTATCTACTAGAAAACTTTATTAATTTACTAGGGCTTCCATAACAAATTTCCAGAGACTGGGTGACTTTAACAACAAAAATTTATTTTCTCACGTTTCTGAAGGTTAAAAGTCCAAAATCAAGGTATTGGCAAGGTTGCTTTCTTCTCAGACCATGAGGGAAGGATCTGTTCCAGATGTCTCTGCTGGCTTAGAAATGGTTATCTTCTCCTTATGTCTTCTCAGGGTTTTATCTTGGTCCACATGTCTGTGTCCTAATGTCCTCCTTTAAGGACACACAAATCATATTAGAGTAAGGCCCACCTTAGTGACCTCATTTTAGTTCAATTACCGATGAAAGACCTATCACCAAATACAATCACACTGTTAGGTACTAAGGGTTAGGACTTCAACATATGAATTTAGTCACATTTTGGTTTTTTATTTACTGAAATCAATTACTTTGTTCAAATGCAGTCTTTCTTTAGAATTGTTTTCTTTATTTATATTAATTCCAACATAGGTACATATAGTGTGATATTAGTTTCAGGTGTACAATATAGTGATTCACCTATTCTATACATTACTCAGTGCTCATCCTGAGAAGTGTACTCTTAATCCTCTTCATCTATTTCACCCATCCCCCTACCCACCTCCCCTCTGGTAACCATCAGTTTGTTTCTAGAGTTAAGAGTCTGTTTCTCTTTTTTCCATTCATTTATTTGGTTTCTCAAATTCTACATGTGAGTGAAATCATACAGTATTTGTTTTTCTCCCACTAACTTTTTTTCCTCGGCATGATACTCCCTAGTTCCATCCATGTTGTTGCAAATGCCAAGTTTTCATCTTTTATGGTAAGCAATATTTCATTTTATATATATATATATATACACATATACATATATATGTATATATATATATCTTCTTTATCTATTTATCTGTCAGTGGATATTTGGGTTGGTTCCATAATTTGGCTATTGTAAATAATGCTGCAGTAAACATAAGTGTGCATAGATCTTTTTGAATTAGTGTTTTTGTATTCTTTGAGTAAATATCCGGGAGTGCAATTACTAGATAATAGGGTAGTTCTCTTTTTACTTTTTGAGGAATTTCCACACCATTTTCCACAGTAGCTGTAACAGTTTGCATTCCCACCAACAGTGCAAGAGAATTCCTTTTTTCTTCACATCCTCACCAACACTTGTTGTCTTGTGTTTTTTTATTTTAGCCATTCTGACAAGTATGAAATAATACCTCATTATAGTTTGGAATTGCGTTTCCCTAATGGTGAGTAATGTGGAGTTTTTTTCATGTGTCTTTTGGCCATCTCGATGTCTTCCATGGAGAAATGTTTATGTCTTCTGCCTATTCTTTAATTGGATTATTTGTTTTTTGGGTGTAGAGTTGTATAAATTCTTTTTATATTTTTTTTTTAATTTTCTTTTTTTAATACTGAGAGAGAGAGAGACAGACAGAGACAGCATGAGCAGAAAGAGAGAGGGAGATACAGAATCTGAAGCAGGCTCCATGCTCTAAGCTAGTTGTCAGCACAGAGCTCAATGCGGGGCTCGAACCCACTAACCGTGAGATCATGACTTGAGTTGAAGTTGGATGCTTAACCAACTGAGCCAACCAGGCGCCCCTCTTTTTATATTTTGGATACAAACTTGTTATTGGATATGTCATTTGCCAATATCTTCTCCCGATCAGTAGGTTGCCTCTTGCTTTTGTTGATTGATTCTTTCACTGTGCAGAAGTTTTTATTTTGATGTATTCCTAAAAGTTGATCTTTGCTTTTATTTCTCTTACTGTAGCAGACGTATCTAGAAAACTTTTTGCTTTGGCCAGTGTTGGAGAAATTACTACCTGTGTTCTTGTCTAAGATTTTTATGGTTTCAGGACTCACATTTAGGTCTTTACTCCATATTGAGTTTATTTTTGTGTATAGGGTAAAAAAGTGGTCCAGTTTCATTCTTTTGCATGTTAGGTGTCCAGTTTTCCCAACACCATGTGTTGAAGACACCGTCTTCTTCCTATTGCATATTATTGCTTCTTTTGTTAAAGACTAATTGACCATATAATCCTTGATGTGGGGAACAAAGAGAGAAAACAATGTGGATAAAATAAATTTTCTATAACTATAGCCCACTGACAAAAACTTGAGGCAGGGAGAGTATGACATTTTTCCAGGAACTTCCAACTAACTTAGTGTTAATGCTTTACTAGAGGGAAAAACAACCTTAGCTTGACAATAGTTAGGACTCCAGGATCCTGTGCGTCTTCTTTAGCATGAGAATATGAAATTCCTTTTGGAAACTTCCCTTTATCTTTACCTCTCCCCATCTCCCAAGTATATAATTAGTCCCTCCTCACAATCCCAGGGCCACTTTTTCTGCTCACAGGTGGTGTCCCCATGCTTTAATAAAACCACATTTTTTTTTTTTTTTTTTGCACCAAAGACATTTCAAGAATTCTTTCTTGGACATTGGCTCTGAACCCCAATATTTTCTCTTCACTTATGGGTTTGTTTCTGGCCTTTCTATCCTGTCCCATTGATCTAATATCAATTTTTGTGCCAGTACTATACTGTTTTAATTACTACAGCTTTGTAATATAATTTGAAGTTTAGAGTTGTAATAGTTCCAGTTTTATTTTTCTTTTTAAAAATTGTTTTGGCTCTTCAGGGTCTTTTGTGGTTCCCTATTAGTTTTAGGATTGTTTGTTCTAGTTCAGTAAAAAAAAAAAAATGCTATTGATATTTTGATAGAGATTGCATTAAAAATGTAGATTACTTTGTATACTAGAGACATTTTAACAATATTTGTTCTTCTAATCCATTAGCATGGAATATATTTCCATTTGTTGCTGTCATCTTCAATGTCTTTCGTCAGTGTTATGTAGTTCTCAGAGTACAGGTCTTTCACCTCTTTGGTGAAGTTTATTCCTAGGTATTTTATTATCTTTGTTACAATTGTAAATGGGATTGTTTTCTTAATTTCTCTTTCTGTTGCCTCATTATTAGTGTCTGGAAATGCAACAGATTTCTGTTCATTGATTTTATACCCTGTGACTTTACTGAATTCATTTATCAGTTCTCCTAACTAGTGTTTTTGGTGGAGTCTTTACTGTTTTCTACATATAGTATCATGTCATCTATAAATAGTGAGTTTTACTTTTTCCTTACAATTTGTGTATCTTTTATTCCTTTTTTTACTCTTATTTCTCTGGCTAGGATTTCTAGTACTATGTTGAATAGAAGTAGTGAGAGTGGACATCTTTGTGTTGTTCCTGACCTCACAGGAAAATTTCTCAGTTTTTTCCCATTGAGTATGATGTTCACTGTTAGTTTTGCATCTAAGGCTTTTATTGTATTGAGGTATGTTCCCTCTAAATCTACTTTGTTGAGGGTTTTTATCATGAATTGGTGTTATACTTTGTCAAATGCTGTTTTTGAATCTGTTGAAATGATAATGAATATGTTTTTTATTCATTCCTTTATTGATGTGATATATGACATCAATTGATTTGTAAATATGGAACCACCCTTGCAATTCAGGAATAAATCCCACTTGATCATGGTGAAGGATTTTTAAATGTACTTTTGGAGTCAGCGTGCTAATGTTTTGTTGAGGATTTTTGCATCTGTATTCATTAGAGATATTGACCTGTGGCTCTCTTTTTTTGTAGTGTCTTTATTTGGTTTTGGTATCAAGGGAATGCTGGCTTCAAAGAATGATTTTCGAAGTTTTCCTTCCTCTTCAGTTTTTTGAAATGGTTTAAAAAGAATAGGTATTAATATTTCAATTGATTGATTTGTTGATTGATTAGAATAAATTCTTCTTCAAATGTTTGTCAGAGGGATGTCTGGATGACTCAGTTGGTTAAGTTCCCCGCTCTTGGTTTCAGCTCAGGTCATGATTCCACAGTTTGTGGGTTCGAGCCCCATGTCAGGCTCCATGCTGACAGTGTGGGGCCTGCTTAGAATTTGCTCTCTCCCTCTTGGTGGCCCTCCTTTCCTCCCACTCTCTCAAATAAATTAATTAATTTTTAAAAAGAAATAAATATTTAGTAGAATTGGCCTGTGATGCCTCTGGTCCTAGACTTTGTTTATTGAGAGTTTTTTGATTTCTAATCACTTTCATTGCTGGTAATCAGTCTGCTCAAATTTTCTGTTTCTTCCTGATTCAGTTTCTGGAGGTTGTAAGTTTCTGGTAATTTATCCATTTCTTCTAGGTTGTTCAATTTGTTGGCATATAATTTTTCATAATATTATATTCTTGTGATTGTATTTCTGTGGTATCAGTAGTTATTTCTCCCCTTTTATTATTGATTCTATTTGAGTTTGTGCTCTCTCTCTTTCTCTCTCACTTTCTGATGAATGTGGCAAAAGTTTATCAACCTTGTTGATCTTTTTGAAGAATCAGCTCCTGCCTTCATTGATCTGTTCTTTTATTTATTTATTTATTTATTTATTTTTGGTTTATGTTTCATTTATTTCTGCTCTACTCTTTATCATTTCCTTCCTACTACATTTTGGATTTTGTTTTTTCTTTTTCTGGCTCCTTTATGTGTAAGGTTGCAAATAAGAGCTTCTTTTTGCTTCTTGAGGTAGATTTATATTATTGTAAAATAATTGTAAAATACAATACTTCCTTATTAGAACAGCTCTTGCTGTATCCCAAAGATTTTAGATTGTTGTGTTTTCATTTTTATTTGTCTCCATGTATTTTTTTTATTTCCTCATTAATTCCTTGGTTTGCCCATTCATGGTTTAGTAGCATGTTATTTAATCTCTATCTTTGTGCTCTTTCCGTATTTTTTCTTGTGAATGATTTCTACTTTCATAGTCATGTTGTTAGAAAAGATACATAGAATGACTTCATTCTTTCTGACTTTGTTTAGACTGGTTTATGCACTAATATTTGATCTAGAGAATGTTCCATGTGCACATGAAAAGAATATGTATTATGCTGTTTTAGGGTGGAAAGTTCTGAATGTATCTATTAAATCTATCTGGTCCAATTTGTCATTCAAAGCCATTGTTTCCTTGTTGATTTTCTATTTGGATGATCTGTCCGTTGATGTAAGTGGGGTATTACAGTCCTCTACTATTATTGTATTACTATTGATTGCTTCCTCTATATTTGTTATTAACCAATTTAAGTATTTGGTTGCTTCCATGTTGAGTGCATATGTTACTTACAATTATTAGATCTTGTTGAATTGTCCCCTTAATTACTATGGTGTCCTTTGTCTCTTTCTACGGTCTTTTGTTTTAAGGTCTATTTTGTCCAATTTAAGTATTAAATATTGCTATTTCAGCTCTCTTTTCACATCCATTTCTATGATAAATGCTTCTCTATCCCTTCACTTTCAATCTGCATATGTTCTTAGGTATGAAATTAGCCTTTTGCAGGCAGTTATATATAGATGGATATTGTTTTTGTTTTTTGTTTTATTTTTTATCCATTCTGTAATTCTATGTCTTGTGATTGGAGCATCTATTTTATTATCTTCAAATTATTGATGAGTATCTACTTATTGCCATTTTGTTACTTATTTTATGGTCATTTTTATAGTTTTCCTCTGTTCCTTTTCTCTCCTGCTATTTTCTCTCACATCTAGTTAGCTTTCTTTAGTGATATACTTGGATTCTTTTCTCTTTATTTTTTGCATATCTATTACTGGGTTTTGGTTTGTGGTTACCATTCAGTTTGTATATAATATCTTCTGTAGACAGCAGTCTATAATAAGTTGATGGTCACTTATATTTGAACTCATTCTTTACTTTTCTCCTCCCCTCATTTTAAGTATATGGTGCCATACTTCACATTCATTATTTTGCAAATCCCTTGACTTATTTTAACACATATATTTACATCTTTTTACTGCTTTGTACTTTCTACTTTCCTTAATCTTGCTTATGGTCTTTTATTTCCACTAACATACTTTAACATTTCTTGTAAAGCTGGTTTAGTGGTCATGAATTCCTTTAAATTGTATTTATCTGGGAAGCTATTTACCTCTCCTCTGTTCTGAATTATGGCCTTGCTGAATGGACTCTACTCGGCTGCAGAATTTTTTCCTTTCAGTCCTTTGAATATATCATGTCACTGCCTTCTGGCCTGCAAAGTTTCTTCTGGAAAATCAGCAGATAGCCTCATGGGGTTTCCTTTGTATGTAACTGCTTTAAAAATGTTCTCTTTATCACTACTTTTTGCCATCTTAATTACTATATATCTTGGTGTGCATCTCCTTGGGTTGATTTTGTTAGGGTACCTCTGTGCTTCCTGGATCTGGATTTCTGTTTCCTTCCCCAGAAGACTTCCTGCTCTTGAAAGTGATGGCCTTATGAGAAAGAGGATCTTTAGTGTTCTGCCTTGCAGTATTCCCTGTTCACCAGAGTCCAGCACTTCAGGGGTGTCTGCTGTGTGTGTTGCATGCATCTTGCTGTTATGGCTGAGCTGCTTTTTCCTTCAGTCTAGCCATTTCCAATGGCTGTTTTTGCCCATTGTAGGCAATGTTTGGTATTAGTAGACCAGTCTGGGGATGCCCTGGGCTTGAACTGATTCAGACCAGGGATTTGCCAGAGTAACATTAACACCAAACTACAAAGTGATTCCCCTGTATTGTCCCCTGAGAAGCTTTTGTTGGTGGACAGGGACTGCAGTCAGACCAGTTGTATGCCTCCAGCCCACTGCTGGGGCCTCTGACTGGTGCATGTGGTTATTCTTCCTTGTCTCTGTAGTAGGAGTCACTTTGGAATGGTGCTATACACTGTGTGGAGTTGATTGCACACTGCCAGGCCTGTGACATATGGCTCCAGTCAAGAGCATATTGTAGAGGGCAGATGCACTGAAGTACAGCAAGAGAGATGGGGGTTGCAGCCTGGGAGTAGTACTAGTAAGCTGTGTGTGCCTTAGGTCCTCTATCTGAGGGACCTCACAATTCCTGGACTGAAGCAGCCTGTCCATCTCAGTGGAAGCACAGCACAGCAGGGTGCGGCAGCAGGGTGGCAGTGCTAACAATCTTTAGGCATTGTGTTTCCTCTGTGGGAGGAGCCCTTCAGCAGGAAAAGTGATGCAGGCTGCCTGGGAGGGATGTATTACGTGAAGCACAGAAGGGAAAAGGGGCATGAGGTGGTAGTGTTAGCAAGTGGAACATGGAGTTCAGCAGGTGGTCATGTGTTTATGCTGGGGGGTGGGGGGAAGGAAATGGTACCTATCAGTTCCTTTGTTTCCAGAGGAGTTCTCCAGAGATTTCTGTTCCTCTGGATAAACTCTGAAATAACTCTCCCTCCCATATGCCCGAGGTGCCTTTCAAACTCTGTTTTTATGCTTTATCTCCACAGGCTATTTGTTGTGCTTGCTTTAAGGGTGGGGCTCAATTTTCTCTCACCCTCCCCCTCTCCTAGAGCTGAGCCTGTGGTTTTATTTTTTTAAACTTGTCTTTTAATGTTTATGTATTTTTGAGAGAAAGATCATGAGCAGGGAGGGGAAGAGAGGGACAGAGGATCTGAAGCAGGCTCAGTACTGACAGCAGAGAGCCTAATGCAGGGCCCAGATCCACAAACCATTAGATCATGACCTGAACCTAAGTAAGGTGCTCAACCAACTGAGCCACCCAGGTGCCCCTTTTTTTTAATTCTAAGTTTTAAGTTCTGCTAGTTATAAGAACTCATGAGTATATGAGAACTCATGGTTCTCAAAGTCAAATGTTATGGGGATTTGTCTTCCTGTGGGGACTCCCTGGTGTGGGGATCTATTTCTCTCCCCCTCTGTGTGCCCCTGGCATTCCCTCCTCCTGTGGACAGTCCCATAGTTCACTTCCCAACTGCACCTCTACCCTTCTTACCTTCTTCCATATGGCCTCTTCTCCACATTTAGTTGTAGAGTTTATTCTGCCAGTCTTTGGGTTATTTTCTAGGTTACTTACACTGATATGAGTTTTATCTAGTTGTATCTATGGGACAAGTTGAGCTAGAGTCCTCCTACTATGCCATCATCCCCAGAAACTCCTCAAGTGCATTTTAAACCATCTTGAAATGATCTTTTTAAAGTTATGCTTCCTTGTTTCTTGATCACAGGCAAATCTTAGATATCTGAAGAATGATGGGTATTCCAGAGCCAGAGAATGAGAAGAATTGTAAGGAGATGGCAGACCTAGGCAACAGGGACTCTTTCACTGCATTATCCTTTTACCTCAGGCAAGATATAACATCTAATTCTGCATATTAGAACTAATGAAAAATACTGGTGTAGATAATACATACTTGTAGAGAATTTCCCTTGGGTTTTCTGTGTTGTCATTAAAGGATCTGAGTGCTACAGATAATGTTCTTTTGACAGGTGGGGAATCTAAAGACAGTCTAAGAACAGACTGTCATGGATGGGGACTGTGACATAAATCTGATCTCCTTTATTTACTTGTTTATTTTTTGTGTGAATATGGAGATGCCTCTGAAGGCAAATGTCTCGTATTGCTCAAATAAAAATATTAGAAGGCTTAGATCACCCAGAAGCACACTGAGCAAATCTGTCTTGAAATTTGTCTTGAAGAGTGTGGTGGGTGGGGAAGAAAGATAGGATATTCTGGACTCTTGAGGGGGCTAAACAGATCATTATTCCAAACAGGGATTTGAGAGGAAGCAGAAAAATCTCCAACTGGGATCTGCAGTTTGAGAGAGACGGCTAAAAAACTGTTCCCCAGTTATCATTTTTATAGAGTCCTTTCAGTGCAACCTTTCCCAGTTTGCCCAGGATTGAAGGATTTCCTGAGACTTGGCGTTCTCGTTGTTGAAATCAGGAAAGTCCCAGATGAACTGAGACAGTTGGTCACTCCAGGTACAAGACATGAAAGTCGCTGATAAAATTAAAAGTGGCAACTGGGAAGGATAACACATAAAATCATTCTCTAGCATTTTGTACCATAACTCAAATAATACAATAGTTAAACCCATGGTAATGAAGGGACATGGGTTGTTTTTAAAGGTGAAGGGAGTCATGAAAGGTAGTAAGATGGATCACTGACTTGGAGACAGGCTGCTTCGTGAAAAAGGCAAAACTTAAAGTAAATACAAGGTGCAAAATTTAACAGGGAGAGATATGAGAACAAACTTGCTAATTAAAATTTTGGGTGGAATTTTGGAAATTATGGAAAGAATATTTGTTCAAACAATTATTTTGATTTATGGAGACAAGTATTGGGTGTATTCACCTGCACACTAAATTTAAAACATGGAGAAGGTGTGAAAAGCTTTTAAATGTCTAAATGCTATTTTTGCAGCGTCTTTAGATATCCTTTATAGGGTTACCTAGAACATGACGATGATCTAACATGGACACACTTATCAACCAGCATATCAGTTAGCATTAAAGATCACTGATTTGTGCCAAATCTGGCATCTTATGCATGATCCAAATAAAGTTAAATGGGAATTGATTGCTTTAAGTATGGCATTCTAGTGAATGTCACTCTTCTCTGCTTTTTTCCCTTTATTTCTCTTCCTTTTCACCTTTCTCCTCCTCCTTCACTTTTCCCCCTTCTTCCTTTTCCTCATTGGCAAAAAGAATGGGAGGAGGCCTGTAATTCTTAATACATGAAGTAACTATTTCTGAGAAAACAATATTCATTGTTGTTCTGCCATATCTAAAGCACTATGCACAGCATAAGACATAAATTACATTACTGCATCACCTTCTATATAGTGGCATAGCTAAGCTTCTAAACAAATAATTATAAACATTACAGAAAAAAAAATCATTGGTCAGCAGTTGAGTTTACACATAGAAAGTTGTTGAATGAATGCTTATTATCTTAAAAGACCTATAAAACCTATTAGACGTGAAAAGGTAGTGATATCTGTTGTCACTTCCCCTGTGGTTTTGTGGCAAACAGCAGACATGCTTGTGTTAACCATAAGTTGTTATTTATTATATTTATGTTTAGTTCGATTCAAAGCTCATTTGGCAGTTAATTTCAACTGTTGGGTGTAGTAAAAGCAGTGTACTTGAAGGCTTTTTTGTCTGGATGACCTACTTCTTAAACTCCATTTTTCTATGCAGAAAAATGCATAGAATGTCACTCTATTCCAACCATTTTGGAAATTGTGATATTATATGATTATAACTATTCCTATATAATGCAGAGTAAGTACAACTGACCAGCTCTCCTGTCTTCCCAGCCCTATTTGTATATTGATAGTATACAAGTTTTGGAGCAAAAAACACCTTCAAGTGGAAAGTTTCTAAAATCTTACACAAGGTTCCTTATTAAATATTACAGTGACAACTACATTAATGCACTCCTTGATTCCTTAGAGGCAAAGGGCACTTGGAACACTACTTTTAAAGCTCTTGGTAAATTCAGGACTCTATCTCCAATCCTGACTCAACAGAATTAACTCAAGTTTACGGGCAGGGCTCTTACATTAATAATGGAGATCGTATTTCCAAAACATTCCACTGTTTAAAAGAGTCTTAGAAAAGCTACAATCCTAACTATTTAAATAGTGCTCAAGTGGAAATAATTCTGGGACAAAGTATTTTGTACAGGAAATAATCACTGGGAGAGGCCTAGTTATAATTAACTGTGAAGAGGGATTTTGACAGTTGTTCCTATGTTTAGGAAAGAAAGTAAACATTTTAATGATTGGGATATAAAATATAAATACTTTCTGGATATTAGATAAGTTAGTTGGAAAGAATCCCTGGGACAAAGGGTTTGATATATCTCTCTAAAATAGTCTGCCAAATAAAATTCTAGGCTATCAAAGCATATCTGTGAAAGGATATCTAAAGCTATATATTATATAGGAATAGTTATAATCATATAATATCACAATTTCCAAAATGGTTGGAGAAACTTACCACTGAAGCACTTTGAGCAAATATCAGTCACATTCATATTGGGTATAATTATTAGAATCAATTGACCCAGAAAATACATAGTAACTCAATGGGAAATGCAGTGCATAGATCGGAAAATCTTAAAATTAAAAGAAACCAACTGTATGATCATCCAGAATCTATTTCAACAGCCTCAGTACTGAAAACTCACCACTAAAAAGGCAGGTCATTATGCTTTTGATCATTTTTCCTTTTATAAATAATGTCTGTCTATGCTTAAGCACAAAGCTACCTTTTGAACCTCATTAATGAGTTCATTCATTCGTTCTCTCATTCATTACTTAATAAATACTGATTGAGTGCCTGATCTGTGATATAAGTACAGGGGACAAAATAATAAGTGAGACATATTTTCTGCTTTCATGGATCTTGCAGTCAGTGGGAGAAGCCTATTTCACCAGGACCATTGTATATTTACTTCTTTCAGACATTTGAGACAACTAACATTTCCTCAACTTTAACACATTTCCTCTATAGGCTACATACCCATAGGCTACCTCAATTCAAGTAACTTCCAGATTTTTTTCCTGCATTTGTCACTCTTACTGTGGTTTGCCCATGTTCTTCTTCAAATATTTGCCCAGTACTAAACCCAGTCTTGGGGAGGTCTGTCCAGAGTATACTAATGTATTCAGTCATTTACTTAGGACACTTATTTAGCACCTGTCATATGTCAAGCAAATGTGAATGTGACCATAATTTCTGTCTTCAAGAAGTTCATGTTCTAAAAGAAACTCCAGAATGTACAAACAACAGCTTCTCTAACACAGTCCCGTTAATTCTGCCTGTGCTCTGCAGATAAGGAAATGGATGTTCAGAGGCTTGTGATTAACTCTTCTTGTGCTAGATTTTTAGGAACTGTGGTTTCAGATCCAACCCCAAATACAGCAAAATTCACTGAGACTTAAGCCATTAATCTGCAGCTGAAGACCTGAGAAATAATGCAAGCTACAAAGTAATCAGTTTATTTATATGTAAAATGGAACATAAGCTTCTTTGAGGTTGTAGTAAATTATAGAAAACCCATAGATTTCTAACCAGTATTAATTTGAAAATAGAAGAGTATACATAAATATTTATCATCAGAGTTGAATAGCCTTATATGTTGCTACCATTATGAAATATTATTTTGCTTTCCTTTTCTTCTCTTCCTCTCAAGTAATGACAGCTTCTGAGTCTGTAACATAGTCTATCAATGATATCTTGGATATAAGTGTCCCTTCTCTGTTCTAGTCTCTGTAAATGAGAGATTTCCTGCCCACTTTGTCTTTTGTGTTAAGGCTTTTTATTTTGAGAATATTTCATACTTGTGCTACAAAGAGAATTTGTGAGCAAAGTGGCTTTACTCCTTTGTTCACTAATATACCTATTCATAATATTTCAGTTATTCATTAAATTTTAAAAATAAATTTAGTACCTGGTTCATATTTGGAACACAGTTAACTTGAGTGGAATGAGTAAATGAACGGGTGAGGACCTGGTTGACCAATTCACAGTAGATTAAGATTCATCTGCCTATTAGGCAGGAAAAGGACTCGGGTTTCTCGCAGCCTCATGGAGCTTTAAGTCTGCGATGGAGAAATGATGCCAACAGTGTCAGGGATATTGCAGAGTACCAGTCCAGTGGGGGACAGGGTGGCAATAATTATGATTTGATCCTGCGCTTCTCAAGTGACTAGCAAGTGTCATAGTGTTGTTCTCTAACAACACCAGAGCCTATAGGAATATATTTGATGAACTTTAATGTACCTTTAGACCTTTTTTATGATCATTTTAAAGATGCCTCATTATTGCTGCATAATGGGTATCAGTATTGATTGGCCCATGCCTATGCCTTATTTGTTATTAAATTTTGTAAATATCACCCCTGCCACCGTGAGATCAGCTTTCAGCTCAGACATCATTTGTAAATGACTCTTCCCAGGAGGGGCTTATAGTGATCCTCCAATCCTCCCAACATGACAGAGAAAAAGGCACAGGTGCTTGGGTTGGTGAACAGTATTGCTGAGTTGAGAAAACCTAGGTGTCATTTCCAAGGCAATAAATATGTAGGCAGCCAAGGTTTTTAAAGATGAAAATGCTTATAGACATTTATTGCTAAATGTTGTTCTTGTGTACATTTTGGAGAACTATATAAGCAGAGATTCAGAAGCAAGGATCCAGACATGAGAAGGGATCAATCCTGAAACAGAAAAGAATAGCATAGAAAACAGAAACTAGGTGAAGAGGAATTCAGGCAGAATGAAAACAGAAACTCACCTTGGCTACTGGTTAGCACTGGTACATTAATAAGAAGTAACTGGAAACTGCAAAGTAATTTCAGAAACCAAAATAAGCAGTTACAAGGATTTCTTTTTTATGCCAAATTTAGCCTTATAGTACTGTATGGTAGGATAAATTTTTTAAACCTGCTCAAAACCAATTCAAGAAACCTCTTAGAATGTGCTGTATATCAAAGTTTAAGTAACAAGTGGGGTTGTTTTATCAGTGGAAATCACTGTGAAAAAGTTGATAGACACATTCTGTGCAATGACATCTAGAAGATCTGATCCCAAGAGGCTACTTTTCTTGGAAAAGTTCTGAATCTCTTTTAGATGGTGTGCCTGAGACCAGACCATGTAGAACTTGTTTCTTCATGCTCAGGATTTAAAGCTGCTGGGCTCCTATCAGTATCCATGGTAGAAAGGATGACTGTGTATGGAGTGAGAGGATATTCTCTAGGTGCCACTGTGTGCATGTAGCTAAGAGAAACAACATTTATTATGGACCACACTATATTCCATGCCTTCTATCAGAGACATGTGGCTGGGGTTACAGTAGCAAAACAGAATTGCCAGTTTCAAATGTAGACTATTACAGTCTCACCTAATCTTTTGTTACCTTAATGCAGTTTGGAATTAATAAGATTTTCCAGATATTACATATATCTAGGTTGATCTGCCCTAATTTCAATATGTCATCAAAATGTCCACAGCCAAGTGGACCTTATCAGAGGGTAAGCAGGTCCCTTTAGGGAACACTCTTCTTCGTGTGTTTACATCCTTGATTTGACATTCCAAAAAGCATGCCTATATCCAGCTTTTTGTCTCAGTGCTCTGTAATTATATATGTGAAGACAATCACAAATTAGAAGGAAGAGTAGCCTGTGGGCTTTAAATATCGCTCTTTTTTTTAAACCTCTTACTGTTGTGAACATCAAATAAGGGAATGTAAACAAAAGTGATTTGTAAAGGTATTAAGTGATATCTGCAAATCATTCTTTTGTAGGTAGTTTGCCCCACTCCCACCCCATGGTGGTGCTTCTGGCATTTATCTAGTATTTGAGTGAGAGACCAGCACTCTTATTGGTCTCTCTAACTTTCAGGGTTTCTTATTAATCTTTTTACCTATTATAAAAACAATATACTATATTTTATATGGTATGACAGTAGAGTCCTAGAGAAATATCACTCAAGAAGCCACTGAGTTATTAAAATTACTTATAATTGCTTATGCTTTAGTCATACAACAGGTACTGGAAATGAGAAATTTGTGTCAAAAGGAAGAAGATGCCTTGAGGAGTTTTCTCAGACTAAACGCATGAATAATGCAGCAAGTAAGAAGTGCAAAACAATTTGTCAAAGGGAAGATATTTGCAAAGAGTTCCTGGGACATGTGGGGGATTTTTAGAAGATTTTGTTGTGTGGCAAGGTTTCAAGGGAAAGGAAGAGAAAAGAGATTCCACTGGTATTTCTTGCCAGGCCTGTAATTCTAAACTGGGCTGAGAGGGGATAAAGAGCCTTTGTAACCACAGGAAATGAAGGCAGGTGGACAGGAGTATTGGGAGAGGCAGCCAAAGGGCAAAAAGCCTCAGTAGGGGCTGAATAGGACTGAGATCCCACAGTATTTGGAATTCTTCACCCTTTTTTGGTGGGTTTCCCTTATTCTAGATTCTCTTATGATGTTTTACAGCTTGGTTCTTTATGTGTAATACTTGACATTGTTGTATCTCCACTCCGATTTTATTATGTCAATTTCTCATTTTCTTTGAAAAGTATACCACCTAAATCAAAATTATGAATACATAAATTACACAAAAGCCTTTGCCTTATGGGAATCTGCTATTAAAATACATGTTTTCCTTCATAATCATATCTTATGCTTACTCTTGTCCTAAGGCTTCACACCTAAGGATATAATTTATGTACCTAAACACAACACCTTCTAACTAAAAACTAAAACAAAAACATGATGTTGAAGAAAATACAGTTAAAAAGGATTTAAACAGGGGTGCCTGGGTGGCTCAGTTGGTTAAGCGTCTGACTTCAGCTCAGGTCATGATCTCATGGTTCATGAGTTCGAGCCCTGCATCAGACTCTATCATATCATTTGTATCATCAGCCATGCATCATATGCATTTTTAAGTATATATAATTATTATATGTTATCTATGATTACATGCATACCTATGTAGTAAATGGGCATAAAACTATCCTATGAGAAAAGCATAGCAGTTTCAGAAAAGCAATCACATTTAGAAAGAGGAAGAAACAGATGAGTAGTGGGGCATTGGCTGTTTTTATTACATTTTTTTAAATGGAGCTTTGAACCAAGTACAGCAAAAATTAACATGCACATAATCTAATTATTATTGCATATGGATATTTGTATGAACAATAAATCCCATACTTTTTATTATGTTTGAAATACCTGGTAAGTGAAAATAAATTAAAAAGTTAAAACAAATTAACAAAAAATATCCTAAACCCCATTTTTTTGCTGGGAAAAATTTTAGCAGAATTCCTCATCAAGCAGAATCTTACTTGAAATTCCTCACCAAATAGAATCTCGAATCATTCACCACCCTTCTCTTAACTAATCTCTCTACTTAGTAGTTGAGAGCTATGCTTTCATCCAACATTAAGTGGTGAGGATGCTTTAAAACAATCAGTTATATATTACTGTTTCATAAAACATAAGTCATATGCAAAGATAACTGAGTATGCAAGGAACCAAGAAACTTTGACATTACCACAGTTTTCCTCTAACACAATAAAATTACACACAAGTTACATATATGGATTGTCTCCCATACAGGAAGATGGGTCATAGTGAAGAACTCTGAGTTTAGGACTAGGAAACTGGATTCTAGTTCAGTTCTGCCATTTAATAGTAGTTTAACCATATGCAAATTGGTTATCCTCTCTGGGTCTTTGCCTCTTCCTTTATAAATTAAAGACTTGAAATTCTTCCTAGCTCTGGGCCCTCTCCGTAGGTGGCAAAGGAGTAGAGTTAAGTTAAAGAAGTAGGTTTGGGGTTGAGACTGGAGCAGACTGTCATCCCTTCCTTACAAGGTACTTGTGAGAACTGAATAACAGAATACAAGCATAGATCTTAGAACAGGATTATATTTGATATTTTATATAACTATTTCATATTTGGGGTGCCTGGCAAATATAGAAGAGCTCAGCTCTTTTTATTACTGTGATAAAATACTGTGATTCTTTATGCTCAGAACCATGCTAGGCTTGTGAAAACTTACGATAGCGAATGTTTTGGCTTATCACATGTGAAGTACTTTCACACTATTGCATTACATCCCAGGATTGAAAAGACATATATGCTCTGGTCCTGGGCCTTCAGGACTTAACAGTAGTTGAGATATGATAAATAAAGTACATGAGATAATTACTAATTCATATAAGGCTCTATGCCGTAAAGAGCTAGATGGTGAGATTCACAATGCATCTAGAGGAAATTGGGATGAGATACACCACTGTTCGAGTTGAGCTGGAATAAAAATGATTCCTTAAACTAACATGGGAACCTAGCTAAATCTCAGGTCCATCATTATCTTAGTTTCTTCTCAGCCATTGTCAATGCTAATTAACAGACTGGAATAACAAAATCCTAAGTGCTTTCTTTGCTGACAAGGAGAGTTCTGGGAAGAATCTGACTCAATTATTTACAACTTGAGGCGTGGATTGATAAATTCTTTCTAAAGCTAACAAGTCCATGTGCCAAAATCTACATTCCCTCACTTAAAAGTATTAATTCCATTTGTTCTGAGGCTCAAATGCTCTTTTTAAAAATGTTTTTTTTTTTAATTTCTGAGAGAAAGAGGGAGAGAGCATGAGCAGAGGAGGGTCAGAGAGAGAGAGGGAGATATGGAATCTGAAGCAGGCTCAAGGCTGTGAGCTAGCTGTCAGACACAGGGCTTGAACCCACGAATTGTGAGATCATGACCTGAGCTGAAATCAGATGCTAAACCTACTGAGCCACCCAGGCACCCCTCAAATGCTCTTTCTAAATAAGCTATTTATTTTTTAATCTTTTCTGGCAGGAGTCCTTCTGCATGTTCATTACAGATCTCCTGCTCAACTTAGCAAAGCATTTGGTCTTGTACTTTTTGGTTTGAACCAGGAGAATAATTCAGTCCTCACAAAAGGAAGAAGTAAGCCTTGAACAGAACCTTATTGCCCACCATTGTTGTCTAGAATGGTCAATGCCTTCCTCCCTCCTAGAAAGGCAGCTGCCCTTAGAGAGCTAGCCATTAAGCCCTTGTAGGAATCAGGATCTGGAAGAGTTTATCCTGAGTCTCTCTGGCTGACAGTGCAATGTGGTGAACTGGAGTAAAACAAGGTTCACAGGCATGGGAATCTGGGTTGACCTCTCTCTCCTACAAGTTACTGATCATATTTTAGTAAATTACTTAGCTTCTCTAAGATTATTTCCTTACTTGTAAAATAGGAAAAAATAGCTCTAACTTATTGGATTATTGCGAAGATTGTCAAGATAATTCTTGTTAAGTGCTTAGCAAATAAATTAATCAAGAGGGTTATCTCTGTGTGTGGTACGTAAAATTAAAAATATCCATATTAGTTCCCATTGTATTGCTCTTCCTAAAGTAAAAGAAAACCACAGCATTTCAAAATAGTGAATTTGTGTTTTACTTTTATTCATTAGAAAATGTAAAGAAGAAATTCACATCTCAGATAATTGAGATAAAAACCCAAGACTTTAGTCAAGAGAGAAAAGACTATTATGAGCAGAACAGAGGGCCTTTTATACAGCCCAAGGCATTTAAAGAGGTGTGGTGTTTGTTTCCCCAGTCCATATTCTGTTGTCCACACTTATTAAAATTTTATATCTGTGAGGACCACAACTTCCCTTTGCTAATACCCTTGAACATGTCCTTCCAACATCAAAGGCTTTCTTTTGCTTTGTTTTATAGTTACTGGTATTTCTCATGTTACTGGGTTTAAAAAGATTTTAAATGAAGAGGCTTTTCATTGTGCTGAGTCAGATAATCTCAGAAATCTGATTTAGAATCCAGACTGAGTTGTTGTATTCCTTTTGTCCCATACTAATCCTTTTATTCACTTCATGTGGCTCCCTCGTCCACAAAACTAACCAAATCTTTGAAACTCTTCCATCTTCTACCCTTTTGTGATGCTTTTCACAAGGAGAACAAACATGCAGTACCATTTTTGGCAGAAAAGAAGTTACACAGAACTGGTAACTGACTTCTGTTATTACACTGTGGTCCTCTCTATATTCTTAGTGTGGCTTTGGTCTCAGAAGAGTAGCTGCTCAGAAGCAGCTCTTCCAAGAATGGCCCAAGCATCTGATAGTCTTCCATTAGTGATAGCATTTCTGGAACTCAAGTATTTTCTTGTGTTATCCTTCCTTGGCTTACACAGACACAAAATATCCAGACCTCTTCCTGAAATGACTGTAATGAAACCATATGTAGCTAAGGAGAATAAGGATATGTAGCTAAGGAGAGTAAGGATATAATTGTGTACTCTCTAATGTTACTACCTAAAGGTAATAAAAATGGATTCCACAAGCGATCTTTAATTTTACCAATGCCTCTTTTCTATGTAACTACTTACCTTAATGAGAGAAATAACTAAAGTTTATCAATCATTGACTGCATGACAGGCATTAATAGTAAATGCCTTAATATATGCATAGTATCTACCTGTGAGCTAGGTGTTGTTATCATATGTGCTTTAACGATGAAGACACTAAAACTCAGAGAAATAAATAGCTCATGATCACACAACTTGTAAGGTTAAGTTATAGACCCTGGAATCAAAACTGTGTCTTTGGATTTGGAACACATTTGGAGAGTGTTCTTATAAAAGGCTGCAATTTGTCCAAGGATGCTGTTGCTCCCAGATACCATTTGAATTTTATGAACAAAATAATTTTGAAAAAGGAACACACCACCCAGATGCAGAGTCCATTTTGAACAGCTTCATCTCAGCTAGTTACTTCAGTGTTTCTCGTATGCAAGAAGGCTCCCAACTATATTTCAACACCAGATGGCTCTAGGGATATTAGGGAAAGCACAGATATTAGGCTGTTGATTAAAGACCTATTATAAGAATATTATTTCCTGAATTTATTATAAATTTCCCAGGCATGAACTACAAATGTTTGCTATTTTAATTCTTTATTTTTTTAAAGTTTCAGTCTTTTAGGAAGAGAAATAGCATGTTGTTACAGAGAATATGTATTTTCACTCTTTTTCAATGCATATATTTCATCATGTATATAAAAAGACAGATTAAATGGTATGGGGGGAATGTGAAAAAAAAAGAACTATAAGAAGAACCTTAAATAACAGAAATGTGTTATGTGTAGGCAGGTCACAATGGAGAAATGAAAAAGGAGAGTGTGAATCAGAAATATTTAGTGGAAACTCACTTTTCACCTCTACTTGGTAATAGGCAATGACACGAATGGGTTTTTCTAGTTATAGCTCAGAAGGAACTAATTAAGTAGTGATATCATTCATCCCATAAGGAAAGACTAGTTAATACTAAGAGAGAAAGTGACCCTCTGTCATTGAAAACATTTTTTCCTTTTTTTGTGTGACATATTGCAGACCCCTGTGGATTTCTTTTTACAGAAATATGCATTAATGAAAACAAATGTGTTTTTTTTTCCTCCCAAATTTTATGTGGGAACTGTTCAGGGGCATAAAATGTTCTTCTGAGTTACCATTTCTCTCAGTTGAGTTAATTATCATTCATTCTTACAACAGCATAGACTCCAGTATCTACCAAGTTACCTGGGATTGCCTATATCCTGATTTTCTTGTCTTTATAGTTTTATAGGTATTTACATCTTAAAACATCTATGCTAAGGTTTTAGAATAAACCTTAACCAAACTGAAACTGCTATTATATATGGAGACCTGAAGCTAAGATCTCTTTGTATTTATTTTTAACTTTTTAAAAAGTAATCTCTATGCCCAGTATGGAGCTTAAACTCAGGACTCTGAGACCCAGAGTCGCATGCTCATGCTCTATCAACTGAGCCAGCCAGACCCTCACGCAAGATCTCTTTTAAATACAAATATCATTAATTGGTATAAAGGATGATATAAACCTATGAATGACATAAATTCATATAAATGAATTTTCCTTTGAAAAGTTTTTATCAAAATTCAGTGCAACTAGGAAAGAAATATATGGCCTTTGGTAAATTGGAATCTTCCACTAGAATAGAACAACTTTGTTCTTACATGCTAAAATTTCCAAACCAAATAATACTGTACTTATCTAGATTATGCAATATTCCATGTAAATTTAATCCTTTTAGATAAGAGTACTATCCTTTATTTACCATCCTTTCATGATTTTGAAACAACTTATCACAGTCTTTCTAAAATGTCTTGCAACATTTCCTACCAAAATATACTAAGTATCCACTAAAA
Source organism: Crocuta crocuta (assembly GCF_008692635.1). Taxonomy (NCBI): domain Eukaryota; kingdom Metazoa; phylum Chordata; class Mammalia; order Carnivora; family Hyaenidae; genus Crocuta; species Crocuta crocuta. The sequence goes on from NW_027529173.1 coordinate 2,520,064, forward strand.
ATAATTAATTTCTGAATGATGTATGTTACCCTATTGCATTCAATAAAACTCTATAAAGTTTTTAAATTTTCCGGTCTCTTCCTTTAGCATTGTGCAGCTTTTCATATTTTAACTCTTGCTGATAACCAGGGCTTCTCTATCAGCCCACTTCTTTTTTCAAAGTTGCTATTTCTAGTCTGTGGTAAACACAGAAACCAGATAATAGTTCTTTTTTTTTTTAAGGTTTTTATTTATTTCTAGGAGAGAGAGAGACAGCGTGAGCAGGGGAGGGTCAGAGAGAGAGGGAGTCACAGACCGAAACAGGCTCCAGGCTCTGAGCTGGCAGCCAGCACAGAGCCCGACGCGGGGCCCGAACCCACGAACCGCGAGATCATGACCTAAGCGAAAGTCGGACGCTTAACCGACTAAGCCACCCAGGCACCCCCAGATAATAGTTCTTGAATGAAGTTAGAGTTAAGAGGCTCTAAGTTAGATCTCTCTTAGGTCTTTATAATATTGATTTTAGCTTATTTGGGACCTGTTTAATTTTATCTCAGATTCTAGTCAATATTCTGGAGGGTTGACATTTCCAGATCTGTGACCTCCAATTCAGTTAGGGAAATGAAGAGGTAGAGATGGGGTCTCCAGGCTGTCCATGCAACATGAAGAGAGGCAGGAATGGTCTCTGAAGATCAGGTGTGTTTTGAAAACTATAAGCACTTTAGCAAGGCTACAGCCTCAGCTATAAGGAGAAGAGAAGGAATGTGGGACATGTCAACAAGTGACAAGGAATGGAATAATAAGCAAGGGCTAAATAACAATCGCTCTTATATTTCATGCTAAGGAGTTTTAACTTCAACAATGAGGTGTGAAATGGCATGGACACATTTTAGGCAAGGCAACATCATGGTCATATCTGCATGTTAGAAAAGTCACTATGAAAATGCGAAAGGTTGCTATAAATGACCAAGAAATCATGTTAATATTACGTATTGCATTAGCTGGCAGCATTTGACTCAACAGCTGGGATAGTGGAAGAGGGTTGTGTTTAGCTCTTGTTTATAATATGACTTATTTTTATATCTAAAACTTAAAAAAACTATGCAAACTTAAGCTAAGACTCAAATGTGACAGTAATAGATTGACTACTCCCTTTAAGGGACATAGAGAAAAGAATCACTTATATTCTATATGGCTTCTTCAGAGAGTTCCAGAATAGTCTGGTATATATATATTTGGCATCTGGTATATATCAGTGAAGCCTGGAGACAGATCTAGAATACCCTCCTTTATACAATACATTCTAATTGAGAAGGAATGCAAAAGATTACATGTAGAAAGTTGAGTTAAATGAAAATATCATGAGATGCCAATTATCAAATTATTAATGACTTTTATCATTATTACATTACATATGTAACCATTATATTAACTTTTAAGTAATAAAAGAGGTGTCAGGAAGGAAAGGTACCTTTGCTTAAGAAGTAAATAGTAAAGATAAAGATACAAATAGTCTTCACTTAAAGTTGTGTAAGGATTTGGTCATAAGAGATGAGTGTTTTTCTTTTGTACTGGTCAAAGACTCTAACCCCAAGTATACCAAATTGCCTGCTCTAAGAAACTGAGAATGGAACTATGAGAAATATTCTGCTATGCTGTCATGAACACATTAATAATAATAACAACAATAACAACATGATAATTATGATGGTAGTGGTGATAAGGATGATGGTTATATAATTTCCCTCACTGGTAATTGTGTCCTTTTGTTTTCTGTTATGGAAACATTCTAATAAGTAAAGTGTAAGGGGAGCAAAATATGTGAAGTTGATTTCAGTTTGCTTAATATTTAAGGAGCTAGATAGAATCATAGAATCAATAAAAATAAGATCCTTTAATTTTATTGATTAAGAAATGAAAGCTCAGAAGAGGTAGAAGGCCGCTTAGCTGGACATAGAATTTCAAATCATCCTGCTCCATACACGTTACACTTCAGTACATATTTCTCATATATTGAGTGTCCCTCAAAGTAACTGCTCTTGTGGGTCTTAGTCCCTAAATTCATAAGGAAGGTAAGGGGGAATATCAGAAGTTGCTTAGCACCACTGAAATCTATTCCTAGGTTGATTGCTACCTTGACTCTACTCAGCAGATGCCCATCCTGAGGTAGGTATAATCACTTCTCTGTAGGAGGTCAGGGAGTGTAGAGGCTTCTGCTAATCAACACCCCAGAGGGATGAGGAGGCATAGCTAAATCACCCAAGATTTACAGTTCTGTGCCTCATATTTTCTTGCTTATGTTCATTTAGATGACTTCAGAATTTAGCTGAGTATCATTAAATCCAGTTGAATACCATGTAAGTTTGATCACCCAGTGGTACCAGTATCTTGTGGCAATGTCCTAGGCTTAGATTTTACAAAATTGGTGTTATTAATCTGCTACAGAAATACCTAATTTTGCCCTTCGGCTGTATTTTTATTAGTCTATTCTTTCTCAAACTAGGATGGGATTTTTAAAAATTTATTGTTAAACTATTCCAGTATAATTTATTATTGTTTAATAATTTATTATTAAACTATTCCAGCTTGTAGCAGTCTCTTAACCTAGCAAGGAAAAATATCTAGTGATAGTGCCTGAGAAAAGCTCTAGGCGATTAAGAAGTATAACTCATGATCTAAAAATTGTATGGTGGTTAGGTGTGTCTAAGATGTTGCTGAAAAATGACTTAAGGAAAATACGTGGCTATCTATGGTGTGCATCTGAGAGCCATTTTGATAGAAAATGCTCCCTTATCCAATATGTAGTGTGCTCCATAATGTAAGTGGTAAAATACAAATTTTATGCATATTATGATTATGAAAGCTTAATAGATTTTCTTAGGAACATGATGTCATGAAATGCATGAAAGGTGTGTATCAAATCAACCTGTTTAGATGAGACCAGGAAAGCTGAATCAGCCTCATTCTAAACCATCAACATCTGTCACCTTGAAACAAATCAATAGAATTCTATTCAGCTTGTCTTAGGGAAATGAAGTTAATTCAACTTCTAATTCAAATCAATTAATATCTGTGGATCCATCACAGTGTTTCTGGCTCTAGGGGTATAATAAATGGTTAATTTTCTTGTCCTCCAGTAGCCCACCAACTAGCCAGAAGACAGTTTTGTACACATTGCACCAAAATTTGTACACATTGCACCAAAATACAAATTTGGGGTATGACCATCACACAAGCAAAACATTATAGGGAAATAGATGATGACTAAAGGTTGAAAGAAGCTGGGGGAGGGGAAAGCTTTACAGAGGAAGTGAAATTTAAGTTAGATATTTAAGGAAAAGTGCCTTTTTCCTTCATTCTTACAAAATACTCAACAATCCTGTAAAATCACATACCTTTTCTTCCTGACTAATCAGATACTTCTAAAATGCTAGTATTTGAACTACTTTTATCACTAGAGAATTAATGAACTAAATTGACTTTTTAAAAATGTAATCATCTTGTCTTTATTTTTGAAGAGTAGACTTGGAAGGAAGCAGGTGTTCTCATTTCTCAAATGGGAAATTTTAGTCAAAAAAGAGAATTCAGTGGAAAACCAAAAGAGAATCAATACTTCTGTCTTCACAAAGAAAACACTATTTTGCCTGGACATTTTCATTTTCATTATCAAAACCAAAACCAACAACAATGACAATGAAATCAAAGCAAGCATCTCACTTAGATTCTTTAAAGGATTATATATTTGTTTGGAAAGGGGCATTAGAAGGATTCTGTTCAACTTCAGACATCAGACTAAGACTAATGATTTGTGTCCTGGATTTGGGCTTAATAAAGGCAAACTTCTAAAATAAGAGTGGCTCAAAATTCAAATGGACTGCCTTGGAAAATAAAGTGCTTTTAGTTTTCATATGGAGTATCACCACACTTCCAAATAAAGTTAAGTTCTGGCATTATGGTAAACATAAACATTTCCTCAAGAAGCAAGTTTGGATGGACTCAAATAGTCAAGCCAAGAGAGTTGCATTCCATTCAGTAAGACAGAGATGACTTTGGCTCAAACATTAAAAATAAAATGAGCAGCTGACAGGGAAAAAGAACAAAAAATAACTTTCTTTTTGGTCTGAACCATTTGGGAATGTTATATATCCAAAGATATATAAAAAGATAAGTTGAAAAGAAACTGACAAATCTTTTTTTTCCCTTTTTTCCATTATGAATTAAGAACCATCTGTACAGCCAAACTGCCTGAACAAATACAAAGTGTTCAATCATGCAGTAGATGAAATGAGTTGATAAGGGGTTAGATATGTATGCAGATTTCTTTGACAAATACTTATAAAATACATTTAAAATGCATATTTTAGACATTAGGGATAGGTGTGGGTTAACCTCTTTAGTACTTCAATTATAATTTTGCTTGATATCACAAGACAATTATTCAACCTAGAGACAAGCAAAGAAGGTAAATCTCAATTCCAGCCAGATTGTTCTAAACGTAGTTTTCTAAGCCAATGAAAATGCAATGCTGAGTTGGATTTTTCTATTAATAGGGATTGATATATTAACTGAGATTGGATAACTTCTAATTTTTCTTCCTATCAACAAAAGGTAAAAGAGGACTTGTATCATTTATAATATTCTTTCTCAGTCAAAGGGGAAGGAGGACTTGTAACGTTTGGAATATTATTTCCTGCATTTCCTTGGCATCGGATCTCTTGTATTTCTACACAGAGCTCTCACAGCATTTATTTGGCTGTCCCCTATTTTTTTTTTCCTCTCTGAGCTTCAGCCACAATAGGTTAGTGGTGGAAGGAAAAGGGGCTTTATGAGTTTAAACACGTTTTAGATCTAGATATTTTGTTCTTACGGATTCCTTAAGGTCTCTGCTATCTTATCCAAATGACTCTTATCTGCCTTTCATATTCCCAATTTTACACGGTAAGGCCCACTGACATGTTTGTCCTAAATTTCCACTCTTCTACATACAGTCTCTTTTGATAAAGAAATATGTCTTCCTCTTTTTTTTTATTTTTTTTAATTTATTTCTAGGAGAGAGAGAGAGAGAGAGACAGGTGAGCAGGGGAGGGTCAGAGAGAGAGGGAGATACAGACTCTGAAATAGGCTCCAGGCTCTGAGCTGGCAGTCAGCACAGAGCCCGACGCGGGGCTCGAACCCATGAACCGCGAGATCATGACCTAAGTGAAAGTCGGACGCTTAACCGACTAAGCCACCCAGGTGCCCCTGTCTTCCTCTTTTTTTAAGGTTTAATTTATTTCTGAGAGAGAGAGAGAAAGAGAGAGAGGACAGCACTAGCAGGGGAGGGTCAGAGAGAGAGGGAGACACAGAATCTGAAACAGGCTCCAGGCTCTAAGCTGGCAGTCAGCACAGAGCCCGACGCGGGGCTCGAACCCATGAACCGCGAGATCATGACCTAAGTGAAAGTCGGACGCTTAACCGACTAAGCCACCCAGGTGCCCCTGTCTTCCTCTTTACATAACTTTAGGTGGTAGAAATATTCATATTTTTATCTTTCTTACAAAGGAGTATAATTAACTTTAGAATGGAGTTGTTTCCTATTTCTTGTTTAGTGTAGTTCCCTACATGTAGCTGTCACCCAACAAATATGTTGACTGCCAAGAGACATGACACAAGTTTGGTAGGAATTTGGTAAGGATACTGTTTTTTCTAACTGACATTACTTCTTTTCTTTTTTCTTTTTTCTTTTTTCTTTTTCATAGGTGATAGGTCAGAAGATACCATTGACGTAATATATATGGTTTTAATGAATTATCATGTGATATCCTTACATAAAATTCAAAGAAACATTAGCTCAGGTAATGGTGTGGTTAGGTAGATTTATAGCTTATTGAACAATTAGAATCTCAGTCTTTTGATCAGTGGCTCAATGGTAGGCTATTTCCTGGGGCCACATCTGGAATGCTATTCTGAAACTTCTCAGAATTCTATAAATCAGAACAGCCCAGTGGCTTATTTGTACCATCATTTAAAAGGACACAGTAATAACATTTAAAATAGAAAAATTGAAAATATCTCCTTTTTAAAAAAAATTCCAGAATAGTTAACATACAGTATTATATTAGTTTCAGGTACACAATATGGTCATTCAACAGTTCTGTGCATTACTCACTGCTCATAATAAGCGTACTCTTAATTCCTTTTACCTATTTCATCTCCTTTCTCTTCCCCTCTGCTAACCATCAGTTTGTTCTCTGATGTTAAGACTCTGTTTCTTGGTTCATAATTTTTTTCTATGTTCATTTGTTTGCTTTCTTAAATTCCATGAATGATCTCTTTAAACATACTTTTATATTTTATATCTACTTGTGAAATAAGAGGAGTTGTTTTATAATACAATTTTTCTTGAAGTCACTGTGAAATTTCTTCTTTTTCTTGGGTCACATGTTGCCAGCCTATTTCAAGAATACTGCTGGGAAAAATAATTGAAGAGATAAAGATAACAGTGCAAGTATTGATTCAGTATTCATTAATTTGGGAGATTACAATACCTCTATGATAACCAAGGCTCAGCTCATGATTCTTGGTAGGTAGTGGAGTGGCTAGTGAGAGAGAGAACCATACAGAAAGAGCTAACATACACTTTCCTTTCTGTGTCACCCTTCCCTTTCATTGTCTCACTCTTATTAGATAATAAGTCAAACTACATTACAGAAAACTAGTCTATAGTAATAAACATCAGAAAATACTTATCTTTTTTTTTTTTTTACAAATAGTTTATTGTCAAATTAGTTTCCACATAACACTCAGTGCTCATCCCCGTAAGTGTCCTCCTCTATGCCCATCCCCCCCACCCCCCACATCCATCAGTCCTCAGTTTTTGTCAGCATTCAAGAGTCTCTCATGGTTTGCCTCTCTCCCTTTCCCCCACCATTTCCCCCCTTCTTCTCCCCCTTGTTCCTCCGTCAAGTTCCTCCTAATCCTCCTATATGTGCAAACATGTGATATTTGTCCTTCTCTGCCTGACTTATTTCGCTCAGCATAACACCCTCAAGGTCCATCCATGTTGCTACACATGGCCAGATTTCATTGTTTCTCATTGCCATGTAGTATTCCATGGTATAGATAAACCACATCTTCTTGATCCATTCATCTGTTGATGGACACTTAGGCTCTTTCCATGTTTTAGCTAGAAAATACTTATCTTTGAGGATGATCATAACTGGAAAGGCAGATGAGATGGTCTTATGGGACGCTAAACACATCTTGTACCTTGGTATGGATAGTGAATACATACATTTATATATATTAGGCAAAAATTAATTGAGTGCTTTGTGCATTGAACTGTATTTACCTTATTCCTCATTTCTTTTAGATAGAAGCTTATAATGATTAAAGACCTTAGGCAGTAATAAGCAAACAACCAGACATTAAATCAGTTTTACTAGAGTAGATGGGTTTATATAGTAGGTAATTAGAAGGAAGTTGAGAATGTTTTTTCACATTAAGTTCTCAGAGTTTTAAATGCCCTGATGAAGAAACCAAACTTTATTCTTTATATCTGAAGTAATTGTTGGGGATTCTATTCTTGAACATTTAATCTTACACTTCATGAGAGTGAATTGGTGATTGCAGGAGTTGATTGGAGATCCTTTTGAAAGCATGTTGTTATCCCTAAGCAAGGGTACCTTCTAGTAGGTCATGACTCCTGAGTGGAAGGTCAGAGTCACTGATCATAGGCAAAAGTTGATTACAAGTATTTAAGAAATTCTGTGACTTTTGGTAGCTAGTTTTAAAATAAACTTTGTCTGGAGAATTTGAGGCTTGGAGTTGAAAATGAGAAGGAATGCCAAGAGTTCCTTCCTGGGTAAGTCTCTTGGTACATAGAGAGGCAATCCCGGGCTATCTGGAAGTAATGACCTTTCTACATAAGGTGATTTCCTTCTTTTTTAAAAAATATTTTTAATGTTTTTATTTCTGAGAGAGAGAGAGAAAGTAAGAGAGAGAGAGAGAGAAGGGGAAGGTCAGAGAGAGAGGGAGATGCAGGCTCCAGGCTCTGAATTACCTGTCAGCACAGAGCCCAATGCAGGGCTCGAACCCACGAACCGTGAGATCATGACCTGAGCTGAAGTCAGGCGCTTAACCAACTGAGCCACCCAGGCACCCCTGTAAGGTGATTTTCTTACCTTCTCTAAAAGCCTAACGACTTTTTTTTCTGGGATAGAGCTAGGACACAGTAGGCATTTAATAAAGCTTTTTGAATGAATTAAGGAGGAATGGATATAATTTTAGCAAAATAATTATTTGTTGTTTTGTTTTTATTGGTAAGATTGTTAAAAATTTCCATCACTCTAAGTTAATACATTGTATCTCCTTGCTAAAATATGTCTTCAATGCCAGATGTACCAACAATTTAACAGCATGTTTTATTGGCAGGGGAGTATGGGCAGACCAACGCTGCACTAAATGTGCATACACATAGTCATGAGCTGCATCTCAATTTCAGAAACATTAAACAAACATAAGTCCCCTTTCCCAGCCTTTCTTAAAGACCTGCATTGCACATTTATGACACATTCACCTTCCTTTCTCTCATATCTTCAGTGGCTCACAGGGTAGCTATTGACGTCTTTATTACTGCAAACTCCATGGGAATATCCAGTAGATTAAAATCCAAGGGGGGAAAAGGTCACTACATACCTGCTGTGCACAAATTACAAAGAAAAGAATCCTGTCCCAGATCTTAACACCTTTTAAAAAAATACACACACAAAAGGAAAACAAAAAACAAAAGGCTAGAAAATTGAAAAAGAAAAACTTGGAAGTCCTCTCCTTTAAGATTATTCTTGGCATGATAATTCTGTGATTATTGTTATTTGCTTGAATGCTGAGCTGCTGCCCATGAATTTCTACTAGAACCTCCCAAAACAAGCAGCCTCAGCTTCACCTTACTTGTCCTTATGTAGATTTCCCACTGTGAATTTACCCTTCTCTGTTTATCCTGGAGGCTTGTCTACTATTCATTTCCTCAGCTTCTTCAGGGCCTTAGCTGTTTTTTTTCTGAGTTAATAATTGCATTGAATAGACATAATATAGTAATATATGTAAATATAAAACTCTTTTAACATTTTCATACACTATTATTTAATGTGGATAGGGCACCTTTTATTAATTCTATTTTAACGATAAATAAGTAAAGGCACAAATTGAATAAACAACTTGCCCAAGATCACACAGCTATTAAATACCAGCTACGAAACTAGAACGGAGGTATGGCAAAGCTCTGACAAGTACTTGAAAAAAATGTTCCTGCTCTTTGTTATGCTCTTAACTATTCTTTTCCTTGCGATTGGTTTTCAAAGGAACCATCTAATTATATAAAACAAGTGCATCCAACTGCCTCCTTTAATGTTGAATATATCAACATAAATCTTAGCCAAAAATTCTGTTCTTTCCCTCTCTCTCTGTCATTGCTTCCATCATCCCACTCTCACTTCTTCTTTCCAAAAGTTCTCAACTGCTTGAAGAGATATGATATGAAAGATATAATAATGATACTTCAGTTGCCCTTTTGTTGTTTAATTTTTCTCACTAACATGTGGGTAGTTGGATGCTGTTCTCAAAATTGCCCTTCCAATTCCCTTTCATATACTCTTTAAAATGCAGTTCATAATCTGCTTCCCATAGGGCCCTTCTGGACAGCTCCCACCCACAATTAAACCTTACTTGAGTGCTGAGCCCAAAAATCTGCTCCTTTGGATCTCAGTGCTCTCCCACTCTGCCCCAGGCCTGTGCTTCTAGTGTTTCCTGTTGGGGGAATGCTGTCGTCCAATTGCACAACTCATGGACTATCCACGGAGATAACATAGCTGTTTTTTAGTCCTTACGCCTTATGTCCAGCCGATCACATATTTTGGTCATGTTTTCCTCCTAATTATCCCTTGAATCAAACCACTTTCCTCTATTTACATGATGCAGTCTTAGTTCATGCCATCTCCTCTCTGCTAAGATGCTTGCGGTAGTAATGTAATCCATCTCATTATTTCTAATCTCTCCTCCCCTCCAATTCTTATGTCATGCTCTGTGTACCCCCACTAAAAATGTTTCTCTTCACTTTTGAGATTAAGATCTCTAATTTATCTTGCTCTGCACATGGTTTGGCCTTTTGAGATCTCTCTGGAATCATTTCCACCCCACCCCCCACCCCCATTTTCTATCTTGTTCCTTATAGTTCAGTCTCACTGAGTTCTTTCAGTTATTCAAACAGGCCTGCTTCTTCCCAACTCACATGCTATTTCCTCGGCCTGAAGAATATTCTTTTCTCTTCTGTCACATGGTTAACCCTTATTCTTGCTTCAATTCTCAGTTTAGACACCACTGTCTTATATAAACATTCCCTGACTCCCCTGGCATGTTAATGCCCTCCTTCATAGCAGCATGCACCTTACCTTTGGAGCACTCACTACAGTGGTAGGTTTACTTTTATTTAGGTAATTGTTTGATCAGTTGCTGAAAGTAAAAAGGTTCACACTGGGTCTGTAACTCATTCTTTCCACCTTAGAAATGACTGAGACAGTTTTTCTTTTAACCCCAAACACATCCCTTTGTAAATATTGACAGATGAAATTTACTAGCTGATTACTGATCTAGGAATGCTTTTAACAGAATATACATGATCTGTCTGGCCTGTTTTTTGTAAATATATCCATAATTTATGGATTTATGAATTGCAGCTGTGCTGATGAGTAGAAGTTAATCACATGGCTAGAACTGGGCTGTGAGATGGAGATGTATAAGCTGTGAGACAACAACACTAAGGCTTTGCTTTGTGAATTCAAGCCATACAGAAGGAGCAGCCTTCATTCCAGAGCCACAACAACACATCAGAGTATAGCAAACAGGAGGCTGCATTTGATGGGCTCAGGCCTGCCAGGTATTACTGTGGCATGCTCTGTTGATATTCCCTTCTTGTACGCCTTTGCTAATCATTTATAAATGTTGATGATGGATGAAATTTTTATTTCATGTCTTATGGCTCTGACTTTTATTATTATATAAGTAGAATATCTCCATTTCCTCCTTATTGTCTCAGAGCTCCATGAAAGCAGGAAAATCACTGTTTTATTTGACAGTTATATTCCTATTTTCTGGTCTAGTATTTAGCACACAGTAGATTCATAAAAAAATATTTGTGTAGCAGAGATCACTAGAACTCATCATATCTAATTTTTTCTTTCCTTCCTCCACACATGGGAAAATCATCCAGCTTCCCATATAATTAGGTTGGGGGCATGTGGTTAATTTTGGCCAGCGGATTCTGAGGGGAAGTAACATACGAAACTTCAGGGTAGAGGCAGGTAAGATCATATTTAAGTTGCCAATGCTATTATTTTCCCTTCTCTAGAAAATGCTGAGACCTTGTATTAAGGTGGTTCTAAGAAAAGATAGCAGAGCTTATATCATTTCTGGGTTTCTGACTAATAAGTAAAGAATACCCTCCTCCTACCCATATTGGATATGTACTATGAGCCAGAAATGCCCATTGATTTTATGAAGCTCCTGAGATTTTGAGGTTAATTTGTTACCTGTATATAATATATCCTATGTCATCTGATACATGAATAAGCAGCAGGTAGGCAAAACTATGTATAAGAACACTCTGGAGCACACTTACCTTCTTCTCATCCCTTGATTTTCCCATTCTCTCTGTTCCTTCTCAAAATGCAAATTACTGAGGTATAAGAGAGAGGATGTTACAAGTTCAACTGCTAATCCAGAAACAATCAACTTGTCTTAGACTGAAATGACTCAATGAATTAAACTGATGCCATAATTTATTGGGCAGATGATCTTATATGCCAGGTCCTTTGCTAGATATTTTAGATCAATGATGAAGAATGCCTGCTTCCCACACTCAAAGTGCTCATATATCCCAATAAGAGTAGTAGAAAACTGAATAAGCTATAATAAAGAGATAAGGCAGAAAAGAGCCATCAATTCTGATTTAAGGAAGAGAGTTGAGGAATAACTTTATAGAATAGGATGACCTCCAAATATTAGAGAAGATGAAGGATTTCACCAAACGCAGAGAGAAAATGGCCCATTTTAAACAATTTCTTATGGCATAAATGTTTATGGTATGTTTGCGTGGAGAGTTTAGTATTTGTGGAATTGGTGGCTGGGTTGAGGATTAGGGAGAGAGTACAGAAGGTCAGTTTCTCCTTTCCTATTGCTCACCTCCACTTCTCACTGTGTCACATTGTTTTTTTCTCAACTTGAGACAAAAATACTATGGTTTTGACTGGTTTCTGATAATATATCATAATAAGTTTGCATTAAAGTTGTAGGCAAGGTAACAGTATTTATTAAAGAATAAAAGGAAACAGAAATATACATAACCAACCAATTCTACCACCTATTTTATTCCCAGAGTGTTCACTGTATTTCTAGCTTTTTAGTCCAATGATCCATATATGGCTATTCTAAACACTCCTCAAATGTGCTCTATATATCTCTCTATATCTATATCTAGCTAGCCCCTTTCATATTTGCATTTCTAAGTTCTGTCCTTTATTCACATTTTAGTTCTTTTGGTGCTAATGTTCTTTTTTTCTTATAGTTCATTATTTATAAAGGGCAGACTTTCCAGGTTAACTATTCAGTAGTAATATTTTGCTTGTTTATACTATGTCAGTAAAGGTTTAGAGTCTGATCTGGACCACAAAACTTTGAGAAAAACTTGGATAAATCAGAGTAGGAGCTTTTCACTTTTTTTTTGTTTTTTGTTTTGTTTTTAAGTAGGCTTCACACCCAGCTTGGAGCCCAACACGGGGCTTGAACTCACGACCCTGAGATCAAGACCTGAACTGAGATCAAGAGTTAGAGTTACAACTAACTGAGCCACCCAGGCCATCTGAAGCTTTTCACTTTTGACTAAAAAATACATCCTATGTTCTTGTCCTATGTTTTCACAGGACATTCAACCACATCTTCTCTTGTGGTTCTCAAAAGAAAAAAAAATTGACATGCATAAGAATTATCTCAATAGTTAAATAAAAATGACAATTTTAAGGTCTCTACCCAATGATTCTGATTCATTAGATTTGTGTGAGGCCTGGGGGTTAGGATTTTTAATAACACCCTAAGTGTTCTAATTAACATGATTCTCAAACAACATTATGACAAACACCCCCATATACAGTTGTTGTAAAAAATATTGTAATATGGACTCTTTTTTATTTAAATCAGTGCTTCTGAGCCCTGGATTTCTATTAGAACGTATTATACCTTGAAATGGATGGCTTTTAAAAGCAATATCGTTGCACAAGCCATTCTATAGACCAGCTGTACCTGATTATCTGGAAAGAGATGAATATAAGTGAATTTGTATTCTGCACACTATGGCAAATTATTGCTTAGAAGGTCTCCTACTTACTGTGGCCATTACAAGAAATTGGTAAACATGTCCTCTGCCAGTCATGAGCCTCTTACCCGAGAACTCTGATGCAGAGTATTATAGGATGAGGAAAAATAAGTTCCAATTTAAAAGTTTAGAATATAGAGAGTAGGGCTGCTTGGTAAGATATGGACTTCATGGATCTTGGTTCCTCTACTCATAACTCCAACCATCTACCCTTTCCATGCCAAGTTGCAGCTGTAGACGAGGCAGTTGGAGACTGAAGAGCATAAGCCTTGGGCCCTTAGAGCCCTGACAGATGGAGCACCAAGTTGCAAAAAAAAGACAAAAATCCCAGAGTTAGAACCCATAATGAATATCTTAAGACTGTGATTCCACTACTTGGCTCAAATTGATCCTATTTAGGTGAGGGTGAGAGCAAAAATAAAGAGGCCTAGATAAGCTGAGTGCACTTGGCTTCTTTGGTTTTTCATGCATTGAGGAGTACCTAGAAAGTAGGCTGAGTTTTCTGTCCCTGAAGAACAGAGGTTTGTGGACACCAGGAAACAGAAAGACTTTCTCTCACAGGGAACAACATGATGGCTGCAGCACTGCCAGCCTCCACAGACAGAGGCCCCACCCTGTGGATCTACTGCCATTTAGTCTTTTCCAGAAGGTTCATTTTTGCGGTGATGATCAGAACCTAGAAAATTAAAACTCACCTTGGGGGGGGGTCCCACAAAAGGAGAGTGAAATAACTGATAGGACCCTCAAATCAGGCTCCTGATATGCCGTACCTGCTGGGCATTTAAATATATCAATAATGGGAAGATTTAATAAAATTTAATTACAGTTCAAAACAGCTTTATGAAAATTAAACAATACCATCTTCAAATTTAAAAGTTCATCATGTCGGGGTGCCTGCGTGGCTCAGTTGGTTGGGCGTCCAACTTCAGCTCGGGTCATGATCTCGGGGTTCGTGGGTTCGAGCCCCGCGTCGGGCTCTGTGCTGACAGCTAGCTCAGAGCCTGGGGCCTGTTTCGGATTCTGTGCCTCCCTCTCTTTCTGACCTTCCCCTGCTCACGCTGTCTTTCTCTCTCCTCTCTCTCTCTCTCTCTCTCAGAAATAAATAAAACATTTTTTAAAAAGTTCATCGTGTCAATGGAAAAAGAAGACATTTACAATTGATTACTGAATTAGGAGCATAGAAGAAATGGTGGAGGAAATAACACAGAATAAAATACAGATAGAAAATATAAGGGAAGAGTTAAGTGACATTAAGGATGCAGTCAGAAAACGGAAAATCCACAAGAAGACAAAAGGGGAGATAATATTAAGACATTCATTAACCAAATAATAGATAAAAACTTCCCTGAGTTGAAGAAAGCCCTGCTGAAAGGATTTCCTTATTCAGTTACAATTTAGGATAAAAAAACACATTTAAACAAAGTAAAATTTCTAAATTTTGAACATGAAGGAAATAAGTATTAAGACATATATATATAGAAAGAGTATTAAATTACAAAGACAGGAATATCAGACTCAAATTGGGCTTCACATCTCCCATGCTGACTACAGTAGAACAATGTCAGTAGAAGAATAGCATTACAGTAGAATCACAACCACAAGATCTCAACCTTAGACACACATCACAATCAGCAGGGGACCTTTCAGAAAATGCTTGTGCCAGGCTCCATCCCAGGTGAACTGAATCAGAAACTCTGGGGGTGGGACAAAGAATTGATATATTTTAGCTCCCTGGCTATTCTAATAAACAGTAATATTGAGATCTGATCTATTGAGTACTGGAAGGAAAAGGAATGTACCCTAAAAAGGCTATGCCCAGCCAATTCTACACCCATGTGGATATCTCCAGCCCGTGTCAAGATGAAGGAAAGATTATTTACACATGTACATGTTTTTAGAAAATATATCACTCTTTCCTTAATCTCAGGAAATGGAGAAGCCAGCTACCGAAAAAGCAGGTAAATAAAGATAGTTAAGATGGTGAAAGACAAAGAGTACGTGTATAGGAAACAGAGCTAAACAAGAAACCATACAACATCCAGTAAAATCTGACTGGATAATGATAGAGATAGTAATTGAAAGTCTGTAGGTTTACAACAGACAACTTTAAGGTAAAGGTCCTTGAAACCAAAGAGACAAATTGTGTAGGAAGATGCTAATAATAGTTTGGAAAGTGTCAAGTTACTTCAGTAAAATTTAAGAGTTGGTTTAGACTCATGATGACAAAGCAGAAGTAGAAAGATTCCAAAGATTTCCCCTAGGGGCCAAAGAAGAAATGTGGGGGAAGAGAGGAAAAGAATGGGGACAGTTAGCAGTATTCTAAATGTCTCATCACTGGGTGGGGACATCACTGAGGAACAGAGAATTTTCATGGAGGAAATGGTTGGTGTCTTGGTTTCATATATATTGATAAGGTTTTTATGGGTATTTTAAAAAAATATATGCATCAAGAATAGAAAGGTAAGCATGAATGGCATGGGGAAATAATAGATAACACCTAACATAAGGAATACAGAGCAATTTGACAAAAAAAAAAAAAGTAAAAGGGCATCTTCAGTCCCATAATTTGCCTTCCTGCTTCTTACTATAGGTGATGTGCCTAAAGGTGGTCTCTCCACTTGTATACATTCCCACTAGTCTGTTCAATGATATGTCTCCAGAAAATTTCTCCTCTTTCCCACACTTTCACTATTTCACTATCTGTTGAAGCATTCACATTGGTATCCAAACATGCTTTTATTTTTTACGTATTTAAAAATAATATCTTCATTTCACACCCCCTATGAGCTATAGTCCTATTTATGTACTCTGTTTGAAATTCTCTTCCTCCTAAGATCTCTTTTACTTTATCATATCTTCTGTATCCCATTGCTGCACCAGGATTTTTGGTCCATGTTGCTAAATCCAGCATTCAATTTTCAGTCTACATCTTACTTAGTTTTAAAGCGACACTTAACACAGATAATCACCCTCTTCACATGATACTCCTTTTTCATTTGTCTTTGCAGATAACACATTTTCTTAGTTTCCTCCTCCCTTACTGGACATTCCTTAATAGTGTCATTTGTGTGTTTCTAGTCTTTTCCCCAACAGCTTTATCCTGAAGTGCCCTCAGTTTCCATTCTTCCACTTCTTCCCCACCTGAGTATCCTCACACTCTGAGTGGTCACATTCCATGTAATCATTACTAATTCCTAAATTTCTATCTCTGGCTAAATCTGGAATTGATATCTAAATGCTCACTTAACATTTCAATTTAGACATATAATAGACATCACAATATATATTATATATATCTTCAGTCCCATAATTTGCTGAAGATATATATATCCCCTTCAGCCCCATATATATCACAATATATATTATACATACATATAATAGACATGTACAAAGCTCAATCAGTTAAATGTCCAACTTTGGCTCAGGTCATGATCTTGTGGTTCACAAGTTCAAGCCCCTTGTTGGGCTCTATGCTGAGCTCAGAGGCTGGAACCTGCTTTGGATGCTGTGTCTCTTTCTCTCTGCCCCTCCCCTGCTCACACTCTGTCTCTGTCTCTCTCTCAAGAAATGAAAAATAAAAACACTAAAAAAATTAAAAATAAAACAAGTCTGTACATACAAATTAGTTATAATCTTCTATGAGCATCTTCTCCATCTGATTTAATGTCAACTCATCCTTTTCATTGTTCTTACTAAGTAACTCACTTAACCTTCTGTCTTGCTTCTCTTCTTGCTTGGTTTTCTCAATGACACCAGCTCTTTACAGTTCCTTCAATTTTTCATTCATGTTCTCTTGGGTCTGTTGCCTGGCCATTTCCTCTTCCAGGACCACTTTTCCCTTAGATATCTACAATGCTATCATCATCATCAATTTTGAGACATTGCTCAAATACCTCCTTTTAAATGAGGCCTGCTCTGAGTACCCTATATTAACGTGATTGCTGTTCCTTACATCATAACATTGCTGATTCCACTGCACCCTACACTATATTTTCCACTATATCATCATATGAAACATTATGTCATTTACAATTTTATTAGGTATCTTGTATGCTTTGTCCCATTAGAATTAGTGTTTCTCAAAGATGGAAATTTTTATTTGGTTTTACTAATTTATTTATCCTAATAGCCTAGAACAGTACCTGGTACCAAAAAGGGTTGAACAAATATTCATTAAATAAATAAATTAGATGTATTTGTATTTAAATAGCATGATAAAAAATGATTCATGGAATATGATCAGAACCTAATTTTATTTTAATCTCAAAGTTAATTAATTTTAGCAAACCCTTCTCCTGCCCCTGCATGGCAACTTATGTATATCCATAAGACTACTTTAAGGCAAACATAGCTTCAAATTTATAATAAAAACTTCCCTTAGCAGGAATGAGCTGTAGGTCAGAGCCTTCATCTGTACCTGGTTGCTTTTTGCTTGATGGCTCACTTCATTTCCCAATAGCTAGATATTCTTACTTACCTGTCCAGAGTTGCCATGCCACAGGGTTGGAGAAGGGAAAAACAGAAGGGAGCCTTACTTAACTGGTGCTCTCTTATGGGAGTTTTGTGCTCTCTGGGCCTGGTAGATGGTATATCAGGCTCTTTCTTTCTAGGCACTTCTATGGCCTCTTCAGGTTCTCCTCTGGGCTCCTCAGGCTACAACTTAATTTCAAGGGAAATGCATTCTTCCCAGCCTTGGGTTTTATATTGCTCTACTTGATGCTATTGGACAAACTGCCTTTTCAAAGGGTACTCTCTGATAAAAGCAGAAACAACTCTAAATCTATCATCTCTTTTTTACATATTACATGTTTCCTGTGCCCTATCCACCATTGGAGAGGACCACATGTCTTCTCAGAAGCAGCTCTCTTTATTGCCTCAGGCTACATTTTGTTTTCTTTAACATGAGTCACCAGTCCCCTTTATTGCTCAACTTCAGAGAATACATGTAGCACTCCCTACATGGAATTGTTTTAGGCTTTTTTTCCCCTAAGTTTATTTATTTTGAGAGTGTGTGAGTGGTGGTTGGGCAGGGGGAGTGAGAGAGAGAGGGGATCCCAAGCAAGCTCCACACTGCACACTGAGCCCAATGTGAGGCTTGATCTCATGATTATAGATCAAGAGTTGGATGCCCAACTGACTGAGCCACCCAAGCACCCCTGTTTTAGCCTTTCTTGATAAAGTTGGAGTTAGGAGATGGTCCTCTCTCACATTAATCCATTCTTTTTAAGAATATATCTTTTTATAAACCCATTTCAAATATCAACACACCTCATCTTTTATAACAACTTTCTGGATTTTGAACGCTATATTACTAGTTCTCATCATTTTGAAATGTCCTCTAATGTCTGTCCTTCATTTTGAAATTTTATATCTATTATGTTTTGGTTTCCTGGAGGAAACTTCCCATTTAATATTTCTTTATATGTGTGTGTGCATATATATAGATATATAAAGATATACACACACACACATATATATATAACATTTTTATGCACATATATTTATATACAGTTGAAGTTTGTATAAGCTTTTTTTAGATTGTTTACTTGCAGTACTATGGGTTAGATGAGGGTGGGTGAATGCTGTAGGGAGAGGGTTGAGAAAAGTAAGAGATGGAGGAACACTCAAGAAAAAAAATAGAAAAAACAAGATATTGCCTGAAAATGACCCCATTATCTACATGGTTGTCTTTATAAACTACTTGTGTGTGTGTTAGTGTGTGTACATTCATATTTTTTAAAGGAAAGAGGTCTTAAGTGAAAATTAGATTCAGAGTACTTTTTGTAATGTGCTTCTATTTAGTCAAAATAAAAATAAATTTTCAAAAATATACAGTATTGTGCATAACTTTTTGGGCAAGAAGTACGTGGAAGGAATCATATAAAGTTGAAAAATATTATCATTAATGACTTCAGGAAAATGGAATGGGAAACATGGTATCAGAGAAAGTTTTCTATTTTCCTTTGTGGTGTCTTTATAAATTCTCTCTTGCTATAAGTAGCATGTCTTGTAACCATATGAATAACTTCCTAAAAATAAGTGTAGTGCTGTACCTTCTAGAAGGTCTTACTAACTCTGCTCATCCAAGTAGGTATAAAGATCACCTGCTGAATACAAAAGTGAAAAGGGCAGATTTCTGGGAATGAGTGGAATGGCAAAAATCTGAAATAGTGGGATTTCCAGTATGTGGTAAATTGGAATTACTAAATTCATTTCAGTGGGGAATGGACTAGGGTGAAAATGAATGAGATGCAGTTTAATTAAAGTTCTCAATTTACACTAATGTCTTTGTTTATTAGCAACCAGTAATTTTGTGTTGACAATTTTGAAGATAATACAAAACAAACAAATTGTAGATTATCTCAAGGTTGGAGCTTGGCAGGGTTTGTAGGTAAAGAAGCTAGAAGGTCATGGAATGTTGATGAAAGTATGATTGAGCCAGTTGATGAAGGTGTAGGCTGAGAGAGACAATGAAAGCATAAAAGAAAATGATTAGATAGGAAAGTAGAAAAAGGCACAAAGGCAGATTACTCAGTGCTGTGGGGAACATAATAAGAGTAAGAATAAAATGAATAGAAAGAGGGATTAAGTCCTAATTTGTCTGGATAATCCCAGTAAAATTACTAACAATGTCCTATTTCACTTTCAGAAGTATCCTTTTGTGCATAATAATTGAAATGAGGTCTTTGTCAGGTATGGGGGAAAGGCCATTGAGTGAGTGAGTATGGTTAACAACACAGACACCAGAGGAAAAATCAGCTGCATAGGAAGAAGGAGGTGGGAGAATCTCGGCTCAGTGTCCACTTTGGGACAAAGCTATCAACTACATGAAAAGTAGTTTACTTTTGTGCAATGGTGATTCACAGGTGTGTTGTGTACTCTGGTTATTTTAGACTGTATTTCTCAAACTCTGAAATTATCTTCAATGTTTAACAAATTTTGAGAATTTTCTCAGGCACTTATGAACAGGTTAGAACAATGAGTCCCTTCATAAATTTCCAAACCATATGGAAATGGAATCTGCACCCTAAGAGGACTCCTAAGTCAATAAACAACTCTTTATCTTCATAGTCTTTTTTTCTATGTTTTTCAAAAATATTTGCCTTTGCCTTTGGCCTCCAGTTGTCCTTTAACATACTATATATCTGGATGTGGTAGTCTATAGTATGTGATGACTTCAGCCATGCAGATGGGAAAAAAACAAAGAACTCAAATTTAATTCAATGTGATTATAACTTTCAATTCAGATTGATCAGGGCTAGAATTTAGCTCTGTTACCCACTAGCTGTATGATATTGCACAAATTACTCAAATATTTGAGTTTCAAGACCTGGAATCTCTGAAATGAGATACCTACTTTTAAGAATTTTTGTTAAGCATTAGAAGACATAACACATGTAAAGCAATTGTCATGGTGGCAAGCAGAAAACAAATGCTCAAAAATGTGACTTTCTTATTTCTTCCTTGGTTTTGTATTTAGAATTATCCTCTAACAATTGTATTTGTTTACTTAGCATTCTCATTTTTTCCTAAACAATAATGGGGAATGAATTCCTAATGCCAGTGTCTAACACCACTGTAATATTTTTGAAATCAAAATCATGTATAAGACAACTTACTCCTAAAATAGGGACAAGAAGCTCATAGTTCCATATAATTTAGTTTATTTGATTTTAAACTAATTTTCAAACTGACATTGTAACATTTATCATCTTGCTTCTTAGTTCCAGAAAATTATTCAGATGTTTTAGGCTGTTTAGTTTTAAGAGAATACCAAAAGTGACTGTGAAAATATAAGTTTAAATTTTAGACTCCTAAGACAGTAGTGTTTATATGTTTATTATCCTTAAAGCCTACATTGCTGAAATTTAACTGGAAATAAAATGACATAGTTTATCCTATTTTATCTATTATTAGTTTCCTGTTGCTATATAACAAATTACTAGAAATTTATTAGCATAAAGCAATATCCATGTATTACCTCATAGTTTTTGAACATGAGAAATCATGGCACAGAGTAGTTGAATTCTCTGCTAGAGTCTCACAAAATTGCAATTAAAATGTCAGCCAAGCTGCTTTCTTATCTGGAGTTTGGAATTCTATTCCAAGCTCATTCACATTATTGGCAGATTTCATTTCCTTATAGTATATGTTGAGGTCCTTACTTCGTAGCTGGCTAGGCTCTGGCCTGGGAACTGCCCTTCAGCAATTATAGACTGTCCTCAGGTCCTTGTCATGTGGTCCCATCCTCTCCCAAACTGAAAGTTGGCTTCTTCAAGGCCAGCATGAAAATTTGTCTCACTCTTTGAATTTCTTCCTGCAGAGCAGGTAGAGTCTCTTTTAAAGCCTCACCTTAGTAGGTCAGGCCCACCCAGGACAGTTTCCCTTTTGATTTCCTCAAAACAACTGATTTGAAACCTTTATCTGAAAAGCCCTTTTGCCTTTATTATATAGCATGATCCATTTTTCATATAACCTCAGAGTCATGGGCATGAATTCCATCATGTTCACAGTGCCTCCCACACTCAAAAGAAAAGGGGGTTATTCAGGGAGTGGCAGTCTTGGGTGCCATCTCAGAATTCTGCCTCCCACAATCAGATTCAGGTTAAGCATCATATTCACATTGCTTTTGAAGCAAGTGTATCTTGTGGAAAAATCAGATTAAAAATTAATATGGTTAAATTAATTGATCACATTAACTAAATTAAATGTGATATGATTATATTGTCCTTATTTCATATTTTATCATTTTAATCATTCACAATTAACACACATTTTTCTTTTCCTCATACCATGTGTAAAGAAATTATCTTTTAATGTTTACTCCATATACAATCCAAATGGAAAACACTCCTATGGAAGTTTACTACTTGTGGTGATAGGTCTCTTGGTTCATTGTAGAACATTTAAGAACACAGGCACCTAGATAGCTCACTTGGATAAGTGTGCAACTTCAGCTCAAGTCATAATTTCGCAGTTTGTGAGTTTGAGCCCCACATTGGGCTCTGTGCTGACAGCTTAGAGCCTGGACCCTGCTTTGGATTCTGTGTCTCTCTCTCTGTCTGCCCCTCCCCTGCTCATGTTCTGTCTGTCTTTCTCTCAAAAGTAAATAAAAAAAATTTTTTTAAAAAGATTAGAAATGTGTATTAGTAATATATCAGATACACCCCAAGCAATACCATACATCCACAATCTATTAATAATTAACATCTAAAATATAACAATTATTTTTCTTCTAAAAAATTATCTGTAGTACCACTAACAGAGAACAAATCAGGTAATAGACTCTTAATTTTCAACATATACTTTCTAAGCAGAAAATTTTTTTCCTTTTCTTTTTTTATTACCAAGTAACCATTACTTCACAAAATTATTTCCATTAAAATTACTTCATATACCACTTTTACTAGATGATACTATTTGAATGAAACACAGTGGGCAAATTCACAAATCAATTCCTTTTCCTTTTTAAACTTTATTTCTTTCATTTTTAAAATGTTTATTTATTTTTGAGGAAGAGAGATACAGAGCATGAGTGAGGGAGGGGCAGAGAGAGAGGGGGACACAGAATTTGAAGCAGGTTCAGGCTCTGTGCTGAAAGCTCATCTGAGCCTGATGTGAGCCTCAAACTCACAAACTGTGAGATCATGACCTGGGCTAAACTCAGACACTTAACCAACTGAGCCACCCAGGAGCCCCAATTTTTTTTCTTTTACTTTTTAAAGAAATGGTAGTTTCTGGAAAATAGGTTTATGGTTAATGGTTATATATGTCACAGAGTCCTAATGTCTTATGTTCCCCCAAAAAGCTTAGCTGGAAATAAAGCCTTGCATAAATGTCATTTGTTTTGCTAAAAGATTCCAAGGAATTGAAGGGGATGAGTGGAAAGAGTGAACTAGGGAAAGAGGAAAATGTAATTCAAGAATATGTTATAGAGATGATCACAACCTAGAAAATTGAAGATCCATCACACTGTGGACCTGTTAAGGACCTGTGTAAAATGTACCTCAAAATTATCTGCCAGAGGAATAAAGGACTATTTACCCACCAACTCACATCCACTGTCAGTCAACTGCTACTTAGTAGGGTGTACATTTCCTTACCTTTTCTGATTTGTATGTGTTTCAAAATGGTTAGGCAAGTTTGTTCAGTCATCATCTGGTAGTGGCAGGAAAGTACCTGGGTGTGGAAAGTGAACAGGTTGTGGTGTAGTTGAGGTGAAACCCCATCAAGGTACACTTGCAATTGATTACTTAGAAAATACTGGACTAAAACAATAGAACCTTTGGTCACGTGCCCAATTTTGCCACTGCACTGTAAATGTCTCCCTTCATCTGAAGCAATGTAATAGCGGAACCCATGCTAATGAATCAAGTATTCTGTAAGTGTCTTGTGTTGCTGCTGTTTTAGCTACTAGAAGCAGGGAAGGAAAAGCTATATCCAGAAAAATTGTCACCTCCATTAAGGATGAATTGCTGGCCCTTCTGGGACTTCCATATTTCAATAATACTTAATTTCTAGTGTCAACATAAGAATTTGTGGCAGATATCAGGACTCCTCTGATCATGTTAATATACACTAAGTAATCAAAGGAACTTCCAGGCTTCCTCAATGCCATGGCCAGTCTCCCAATAGAGACTGACCTTTGTAGTACTTTCTTGTTCTTTAATGCTGAATGCACTCATCATAAAGGAACTTGACAATTGTAGAACTAGTAGAATAAAATTCTGCTAAAGGATCTAGGAAAGGAACAGAAAATAAAGCCTAAATCCAGCAGAAGAAGGGAAATAATAAAGATGTATAACAGAAATAAACAATATAGAAACAAACAAACAAACAAAAAAAAACCCTCAGCAATATGATCAATGAAACTAAGAGCTGGCTCTTTGTTTTTTGTTTTTGTTTTTTAAATGTTTTATTTATTTCTAAGAGAGAGAGAGAGAGACAGCGTGAGCAGGGGAGGGTCAGAGAGAGAGGGAGTCACAGACTGAAACAGGCTCCAGGCTCTGAGCCGGCAGTCAGCACAGAGCCCGACGCGGGGCTCAAACCCATAAACCGCGAGATCATGACCTAAGCGAAAGTCGGACGCTTAACCGACTAAGCCACCCAGGCGCCCCTAAGAGCTGGCTCTTTGAAAGAATTAATAATTAATAAAATTGACAAACCCATAGCCAGACTTATGAAAAAGAAAAGAACCTAAATAAATAAAATCACAAATGAAAGAGGAGAGATCACAACCAACACCACAGAAATACAATCATAAGAGAATATTATGAAAAACTATATGACAACAAACTGGGCAATCTGGAAGAAATGGATACATTCCTAGAAACATACAAACTACCAAAACTGAAACAGGAAGAAATAGAAAATTTGAACAGACCAATAACAAGCAAAAAATTGACATACTAATCAAAAATCTCTCAAAAACCATGTCCAAGGCCAGATGGCTTCCTAGGGGAATTCTACCAGACACTTAAAGAAGAGTTTGTACTTATTCCTCTCAAACTGTTCCAAGAAATAGAAATGGCAGTAAAACTTCCAAACTCATTTGATGAGAACATAGTACTTGAAGTGTCAGCCTCAGTAATGAGACAACAAAAAGAAATATAAGGCATCCAGATTGGCAAGGAAGAAGTCAAACTGTCACTATTTGCAGATGACATGATACTCTATGAAAGAGTATAGAGTATACTCTAGAAAACCTGAAAGCGTCCACCAAAAATTTCTTAGAACTAATACATGAATTCAGCAAAGTTGCAGAATATGAAATCAATATACCTAAATCTGTTGCATTTCTATACAACAATAATGAAGTAGGAGAAAAAGAAATCAAGGAATCGATCCCATTTGCAACTGCGCCAAAAGCCATAAGACACCTAGGAATAAACCTAACCAAAGACATAAAAGACCTGTACTCTGAAAATTATAGAAGACTTATGAAAGAACTTGAAGAGGACACAAAAAAATGGAAAAACATTCCATGCTCATGGACTGGAAGAACAAACATTGCTAAAATGTCTACTACCCAAAGTAATCTACACATTAAATGCAATCCCTATCAAAATACCAGCAGCATTTTTCACAGAGCTAGAGCAAAGAATCCTAAAATTTGTATGGAACCACAAATGACTCCAAATATCCAAAGCAATCCTGAAAAAGTAAAGCAAAGCTGGAGGTATCACAGTTTCAGACATCAAGTTATATTATAAAGCTGTAATAATGAAGACAGTATGGTGCTGGCACAAAAACAAACACATATATCAGTGGAGCAGTGTATGAAACCTAGAAGTGGACCCACAACTTTATCGTTAACTCATCTTTTAACAAAGCAGGAAATAATATTCAATGGAAAAACAATAGTCTCTTCAATAAATGGTGTTGGGGAAACTGGACAGCTACGTGCAGAAGAAGAAACTGGACCATTTTCTTACACAATACACAAAAATAAATTCAAAATGGGTGAAAGACATAAATGTGAGTGAGGAAACCATCAAGATCTGGAGGAGAGCACAGGCAGCAACCTCTTTGACCTTGGCCATGGCAAACTCTTACTAGACACATAATCACAGGCAAGAGAAACAAAAGCAAAAATTGAACTTTTGAGACTTCATCAAGATAAAAAGCATCTGCACGGTTAAGAAAACAATCACCAAAACTAAAAGGCAACTACGGAATGGGAGAAGATATTTGTAAATGATGTATCTGATAAAGGGTTAGTATCCAAAATCTATAAAGAGTTTATCAAACTGACCACCCCAAAATCAAATAATCCCATTAAGAAATGGGCAGAAAACATGAATAGACACTTTTCCAAAGAAAATATTCAGATGGCTAACAGACATATGAAAAGATGCTCACCATTACTCATCATCAGGGAAATACAAATCAAAACCACAATGAGATACAACCTCCCACCTGTCAGAATTGATAAAACTAACAGCGCAAGAAACAATAGGTGTTGGTAATGATACAGAATGGTGGTGAAAATGCAAACTGGTGAAGTCTCTGTGAAGAACAATATGGACTTTCCTCAAAAGTTAAAAACAGAACTACCATATGACCCAGCAATTGCATTAATGGATATTTACCCAAAAGATAGAAAAATACAGTTTTGATACACCCCAATGTTTATAGCAGCATTATCAACAATAGCCAAACTATGGAGAGAGCCCAAATGTCCATCAACTGATGAATAAAGAAAATGTGGTATATACACACACACACACACACACACACACACTGGAATATTACTCAGCCACCAAAAAGAATGAAATCTTTCCATTTGCAACAACACGGATGGAACTACAATGTAGTATGCTAAGTGAAATAGTCAGAGAAAGACAAATACCATACGATTTCACTTATATGTAGAATTTAAAAAACACAGATGAACATATGGGAAGGAAAAAAGGGAGAGGGAAGCAAGCTGTAAAAGACTCTTAGTGATAAAGAACAAACTGAGGGTTGATGGAGAGATGGGGTGGGGGATGGGCTAAATGGATGATGGGTATTTAGGAGGCCTCTTGTTATGATGAACAATGGGTTTATGTAACCCAGTGATTAATATGTAAGTGATTAATCACTAAATTCTACTCCAGAAACCAATATTATATTTTATGTTAACTAGAATAAAAATAAAAATATAAATAAATAAAATCTGCAAAGCTGGTTGGTGTTTGCTTATTTTGGTGACTACATTGCCATGATCTCACCAGAGACATTAAACTAAGGAAACAAAAATTAATTGTAGCTGCTGAGGTTGTCACCTGTAATTTCCATATATATTAGAGAAAACATAACCCTTTCATAAATAAAAGTTTATGGTAATTCAGTCAATATTTTAGTACATGTTCACTGTATATCAATAGATATGCGCTTATTTGTGGGGACACAATAGTGAATCAGAGGGACAGAGTTCATTCTCTGGGAGCAGGTAATCCAGTAATGTAGGAAGGAGTCTCATATATGCGAGTAGGTGTTGGTTTGCAGAATGGATGTTTAGTTCCTGTAAGTTGGTGTTGTGTGTGTAATAATTTAAAGCATATATAGAATAGCATTGACCCTAGTGAATAACTCATTGGACTGATGGTCTCCCAA
The DNA here is from genome assembly GCF_008692635.1 of Crocuta crocuta. Classification (NCBI taxonomy): domain Eukaryota; kingdom Metazoa; phylum Chordata; class Mammalia; order Carnivora; family Hyaenidae; genus Crocuta; species Crocuta crocuta. Next base: position 2,547,542 of record NW_027529173.1, read on the forward strand.
ATTTTTATTATTGCTATTCAAAATAATATATATTTTTCAAGGATTCTTGAATGTATGTCATTTCATGCTAGCAGTATAGGAGCTACAGAAATAGGATAGAAAATATGACGAGGCTATTGGACTGCCTGTCATCTGATTTTCTTATTTTGTTTTTCTTCTTTATCATTTCTTCATCTTTTGGGTATACTTTCTGGGAAGATTTCTCAATTTTATCTTTTAATTGTCTACCTTCTATTGATTTTTTTTCATTTCTTCTATCATGGGTTTTTAATTTCTAGGAAATTTTGTCTATTTTATTTAAGCAATCTGAGGCACTTTAGGCAATACACTCTCCTGTCTCTGCATATATTCATCATATCAATGTTTTCTTGTCCTGCATAATCTGTTTCTCCCCATTTTCCCCCTTTTTCATTGCTTCTGTCATTCCATTTCACATTAAAGGCATCTTTTTTCTTATATATCAGTTAAGACTTGGCATTCTATAGGAGACAAAAAATTGTCTAGAATCCCTTTATGATTTAGGTTGCCCTCTGGGTTTATCTGAGTGGGTCAAGTCAACATCTTGGCACAATAAGGTTGCTCAGCTTTCTGAATTCCAGAATTCTAGCAGCCAATTAAAGGAGATGGGCTTAGAGTAGTTCTACCTTCAGTGTTTGGAATGCCAATGGTCACTTAATCCCCCTATTTCAGAAATGTATGCTCCAAAACCCTGCTGGGGTCCTCAATATGGAGACCCTCTTTTTCACCTCAGCCAAAGATTAAACCTCCAGATTTCTGTTCAGAGTAGGGGTCAATACCCCAGGCATGGTGTGGGAGAGGGACCTAACCTCTCAAAAGTGTTCATTCCAGTCCCTTCAGTCTTTACCCATTTTCCCACTTAGAGCTGCTTCCCCTGTGCCTCTTGAAATACAAATTGTGCTGTTGCTTTATTTTCCCTACTGCCATCATTAATTTTGTCCTTCTTGGGTGTGGTAAACCAGTTATCCTTATGAACTAGGAAAAAGTGTTGCTTCCAGGAGAACACAGATCTCACTTGGTGAGATCAGAGTTGAAGGGCTGGATTCTACATCCCATTGGACCTCATCCCACCCACTGTCATACAAAGTGGCCATGGTCGCCACAGGCCCACGTGTTGTTTACTTCATCCTAGTGAGTTTTTATCTTCTCACAAAATCCCTTTGTAAAAGCTTAAATGTGGGGGGCTTTCTCCTCCTTTGGAGGAAGCTAAATTACATATGTTTATTTGATCTGCCATTATAACCTGGAAACAATATTTAAAAAATTTTTAAGGTCAGATAAATATAATTTTCTGGAATCGTTCTCTCAACAGATCAGTTCAGAGATTTGTATTTCACCTTTGCAGCTAAACAGAAGCATCTGTTCAAAATTCTAAGACAAATCATGTAGCAACTGAGAACAGAATATTACTGTATAAGTGACTCTGAAGAACATACTATTTGCAAAGTAAATTCAAAACCACATACTTGGCTTGAATTGGGTAGTCTTAAAGCTTAGATGTCAGTTAGGATAAGCTTGATATTTAAACCTAATTAAGGAGTTGTGCAAATTTCACATAAACATATTACTCACTGTACGCTGCATGGTTCAATAATTGCAGAACATTATTCATCCCACTTAGTGACCTTCCTTTAAGAGGTGAAAATAGAGATTTCTTTATTCTCGATCATGGAAGCCAGGAGCTATTTATTCTTAAGCTAAGAGTTCCCACACTCTAGCTTTTCTAATGGGTTGGAAATCAGTAAAATCACAAGGGACTCTGTGCTTTCTTTCTCTTTGCACAGAGATGTAGGCAGGAATGCATAATATGAATTATCTTTATCAGAATCTGGGATGTGCTTTAGACAAAAGACCTGTGTAAATATACCTGTCTTTTCTCTCTCTTTATCCCCTAGGAGTTAGAGAGTGCTTTGAGGACCACTTCCTCTGCACACAACCAATAAGTGATGTTACCTATGCCCATCTCTACCACGGTCAGTTCCCTTACAAAAACCTGAAAAAAGTTCAGGTGCTGCTGTAGCAGTCCATTTAGGCATCCCCGTTGTTCACTGTTCTCCTCAAGAAAAACTTGCCCATTTTGTGTTCCATGAGCTCTATGGGTCATGTTCTGAGTGCAGAAATATCTCCAGTCAAATAAAAGTTTCTAAGGTACAATTTAGATTTGTATCATTTTCTCCTTAAATTCTTTGCATTTCATCATCACTTGTCCATTAAGGTCTATATTTGTTAGCTTGGCTTCAAACGCTCCCAGAATTTGCCGTCAGTATATTATTACCACTTACAGCCTCTATTTCTACCAAGCTGGATGACTTACTATTTCTCTAAAAATGGTTGTACAATTCCCTGATTTCATATATTTGTCCTTCACCAGTTTTCTCATTTTGAAATTCTTCTGTCCCCCTCCCATCTGTATCTGCTCAATTTTATCTATTAAGTCCCAGTTCGAGGATTTCTTCTTACTCAGTCTAGTCTTCTGACTTTATCAACTTTACAGCATTTACAGCTTTACAACATGATGATATGTGATATATATTTATGTTATTTTCCTGACTCAATTTCAGTCACTTTAGACAAATCATCTCCTTCTTCTTACCTTCCTCCTCCTCCTCTTTCTGCTTCTCCTCCTCTTCCTCCTCCTTCTTTTCCTTCTCCCTCTCCTTCTCCTTCTCCTTCTTCTCTCCAGCTCTGAGATAGGAGCCTAGCCAATAGTGGATACTGAATAATTCTTTCCTGAATGAGGGACATACTAAGTTTTTCAGATATTTTTGGGCAGTTAGATTTATAATAAATTCTATTTGGACCAAGAGAAGACATTTGTTTTACAAGGGAAATTTTATTGTTTTGGTAGTTCAGACTGAAGTAAGCGTCTGATCACTTCCTCATGATGAGTAGGATGTATATTATTGTGAATTGGTTGGATTTAGTTTGTGCCCCAGTATCAGCCACACTTTTATAAATATTCCACTCATATTTGAAAACAATGTGTAATCTTTCTCTTTGCTGTAAATATGAGTTTTTTCAAGAAATATTTTATGGGGCACCTGGGTGGCTTAGTTGGTTAAGCATCTTTCTTTTGATTTCTGCCCAGGTCATGATCTCACTGTTTGTGAGTTCAAGCCCTGCATCTGGCTTTGAGCTGACAGCTCAGAGGCTGCTTTAAAAAAAAAGAGGGTGGGGGTAGAAGTATTTTACTGAAGAGCTACTATATGCTAGACACTTCTGGGCACTGGGTAGTATAGTATTATACAAGTATTTCTGAAACGTCCCTTCTAGTTTAGTGGTAGGCAAATAAATGAGCTAATGATCATATAATAGGCACATAATGTTAAGGCTAAACATAGTTATCAAGAAGTGTTATGGAAAGTGGTCAGTTCAGTCTTTTTAAAAGAGATTTTTAAGAATAAATCTAAAATCAATGAGATAACAAGCTATGTGGTAATATAGGCAAATATCATGTTGGGCAGAGATAATAGCTATAACTATGGCCGTGAGGTAAGAATAAGCTTGGAATATACAGGTGGAAGTAATTAATCCTGAAGGAAATTGGGAGAAGTCAGAGATAAAGATACAAGATCATGCAGCACCTTTACAGGCTGTGGAAAATAGTTTGGATTTTACTTCGAATGTGATGGAAGCCATTGGTTGATTTGAGCAGGGATGTAGTATGATTTAATTGTAGAGACCAGTCCCGGAGGGATCAGTTGCAAGGTGACTTCATTTCTCTCCATGAAATATGATGAAGTCTTAGATTAGGGGGAAGGCACTGAGGATGGTCAGAGTCTTCAGATTCAAGAGATATTTTGAAGTTATAGATAAGCAGACTTAACTCTGATAATTGGATATGGATATGAGGGAATTAGTGGACTGAAGCATGACTCAGGTTTTGGGCTTGAACAACATGGGAAATGGTGCTGCCATTTAATGAGCTAGAGGAAACGGGAAAGAGCCAGTTGTTGATGAAAAAGTTACTGTCAAATCTTTCTTTTTAAATGAGCATGTATGAGATTTTTTGCTTTGTCTTTGGTATACTGAGTTTGACAATGATGAACATAGATGTAGATCTGTTTTTATTTGTCTTGCTCAGATTATTCTGTCTATTCTATATGAAAACTTTTGTATTTTTTCAATTCTGCAAAGTTCTTTACCATATTTACTGAATGTTGCAATATTGCACTTGAAGAGGGCTATTCTTGTTTTCTCCTTCTAAAATTCCTGTGGGATATATTAGGCCTTCTTATTCGACTCTTCATGGTTCTTAAACATCTTGAATCATTGCCCTGTTTTCTGTGATTTCAACTACGTTATCTTTCAGTTTATAAATTTTCATTTAGCTGGACTTAATCAGTTACCTTTTTAAAGTTCAATTTGGTTTTTGTAAATCTGTTCCTTTTTTCCTCTTATTGTGTCCTTTTATTCACTTGGTTTGTATTTTCTCCTTACTCTGTAATTCATTTACAATACTAACAATTTTTTAAGGGTACCTGGATGGCTCAGTCAACTGAGCACCCACCTTCGGCTCAGGTCATGATCTCATGGTTCATGAGTTCGAACCCCACATCGGGCACTCTGCTGTCAGTCCGGAGTCCACTTCACATCCTCTGTCTCCTTCTCTCTCTGCCCCTCCCCTGCTTGTGATCTCTCAAAAATAAACAATCAACATTTAAAAATAAAATAAAATGCTAGCAGATCTTTCATATTATTCTGTGATCTACAGTTCTTTCAGTTCTCCCATATTTCCATCTTTTTTTTAACTTATTTTGAGAGATATAGAAAGCAAGCAGGGGAGGAGCAGAGAGAGAGGAAGACAGAATACTGAGCAGGCTCTGTGCCATCATCACAGAGCCTGATGCAGGGCTGAAGCTCACAAACCCTGAGATCATGACCTGAGCCAAAATCAAGAGTCACTTAACTGACTGAGCCACTCAGGCACCCCTCCCATATTTCTCGCCCTCATTATGATAACCTTCTCCTCCTCTTCCTTCTTACTCTTTCTCTTCTTCTTTTCATTATGAACTCTTCTTAGTGGGGGATATTTATTTTGTCTTTGTTAAATGTGCTTTAAGCCATGGAATTGTGTCTATATGGCTTTTTTTTTTCCAAGACAAATGGGGCATAGGAGCTCACTTGTCTAGAACTGCTTTTTATGCTAGTTTTTCAACTTAAGGTTTTATGCACCATTTATATAAGCAGTTCTATCCCCATGCATATGATAAAAGCTTGGGGTCTTTATTTATCATGGATAATTTTATCTCCTCAACTACACACTTGAGAAGAAGGAAACTTTCTCATTGCTTTTCAGGGCAAGTGGATAGAGGTTTTCATGAAAGAGGCAGTAAGGTTTCTGGCACCCAGTACCTCATGGGTCAGATCTCAACATTCAGTGGAATTATAATGCTAGCCCCAGCTGCTATAGCCTATGCTCATTCACTTGAATACATTGAAGGGACATTGCAATGCCAAATCCTATCCACTTCCTTCACTTGAGTTCCCAACATACTCCTGGCACACAGTTCAGATTCAGGTAATTTTATTGTTGATATATATTATCCAGCATTTCTAGTATTTTTATTAAGAAGAGTTAATTCCCTGCCAACTTAGACCACTATGTTGCTAAAATTCAGAAATAGCTTTGTGATGTCCACATATCAGACTGTACTCAGGAGGGGTCTCCTTTAACATTCGCTGAAACATTGGAAGATATGTGTTAATCCTCAGGCTCTTGGACCAATGTCAGATTGCCTTTGTTGGATGGTCCAGTCCTGAATATGCGGATATTCTTTTGAGAATAAAGGGCAAACTAAAATTAACAGTTCTTGGGATCATAAGCCTGTAGTAGAAGGGAAGGCAAGGGAAGACAAAGACCCCACCTTGCTGTTAATAGTTTCATCCAACACAGCATCATGAACAAAGGATTTTCCTAAACCCAAGAGTGGCTCTTAAAAACAGAAATCATTATTTATGATTTAAGAAAGAGTAAGTTGTCTTCTTCTAAACTTCACCTACTTGTCCTTCATAAGATTGCTGAAAAATTTTTTATGTTATTCACTTATTTTGATAGAGAGAGAGCACATGCGGGAGAGGAGCCCGGAGAAAATGCCAAGTAGGCTCTGCACTGAGTGTGGAGCCCCCCAGCATGAGGCTTGATATCATGACTGTGAGATCATGACTGTAAGATCATGATCTGAACCACTATTAAAAGTTCAACATTTAACAAACTGAGCCACACAGGAGCCCTTTGCTGAAATTCTTAAAAAGAAACAGGTTGCCTTTCCTTAGTGTTGCATGAATATTAAATTGTAAACTAAAAAAAAAAAAAAAGGAGGTGGGTGCCTAGGTGTCTCAGTCGGTTAAGTGACGGACTCTTGATTTTGGCTTAGGTCAGGATCTCACAGTTTCTGGAGTTTGAGCCCTGCATCAGACTCTGAACAGAGACTGCTTGAGATATTCTCTCTCTCTCTCTCTCTCTTTCTCTCTCTTTCTTTCTCTCTGCCCCTTCCCTGCTTGTGCTGTCTCTGACTTTCTCTAAAATAAAAATAAGTACATAAATAAATAACAAATAGTAAATAACTTTCTGAAGTTGCATAAATTAGTTTGTAGTCCTATCCCCATTCCCATTCAAAGTCCTACTTATGAAATAATACTTAATGGGGCATCTGAGAGGCTCAGTCAGTTAAGCGTACCATTTTGGCTTAGGTCGGAATCTCATAGTTCATGAGTTCGAGCCCTGCTTCTGGCTCTGTGCTGATAGCTCAGAGCCTGGAGCCTGCTTCAGATTCTGTAACTCCCTCTCTTTCTGCTCCTCTCTGACTCACATTCTCTCTCACTCAAAAATAAATAAGCATTTTTTAAAAATTTAAAAAGAAATAGTATTTGATTAAATGAATTGCTTTATTTACTATCTTTTCTATATAATCATGTGAAACCATTTTAGTAAAATAAGACTCATTCTCCAGATTTCAAAAATCTCTTGAGCTGATAAATATTCTTCCCCTGATTAAATATAAGGAAAGAACAATTCACATTTCTCAAATGTTTACAAACATTATTTTATTTAATTTCCATAACCACTAATGCAGACAGTTACCATTACTCACTTAGTGAGCAAATGAGATTCATAGAGATTAAATACACTTCCCAATGTCATGGAATTGTTAAGCACGTGAGCAGAGTTAGGGTTTAAGCCCCAATACTAATACCTTGGTTTCATAAAGTATCTAAAAATAGAGAAATCTACAACTCAATTATGAAATCTAACTAGTGATTTCAGGTCATCGCTAAAAAACAGATGGATGGACCTAGAGCCATAATTTAAATATCTTAATTACATCATGCTTCATTTCCCTTAACTCTTAATTCTAATGAATAGTAATACTTTGTGAAAGTCTTTTTCAGTGCCAAGAACTGCTTTAGGAGAATCAAGCCGACACAATTGTTTTTTAGGTATTCTAATCCTAAAATACAAGTAGACAAATAAAGTCCTTTCTATTATACATGCTCTTTCTTTGTCCCTATTTCAATGCAAGAGTTTTATGGAGTTAAATCTAAGTGACTATTTCAGCTACATAAATATTTTAATTGGTTTAATATTTCCTCAATATCCTAAGATACAATAGTAAAATAATTTTCCATATCATAATAACAGTTATTCTCTTCTTTGCAATATCATGCAAAACACATTTTACTAGGTGCTGTGTATAAATTGTCTCAATGTATCTCAGTGATACATTGGAAAATCCTCACTTTTCAGCCAAAGCTCTGAAGTTAGTTTTCCAAAGTTACCTAGCTGATCAGTGCAGACTGTAATAACCTGATCTATCTGATTCCAAAGCCTAAGTTGTTGCTACTATAGTACATCTCATATAAGAACTTAATAAGAACACTTCTCTTTTAATACAATTCAGCCTCTGAACTCATAGTGGCTATCCTCCTCCTATAGGTTTTTGTGAAGGGGAATAAAATATAGATGCAATCACAATTAATATTTAATACAAATGCACAATGAAGAGTGGATGGTTACTGACTTGTACCTCTGTGTTGTTGCTAGTGTAATTTAATTCTACTTCTCCCTTAATGTTGTACTACTTTTGTAGAGAAGAAAATGTTCTGTTACTGGAAGCCATTACTGGAGTGTATATGATGTACCTACCATATAAAGTAATAGTAAAGCCATTCCTTTAAGGGGTAACTCCTGGAGGTGTTTATTTAGTGTTACTCACTTTTCTGATGCCTTTGTTTCATTGAGTTAATATTTGCCACCTGACATCTTGTAGCTAAATACAGAGAGACTTTGAAAGTTGTACATTCAAGCAAGTTTGGTAAAACAGAGTGTTTTCTCAGCTGTTCCAACTTGCCCGTCTCTTAATTTTTTTGTCTTTATTTTTTTTCACCATGGTAAAGGTATTAGATTAAAATAATTGAATCCGTAGTTTCTGTGCATGTCCTCTTTCTAATTGTGTATTTATTTTGCAATGTCCAAAGACATAATCATCCTTATGGTTTTGTTTCTTTAGAACACTTTAACCATCAAAATTTTCTTTCCTTCGTTACTACTAGGACTTTTATTAAAGGGTATAATCTGGACAAAGTTTAATTTAGTGGGTTTTTTTTTCTAAATCCAATGAAGTCACATATTTGAATGCCTACCAGAAAGGTATTATTTTACTTAAAGGAGGATAGAGGTACCTGTTTTTCTGTAGTTAAAAGAAATATAATTACTAATCAAGCCAATACTAAAGAGACAATTTTTTTGTGTGGCATTGAAACAATAAAACTTAAGAGCATCATGTGTCTCTCTTGTCTCCAGGATTATTGATATTTTCTTTCCAGTGATATATTATTTTCCTTCCTTTTAGTGACACATTTTTTACACATTCTAAACCCTACCTGACGCTTTTTCTTCTTGCTAATCTTGCTGTTTTGCACATGATTTTTGGTCTTTATTGGCATTCTAAATGCATAGATATATAAAAGCGATTCTAGGTCTGCTACCTGTAATAGCTCACAAACTCTAAATATTTAAATACCATTGGTCTCTTGGAACAAACCTAACTGAACTATGTAAGATGTCCAAGGAACTCCTGTGCTTTTTTAATCTCTTTGGTAACAAAGGTCTTGTCTTTGTGTCTCTGAATAGCTTTTATTGAAGGCTATTTCATTGAAAAATATTTTATTTAGCAGTCAGTAAGTGTTTAACAAATACCTAACTTAGTAGCTAAAAAGTCTCAGAAATAATTCTCTTGTTTTTGAGGAAAGTGAGACCATGTGTCTTGATTTAAGTTGCTATGTGAACTTATCAGTAGAATGTGGCTCCCCAGCAAGAAATTCAATGTGTTAAAGTTGAAACATTTCTGTAACAATCAACAAAACTAAAAGGCAACCTACTGAATGGGAGAAGAGCTTTGCAAATGATATATTCAATAAAGGGTTAGTATACAAAATATATAAAGAACTTAAACAACTCAAAACCCCAAAAACAAAGAATCCAGTTTAAAAATGGACAGAAGAAATGAACAGACATTTCTTCAAAGAAGACATCAAGATGGCCAGCAGACTCATGAAAAGATGCTCAACATCACTTATCATCAGAGAAATACAAATGAAAAAATCCAATGACATGTTACCTCATACCTGTCAGAATGGCTAAAATCAAAAACAAATCAGAAACAAGTATTGGAGAGGATGTGAAGAAAAGGAATCCTCTTGCACTATTTGTGGGAATGCAAACTGGTGCAGCTACTGTGGAATACAGTATGGTGTTTCCTGAAAACATTGAAAATAGAATTACCCTATGACCCAGCAATTACACTACTATGAATTTATCCAAATGATACAAAAATACTGATTTGAAGGGGCACATGCACCCCAATGTTTTTGGAAGTGCTATCAACAATAGCCAAATTATGGGAAGAGCTCAAATGTCCATCAACTGATGAATGGGTTAACATGTGATACACACACACACACACACACACACAATGGAATCCTACTCAGCAATAAAAAAACAATGAAATCTTTGCTATTTGTGACAACATGGATGGAACTGGAGGGTAGTATGCTAAGCAAAATAACTCAGTCAGAGAAAGATATCATATGGTTACATGTGATAACAGATGACCGTAGGAGAAGGGAAGGAAAAATAAAATAAAAACAGAGAGGGAGGCAAGCCATAAGAAATTCTTAAATACAAAGAACAAACTGCGGGTTGATGAGAATGAGGAGTGGGGTAAATGGGTAATGAGCATTAAGGAGGGCACTTGTTGGGATGAGCACTGGGAGTTATATGTAAGTGATGAATCACTGGGTTCTACTTCTGAAGCCAAGACTACAATGTATGTTAACTAACTTGAGATTTTTTTTTTTAAAGTTAAAAGTAGAACTACCCTATGATCCTGTAATCACACTATTGGGTATTCACCCCTCCAAATACAAAAACACTAATTCAAAGTGATACATGCACCTTTATGTTTATTGCAGCATTATATACAATAGTCAAATTGTGGACGTAGCTTAAATGTTCATCTACAGATGAAAAAATAAATAACATGTGGCATATATATATTATTAATCCATAAAAAATGAAATCTTACCATTTGCAATGATATAAGTCAATCAGAGAAACACAAATATGATATGCTTTCACTCATATGTGGAATTTAAGAAACAAAACAAATGAGCAAAGGAAAAAAAAGAGAGAGTAACAAACCAAGAGAGAGATTCTTAACTCTGGAAAACAAACTGATGGTTACCATAGGGGAGGTGAGTGGGGATAGGTGAAATAAGTGAAGGGGACTAAGGAGGGCATTTGTTGTGATGAGTACTGGGTGATGTGTGGAACTGTTGAATAACTATATTGTTTGCCTGACAGTAATAGAATGTTGTATGTTTACTATGTTGGAATTAAAATAAGATAAAATAAAATTTTTAAAAAATGGAAAAAAGAATGCCTACACCAGTAACTACACTTAATATATGACATCATTTACGTGTTGGTGAGAAAAATAAATACAATAATGTTACTTGTTTTACATTACTACTTAGAAATTATTTTCGGTGAAGTTTATTGTCTCAATAATGTTGTGTGACAATAGGTGTGACTAAATAAATAAGTAAATACATAAACACATAAATACATTAATTAATTAATTAATTAATTAAAATTTTGTTCATTACTCCAAGGGAGGAAAATCTTTCAAGCAGTGATATTTTACCCAGAAAACCCTCTATCAGAAATAAAAGCAAAATGGGGCACCTGGGTGGCTCAGTCAGTAAAGCATCTGACTTAGGTTTATGTCATGATCTCACAGGTTGTGCGTTCAACTCCTGTATCGGTCTCTCTGCTGTCAGCATGGAGCCCACTTTGGATCCTTTCCCTGTCTCTCTCTGTCTCTCCTCCACTTGTTCTCTCTCTCTTTCAAAGTAAGTTAACTTTAAAAAATAAATAAAAAGCATAATAAACACATTCCATGTAAACTGAAAACTGAGTCTATTTGTTGCTAAGCATCTTACATACTAAGGAAGGGCTGACTTGAATATTTTAGTGACTGAATACAGAAATCTCTTTTATTACCAATTTGCCATTTATTTGAGTTCTCATGAACAGTGAACCAATCTTCGAGAAGCTGATAAACTCAAGGTATATAGACAAATTCCTATTTCTAATACTGCAAAACTGGGAATTAGAACTTGGCTGCTCTGCCAAGATGACACAACTTGTGGGAAACGCCTGTGTATGTGACAAGCTGTCACAATGATACAATGATACAAGCGATACACAATGATATCGCTGCTTCAACTCTCCAAGGATGCAAACAGTAGATAAAAAGTTAATCATATCATCCCAATGACTTCTCCAAGCCACATATAAAGAAAAGTAATTTAAATTAGAAGACTCATCAGTACACAATTTTAAGAACTCTACTTTTATCCTTTTTATTGATAGTTCTCAACTGTTTGCTCTAGTTCTATAAAGAACTTAGGAAAATTCGTTAGTATAGACCCTATGTCTTCATTACAGCAGCTCCTATGTGACATTATTAGGTGAATCTGGATCTTTGAGAGGAGAGTAAAGCTGAGGGAAAAGAAGGACCCATAAAACTTATGTTCTTAGAGATGATAAATGTTATAACCTATAATAAATCGTAGTACAGACAAAATAATTAAACTTGATGGTAAGACCCTAATTAATAAATTTGCTCATACATCAGAATAATAATTCTTAAACTTAAGTGTTGATCAATGTCATTTGAAAAGCTTGTCAAAACAGAGATTACTGGCCTTACCCCCAGAACTTCTGAATATTGAGTTGGGACCTGGGAATTTATATTTCTATGGGACCATAGGAACACGCTTTGAGAACTGCTATACTACCACAGTGTAATATTAGTGTTTTATTCTCCTAAGAATACTTACTATGCTATTGAAAGAGGGCTTACTTTGGAAGTTCCATATTAAATAGTTTTGAATAGAATCCAAAGGGGAAATTCCTTTTATAAATTTCTGTAGCAAGCAGCACTGTATTTTTTTAAGCCTTAACCTAAGTTTATTCTTCAGTTATAAGTTACATATTATAAATAACATGACATTTCTGGCAAAAGCAACAATTTGGAATGAATCAAGAGGTGCACAAGTAAAGATTCATCAGTGTATGAGGAGAGTGGAAAATAGACAAACTACAGTAATTCCCATTGTCTGATATATAAGTCTAACCTGAAGGGAAGGAGCAGTGCTGAACTTCACTCTAGTGAATGTCAAGAAGTGTGAGCCAGTTTAGTAAGAGTTCAGAAAAGTTAAGCAGAGAGAAAATGAGAGTCAAGGGAGATTAAAGGCAGGGAGAGAACCAGTGATAATAGAAAGCTGGTTAGAAGAAGGAGATAAGAAAAAACAGCACTGGGCTATAGAAGTGAATAAATAGTTCCACACACCTTGCCAGCCCTTGATGCACTGAGTCAACACCACAAATACAAAGGAAAAGAAATGCTGCTGTGTCCTGTGGATCATTTAGTGAAAAGGCAAGCTAAATATTCACCAAAATGTTTTACAGTTAGAGCACACTAATTGTTGACTTTGATATATAAAGAAAAGTTGAAATAATATTTGGCTTACCGTGTTCACAAGGTAGCAAAATATGTAGTTTACTTTAGATTTTTGTAAACATTCTATTTCAATAAAAATTATTTTAAAACTCTGGCATGTCACATGTTAAATTGCATACGTACAGTTAGTTAAATGTCTACGTGAATGCTTCACAAATATCATCTAACCCACAAACATAGAATAAGGTTATGTAATTTGCCAAATTTAGGGAGCCAGGAGTAATAATGATAAGAATAATGAAAATAATAATGGCATAATAACAGGTAAAATGTTGGTGCATGACTTGGTGCCAGTCATTATTTTAAGAAGTTTGCACATATTTTGTTAATCTTCATCATATATTTTCTCAATTAGTAACTATAACCTATGAGGTAAAGTTATTATCTCTAACTTATAGGTGAGGAATCTGAGGTACAAAGAGGCTAAGTAATTGCCCCACATCACACAGCTACTGGGAAATAGAATTATGATAAAAACGCAACCAGTTTGCTCCAGGGACTACGATCTCAAAAACTATGCTTTATTGTCTTTCACAGTGATGGAGGTGAGCTTTCAGAGTTTATCCATAGCTTGTCTACTACCTAGAGTATTAACTTACATAGATCACAGAAATCAGAGCACATACACATCATAGAAAAATAATAGTAAATAAATGTCAGCCTGCACGACAACTCAGATTGGCAGGCAAAAACTGCCTGGCATGCTGTGTTGAAAAAGATCGTGAAGCTGTATGTGGAGTAGTAGAAAATAGTACCTAGGTCAGTTAGTGACATCTGCCAGAGACAAGAGAGAGGAAAAGGGTTATAGAAGTGTCATGAATTGCCATTCTATAGAACAGAAGAAAAGTCAGAAATTGTCTAGACCATGGTGAATTAAATTAGTAGCTTTATTTTAATTACAAGAGCTTTCCCAAATTAAATTGTTTTACTGAGTGTTTTGGTGGCAGGGTGATAGTAGTAGAGATAGTAGTAGATTTATATTCTTACACTAAGGGTAATCTACTTTAGTGAATCAAAGAATGCAACTTTGTCATTCTTTAGTCAGTAAAATGTTAATTTCTAGATACTTTTTGAGAAGTGGCCACATGGAGGTAGCTTTCTAATCTTCCTATCCTGAAATGAGATCCCAGGTCATATTATTGAGTTGAATAGAGCTTTTGTAGCCTGTGTATGATGGGGTAATGCTTGCTTACCCCTAAATCCCAAAGGGCCGTCTCACTTTACAGATGAGTTAAGTGGAGTTAAGAGAGGTTAAGTTACCTATGCTAGTTACTGATTTACTAATAATATTATTTATGGAAATAGTCATGACTTCAGATATTATTGTGGATCCTATGTATATATGTATCTGTCTAGATATCTTTATAGATAAATGCATATATGGCAGTGACTTTGCCATAGCAATTCTAAAATACAGGTGAATACATATTTTCAGGCCCTTTGTTAGGACCCAGTCCTCCTCCTTGGTAATGATTCTCCAAAGCTTTTAGCTGTGCTCTTGTGACTTCACTGGGTGAGTTATTCCTCTTTTTCCATAAGAAAGGGTATGTTCCTAGCCTAAGTACGGTAGCCATTTCTTACCCTATAAGGTTGTGCTCCTCAGGATGTGTTTTAATTTTGAGCTGTTCAGGCCCACAGTGCTTCTTACTGATGTTATTCTTTGTAAACTTCATGAATTTCCCATGAATCTCATTGGAATTAAATCAATGAGACAAAAGTCAGAACTACTTCTTTTAAGAGGCCCCTCTCTACCCTACATGGAGAATCAAAATATTGTGGGACAGTATCCTGAAGATTTCTACAATTTTGAGTAGTTGAGAATGTCTGTGAGGCACCTTACATATTCTGAGGTCTTACCAAGAGTCTTAAAGTCACATCTATTGGAACTTGATCCTGAAGCCCAGTTTTACTGGTAATGCCCTTGCTTCACCCTTTTAAAGCCATTTCTTACTTTGAGAATCTTTTGCTGTCTGGAGAGTAAGTTTCATTTACAAACCAGAAAGCTCTGAGTACTCTATATTTTCTCTAAATTGTGCTTGACAATTGGAGAGCCCCCCTCTCCCCTTTTAATGTATTTTTCTCCTCCCTTTTTTTTTTTTTTTTAATCACAGGCATCTAGAAGAAGCCTTTCCAATACTCTGCGCAGGAAGACATCTTAGTCAAAATTATTGGTACCCTTTGTGTTTTCCATGTTATTACAGATGACACTCACTAATTGTCCTGCGAAAATAACTTGAGTCCTCTTTTTTCAAACCTTGAATAATAATTTATTCAGTGCACTTCAAGGTTTCGCTAACAGTCCCTGCTTGTTCATGGTCCTAAAATCAATGGTACACATTTTAGGTTTTGGGCCCATTTTTAGGTCCAAGGTAGGGACTTAGAAAAGAGAATAATGAAAGCACAAAAAGAAATTATTCTGAAAAATATTTATAGAATTTATTATATAAAAATATTTAAAGTCGCATTATATCAAGCTCTCTCACCTTAAGTAAAGCTAAAGGCAAATAATAAAGTGAAATTATTTTAATCACATATCATGGGAATAGAACTAAATTTAAATGAGAATGATCTGGCAGAAATTTGACAATAAGTATCACAAATAAAAATGTCTTTGTATTTTTCACAATAACTTCACTCTTTGGAATGTATGTTAAGGAAAGTTCAGAGCTATACTTAAGTATAATACTATGGGGGTATGCATTACTACGTTATGCATATTATAAAAAGATTAGAAAGAAAAATAAATTGCAAGCAACACCTCAGCAACATATACATATATGCATATATATACTGTACATATTCATATATATATACACACATATACCTATATACATATATAGCTTTCTTTATGGATAAATGCATAACAATATTCATTAATAATAATGGAAATAATGATGGCATAACAGCATGGCATCATGGCTTAATAACACATATACACACATATATATGTGTACATGTATATGTGTATGTATATATATGATATATATGCATAAACATGTATATGTGTGTATATATATAAATATATTACATATAGTATATAATTATGGCTGGTCAAG
>NW_027529173.1:2563760-2768485 GCF_008692635.1 Crocuta crocuta
TGGTCAAGTGCTGGAACCACTGAGTTATAGAAAAGTAGAAAAAGAAAGAAACCTTGTGCCTGCATCAGAAAACAGTTTTAAGTAAATAAAAACAGGAAAATTTTACTTATTCTAATTCTCGAAACATAAAATTTGTGAAAGAGTTTTTGTACTTAGTAAAAAGCCTAGGATTTAGAAATATACAGTCAAAAAGATAACATTATGGGGCTCTTGAGTGGCTCAGTCAGTTAAGCCTCCAACTCTTGATTTAGGCTCAGGTCGTGATCTTGAGGTCATGAAATCGAGCATCGTGTCTGGCTCTATGCTGACAGTGAAGAGCCTGCTTGGACTCTCTCTCCCCCTTTCTCTCTGTTTCTCCTCCACTCATGCACAACACTCTCACTCTCTCTTTTAATAAATAAACATTTTTTTAAAAAAAGATAACGTTAGAATTACAAGGAGAAGTATTTTTTACTTCCGTGGAATATTGGGAAAAGAATAATTACTGATTATAAGGTGCTTTGAAAATGTAACTGCGTTGTATAACACCAACCTTGGTGCTAACTTTATTGGAGTTCACAACAAATCAATTAGTTCTTGATCTTCCTGGCAGCACTGCCAACTATCATTAGTGCTGGAAGCCATTGCAGTCACCATGGACCTTATCCATGATTACTTCCTGGGTGTTTTAGTTTTCCCGCTGTGGAATGAAGCTAGCCCTGACTGCACATTATAACACAAGTAATTACTCATCAAAGCTGGTCTTGCTGCAAGCGATTCATTCCTCTCTCCACAGACGTCCCCTACTCTGACCAGGAGCAGCATGAGTATGAGCTAAAAATAGAAGCCTCACAATGCAGCCCGCAGCTGTGGTGAGACTTTGCATTTAAGTGGTTTTCGTACCGGTGGTTTCAGAGCACTTTCCTCACACAACTTAACCTTTGAAGAAGTCCTGGAGGGTGAATACTGTTTATTCTCTCTTGTACCTCAGTCCTTTGCAATATAAGGCACATTTCTTTGTTGTGCATTAACTCTGCTTTGCCTGATTGGTGATTCTTCTTTTCTTTCTGCTCTACCCATTTGCCATATCTTGTTTCCTTTATTGTTTTCTCCTTTTTCCACAGCTAGAGTGGAAGAGTGAGAGTGTCAGTTCTACAGCTGTGACTGCACTTTATGATGACACTACACGCTCAAAAAATAGATTCATTAACACCTACTATGTGCAAATACATCTGGGCACTTTGGTGGATAAATATATAACCCTTATTTTCTTATCACACTGGCAGCAGGAAAATCAGGCATGAGAGTAATAACCAGAGGAAGCATTTGAGTCCAATCCTCAGTTTTGCTAACATGATTTTAATGTCCCTGGTCTTCTCGCCCTTTTTGATGTCAACTGTCTTCTAATGTGAAGGTCTCATGAAAGGAATCCGGATTTAAGGACTCCATACACATCACCTAAACAAAATGCCCTTAAAAGCAGTCTTCTACCATCTTTTGTTGACATGTCTTTGTCTTGCTGATCCAGGGAGTTGGTCATCTTGGCTCAAAATCCTTTTCACAGTTATACGGGAGTGTCTGATTCCTGCATGCTAATAAGACTGCTGAATCCCAAGTTCCTAAAGTGTGTAGACTGAATTAGCTTAACTCTAGTCTTCACAAAGGAGGATGATGGTCAGATGTGGTCTCTGCCCTCAAGGAATTTATAATCTAACCCCGCATGCTGGTTATAACTTCTCGTGTAATTCTTTCATTTTTTAGAGGGTTAAGACTGGACACTTTATTTATATCAAGTCATTCAGTCTCTGTAATGACTGCCTAAAATAGTGATTATTCTGTTTCTCTTACAGTTTTATTGAGATTGTGTAAGTTTAAGATGTACAGTGTGATGATCTCATACATGTATGTATTGAGAAATGATTGCCACAATAAGTTAGTTAACACATCCTTCACCTCACATATTACCCATTTTGTTGTTAGGGGAAACATTTACATCTCACGTAATGCTATTACCAGAATTTTGACTTACTGATAAGCAGTAAAATTGACCTTAAATTCCAGGCAAGACCAATAGCGGAACATGATCTCTACCTTGCGGTTCTGACCTGGGCAATGTTTCTTAATAATATTAATAGTTAGCTCTTTTGAACACTTACTATGTATCAGGGGCTGTTCTAAATGCTTTGCATATCTTTAGTCATTTTATCCCCACAACAACCATATTTCTTTTCTCATCTTATTTTGAGAGATAAGTTACAGCTTTCGAGGTCACACAAGAGAAAAAGCAGCAGAGGCAGGATTCAAACACAGATGGTCGAATTTGGCAACACACAGTTTAACTACCGTAGTAAACAACCACAGTTGGTATTGCATGTCTAGAAACACACTGTATACTCCTTGAAATATTAGTCCTTTAGAAAGGTGTTCAAAAAGGATGTTCTGTGGACATAGAAGTTTGCAAATATTACATATGCCTTGTATGGGATTCATGGCACATTTTAACACGCTAAAAGCCTACCTATAAATCCTACAGGAAGGAAAACAGTTTAATTTGGGATAGCACAACATGCCCATGCTTTTGCCTGTGGAACATTTTCATGTTCCTTACCGTGCTCCTGAAAAAAATACTTCTGAAAAATCTACTTTGAAAAAGAATCTTAGAGGGAGGGAATATAAGGAAAACAATGTTTCTGGAAAAGATTCAATGATAAAATGAGATGAAGTTTCCTATAAAGTCAGGAGTTTGAGACAAATTTCTTTGCTATGTTTCAGTAAAGCATGATTTAAATATTAGTGGATGTACTTTGTATTTCTCTTCGGTTTTGCTCTCATCTGTAATTCATCTTGCCTTTTTAAAAGGTTACTTGGTATATTTCATGTGGGTCCTGTCTACACTGAGAAGGCAGAACTTTCTCTTCATATTTACTTTAACGTAAAATGTTTAAAGAAGAAAAACATGCATTTAGCAAAGTATACATATCATATGTGTCAGCTACATTTCAGAAAGTGAACACATGTGTGCCATCAGCATCCAGATCAAAACACAGAGCCTTACTAGAAGCCCAGAAGCCTCTCCTTCTTCCATTGACTCTATACACTTACGAAGGGTAACAATTATCCTGACTTCTATTTCTGTAAGTTTGCTTTTGCTTGTTTGTTTATAGCGTCATTGAGACCTAATTGACATCTATTAAAGTGCACTTATTCAACATGTATTTTTGATAACTTTTGACATGGGTACCAAACACAATCAAGATAATGAATATATCCACCATTCCCCGAATTTTCCTTGTGACCTTCATGATTCTCCCTCTCCAAGCAACCACTGGTCTGCTTTCTGTCACTGTAGATTAGTTTGCTTCTTCTAGAATTTTATATAAATGGAATCATATATATGTATCCTCTATTTTGAGGTGGGGTCTGGCTTATGTCACTCAGCATAACTATTTTAAAATTGTTTCATTTTGTTTTGTGCATTAATAGTTTGTTCCTTTTTATTGTACGGGTACACCACAACTTGTTTGTCTGTTCATGGACATTAGATTGTTTTTAGTTTTGAGGAATTACAAAGGAAGTTTCCTTGAACATTTGTGTACAAGTTTTTGTTTAGAAATATATTTTAATTTCTCTCTTGTCAATATCTAGGAGTATACGGCTGCATCATATAGGCAGTATATGTTTAACTTTTTAGGAAACTGCCAAAGTGTTTTTTAAAGTCAGTATTCCAAATTATATTCCCAGTGGTAGAATATAGACTTCCAGATGTTCCATAAAGTCACCAACATTTGATACGATCCGTTTTTCATTTTAGCCTTTCTGGTGAGTATGTCCTGATACGGTATTAAGGTTTTTGCATTTTCTTAACAGCATCTCTTCATGTGTTTATTTCCCATCTTTACATCTGCTTTGCCGAAATGTCTATCAAAATATTTTGCCCTTTTTGAATTGGTTTGTTTATTTTCTTTTTGTTGACAATTGAAATTTCTTTCTCTATTTTGACTACAAGCCCTTAGTTAAAAATCAGTTTTGTAAATATTGCCTCCTATTCTGTACCTTGCTTTTTCATTTTGGCAATAGTTTCTTTTGAAGAGCAAATGTTTTTGTTTTTTTTTAATTTTGATGGAGTTTATCATTTAGGGTTTATAATAACATATAGATTAATTTTTGTTTATGGTGAGGCAGAATCAAGCTGTATTGTCACCCATTGTTTAAAAGATTCTTTTTCTTATTGAATTGCCTTGGCCTCTTTGTCAAAGGACCATGTATGTGTAGACCTATTTCTGGATTTTTTATTCTATTCCATTGATCTATTGATCTATTTATGTACTAATATGACATTGTCTTAATTACTATAGCTTCACGGTTTTTCTTGAAATCAGATATTGTATCTCCCTAACTCTATTATTTTACAAAGTTGTTTTGACTGTTTGAGACCTTTCATTTATATGTAAATTTTAGCATTGGCTTGTCAATTTCTAAAAAAAAAAAAAAAAAAAAGCCTCTGGGATTTTTATTAGNTGTATCTCCCTAACTCTATTATTTTACAAAGTTGTTTTGACTGTTTGAGACCTTTCATTTATATGTAAATTTTAGCATTGGCTTGTCAATTTCTAAAAAAAAAAAAGAAAATGGCTTCTGGGATTTTGATTAGGATTGTATTGAATCTATAGATCAACTTGGGGGAGAATATACGTCTTAAAAATATTGAGTATTCTCAGCCATATACTCAGTATATTTCTTCATTTATTTAAATTTTCTTTTAATTTATTGCAGCTTTTAATTTAATTTATTTCAGCAAATTTTTGTGGTTAGGCCTTATGTATGTATCTTTCATCAATTGTATTCCTAAGTATTTTATATTCTGGATGCTGTTGAAAATGGTATTTTTAAATTTCAAGTTCTTATTTTTCATTGTCAGCATAACATAAATTACCTTTGCCTGCCTGATGAGGCATTTTCTTTCTTAAAACGCTGGAGAACTCATTACCAGTATCTGGACTGTCATTTGCAGTATTATAATATTAAAAAAATATATGTCACAAAGGAAAAATACAGAGGAGTCCACTGTCTTTGAGAAATCTGTGAATCATTGTTGGATTCACTCATTAATATTTTTATCCATTTATTCTTTTCCATTGAAGTGTATGGTGAAGAAAAAGCCTTAAATGTTCTTAAAAGTTTTTAGGAAAGTTAAGTTCAGGGATAGAGAGAATTTCTGTGAAAAGAAAGAAACTTTAAGACCCAAGACCTATGCTTTGGCTTTAGACCTAAGTTTGCTATTTGACTACATGCAGATTGCTCAAACCATACTATTAATACCATGAGTAATAGAGTTATGTTAGTCCACTAATTGATGGCAAAACTTACCAACTGGTATTATAAACATCTTAGTAAAAGCTTAACATTTTTTACTTATTCTGTAAAATTCTACTATAAACATTCTAGAAATATTAGGTCTTTAAGCACTTTCTCAAATCTCCTACCCCGAACATAACAACATACGCACACATGCAGACACAGACACACACATGCACACCAAACAAGCTGCTATGGACTAAATTTTGCCCTCTCTACTGCAATTCATATATTGAAGCCTTTAGCCCCAATGTGACTGTATTTGGAGAAAAGGTCTTTGAAGGTAATTAAGGTTAAATGTGGTAATAAGGGTAGGGCCCTAAACCAACAGGACTGGTGACCTTATAGGAAAGGGACGAGAGACAGGTCACTCTGTCTCTCAAAGTGCATACACAGGAAAGGCCATGAGAACACACCGCTAGAAGGTGACCACCTGCAAACTCACCAGAACCAAACCACACTGCACTCTGACCTCAGACTTCCAGCCTCCAGAACTAGGAGAAAACAAATCTCTGTTTTTTTAATCTCCCCAGTGTATGGTATTTTGTTAAGGCATTCTGAATAGAATAACATACAAGCCAAATATAATCACATTTCCTCTAGTTTTCTTTATCATATAGTTGCTTAATTTGCTGCATGAAGTGAATTTACTGATTACTCTAGGTGATTTAGGATTTATAGGTAGCCTGTTCTGATGATCTTGTTTTCTCATTGATTTAATATTGGGTGTACTCTTATTACTACCATAGGACCATCAAACTGAAACTCATTAAACAGTTTATTAAATGACATCTCTTCCCAGAGTGTGAAAATATGCAACGTTTCTTAAAATGAGGCATTATTTTGCTAGTATTTAGTAGAGTAAATGGCTAAAAGCTTTGGGCTTAAGAACTAGAAAAAAAAGAAGATAG
Source organism: Crocuta crocuta (assembly GCF_008692635.1). Lineage (NCBI taxonomy): Eukaryota > Metazoa > Chordata > Mammalia > Carnivora > Hyaenidae > Crocuta > Crocuta crocuta. Next base: position 2,570,006 of record NW_027529173.1, read on the forward strand.
AAAATTCTGTCAATTATGTTTGTTAATTCGATTTAATTGTGTATTTATTTATTACTTTTAAATGTTTATTTTTGAGAGAGAGAGTGAGACACAAGAGGAGGTGAGGCAGAGAGAGAGGGAGACAGAGGATACAAAGCAGGCTCCATACTGTCAGTGCAGAACCCAATGAGGGGTTTGAACCCAGGAAAGGTGAGATCATGACTTGAGCCAAAATCAATAGTTGAATACTTAACTGACTGAGCCACCCAGGTGCCGAGATTCGATTGTGTATTTAGGTGTCTGAATTTCTGGTAGGCCTTTTACGGATGTTTCTTATATTTTTCATTGTTTTCTTTATTCCCTAAAACATTTAGAACCACCACAATTCACTTTTACGAGTGAGAGAAACATTTATGACTGGTCTCATGGAAATTATTTAAATACCAAATGCTGATTGTGTTACTGGAGCTGCTCATGGCAATTCTCTCATTTTCTTAAGAAAGTCTTTTAATATAGAATTCCTGGGCAATTTGTCCATGGAGTACTTTGAGAGTCTGATGCTCCTAAATATGCCTGCTTTATTAGTGAGAAATAACTACATTACACTGTTTCCCTGGTAAAACATCAATCAGTGCACTCTAAATATTAGGAGGCTCCCCTTGCTCCCACTCCTGTTCATAGGAACCATGTTGATGAGACAGCCAAGTTGAAATGTGATTTTGAAAAGACAAGAGTGCTTTTTGTTTTCTGAAAAATAAATTGATAAATATTTGTGTTCAGCTGAAAGACTAAGTTAACTTTATTTTTTAAAATAATATTGATCTTTACAGAAAAGTGAAAAAATTTTAAAAAGAAAAGCCAAATCCTAAGGATTCTAAAAACAGTTATATTTAGCTTATTTCCTCCTGGTATTTTTGTTTTACTGTTTTATTCATTTTGAGCGAGAAAGTTCATGCGAGTAGGAGAGAGGAAAAGAGTGGGGGGACAGAGGATCCAAAGCCAGCTCTTTGCTGACAGTGGAGAGCCCAATGTGGGGTTTGATCTCACCAACCATGAGATCATGACCAGAGCCAAAGTTGGATGCTCAATCAACTGAGACACCCAGGCACCTCCCTGGTATTTTTAATATACATATTTTGCATATATCATTGTAACGGGATTAATGATGAATTAATGGAAGTTTAACAAGGAGAAAAGCTTTGTTGTGTCATTACAGCTTTTCAGTTCTCTTTGCACTATGTTTCTCACTATATAAAACAAAGGCACATCTAGGGGCGCCTGGGTGGCTTAGTCGGTTAAGCGTCTGACTTTCGCTTAGGTCTTGATCTCGCGGTTCGTGGGTTCGAGCCCCGCGTCGGGCTCTGTGCTGACTGCCAGCTCAGAGCCTGGAGCCTGTTTCCGTCTGTGACTCCCTCTCTCTCTGACCCTCCCCTGCTCACGCCGTCTCTCTCTCTCTCCTAGAAATAAATAAAACATTAAAAAAAAAAAAAAAAGGCACATCTAAAGATTCATGATTTAGGAGTGTCCTATGTAAAATGCAGACAAACTTAAGAAATGCCTTTGATCCAACCAGAATGTATAAGAAAATTTAAAATAATGTCTTAAACAGTTCTTTGGGAAAAAAAATTTTTTTGTTTAGAATCCAACACTCCCCCACCGTGCCCCTTACTTACTGACAATGTGCCAAATGAGACTGCAGCTACAAGAAAATAAACATCCAGATAAGAAATGAAATATTTAGGTAATTGTGAAGTTCTCCCCAAACCTCCAGATGTTTGGCATTCTGTGAGGAAACTATCACATGACTGAATTTTCCACTTTACATCTGGATGTTTTGCCACCACAGACATATTCTTTTGGCTGTTTATAAGAAACATTAATTTCTTGTCATGATTCTTTAGACTAGAGTCAATTTTAAAATAACAGCAATGAAACAAATTATATATCTTCCATGTATCAGTCAAGATACAAACAAAATGATGTTTGGAAGTAAGGATTTAAAGTGATTTGTCGTAACTGTAAGCTTAGTATGCTTTTGTCCTTCAACAGCTATGTAAGATATGAATAGCATTAACTCATGCATAAATTTAAGCGTTGATTGACAAGTGAAAATCATCATGCAAACACTAAATTTTTTTCAGTATTTATTCCAGCGATAGCTCCTCCTGGATAGTATGCTTTGATCTAAAAACAGTTTATAATACAAGAGAGCAGCCTACATAAAACCAGGGTAACTTTGGTCCCTAACCCAGTAATGTCTCCTTCCCACCACTGTTACGCTGCTTATAGTACATCCATGCATTCTTCCTCAGGATCTTTAGATTCTGTCACAGAATTGAAACCCAGTACCTGCAGTTAGTATAGACAAGTTGTGATAGTCTAGCTTTAAAAGAATTACCATGTTATATTGATATAATACAGTAATTGCAAGCATGGGCTTTGCAATATGAATCAATTGAAGGCCTGACTCCATCATATGAATTCTGTGACCATAAGAACATGAGTCACTTAACCTCAGGGTGCTCATTTGTAATATAGGTAAAGGAAGAACATTCCTTCAGTGGGTTGTTAGGAGACATAAGGGAAATATGTCCACAAAATACTTAGCTCAATTGCTAGAAGAATACTAAATACTCAATAAGTACTGCTTGTTATGGTTACCTTATAGACTATCAGCATAGAATTATTTTTTAAGAATTAATTATCTATACATTTATTCCTCAACATCTCTCATTTTCTCAGCATTTCTGTTTCTGATTTGTGAAACAAATTTATTTATCCATTTATTCATTTAACAATGATTTATTCAGCATTTCATACAGGTAAGTGTTTTTCTTTCTTTTTTTTAATATTTTTATTATTATTTATTTCTAGGAGAGAGAGAGAGAGAGAGAGACAGCATGAGCAGGGGAGGGTCAGAGAGAGAGGGAGACACAGACTCTGAAATAGGCTCCAGGCTCTGAGCTGGCAGTCAGCACAGAGCCCGACGCGGGGCTCGAATCCACAAACTGCGAGATCATGACCTAAGCGAAAGTCAGACGCTTAACCGACTAAGCCACCCAGGCGCCCCCAGGTAGGTGTTTTTCTATACATTATATTTATAATAGAAAAAAATACAAAAAGTCCATGCCGTCATAGTGTGTACAGGTTAGTGGAAGAAATACAATAAATCACATAAAAGGAGGGAGAAGGCACAGAGGGAGGGAGAGAGGAAAGAGAGAGAGAGACTGAGAAGGAAGGAAGAAGAGAGGAAGGAAAGAGGAAGGGATGAATTCAAGCGGTAATGCCTGTTTTTATGAAAATAAATGGTTTGGGAAGATTACGGTAGGTCAAAGTTTCAAGAATCATAAAGTCCCCAGGAGGGAAAAACTGCAATATTCAAAGAATTAAATGAAGCTTAGTGAGATTGGAACTAAGGAAGCCAGGATGAGAGGTCAAAGGTGAAGTCAAAGAGAGATCAGAGGCTAGATTATATAGAGCTGCAGATTATGAAGAACATTTCCACATTTTTCAATATGTGAAAAGGAAGGTATTAGAAGGTTTTGCATGGAAAATGTCTTAATGTGACATCTTTTAAATTTTTTTATTTGAGACAGAGAGAGAGACAGAGAGACAGAGAAGATATATGAGGGGGGCAGAGGGGTATAGAGAGAGCCAGAGAATCACAAGCAGGCTCCATGCTTAGTGCGGTGCGGAATCCTATGGGGGGCCCGATCCCATTACCTAGAGATCATGGCCTGAGTTGAAATCAAGAGTCAGATGCCTAACCGACTGACCCACCCAGGTGCCCTGTTGACATGACATATTTTGTAAATGTCTACTCTCACAGCTGAGTGGAGATTGTAGAGGAGCAAGAATGGAAAAGGCAAGTAAAGCATTAGGAACCTATTGCAGTAGTAGAGGCAAAGTGAACGGCAACCTGGACTAGTGAGACATGAGCAAATTCAGGACGTATTTTGAAGGCAAAACCAATATGATTTGCTGATGGCTTGGAAGAATGCAAGCAAAAGCAAGGAATTGGTTCAATCTAGTGACTGGTAGTGACACAATGTTTGAGGAAGATTTTTGGAAGAGAAAATCAAGAGTTTTGCTTTGGCCATGTTTGCTTTAAGCGCTTATCAGGAGCCCAAAGAGAACCATGGAGTGGGCAGGGTTCAGGGGAGCGATGAGGCTGAGATTTCTTTGGGAAGCATCGGCATGAGTATGGGGCAGACAGAGTGAGGTAAGAACTGATCGCTGGTACATTCCAAAATGGTGAGGCTCAGAAGAGGAGACGGTTAAGAAAAGCATTCTATATTTTTCCCAAGCAAAATGAAACAACTTTGTATGTTGCTTACTTTTTGCCCATCCCCACTTTAGCAATTATTTTATACTAATTAGAACTTCTAATTATATAATTCGATTTTTTTGAGTCATTATCTACTTCTGGCCCTACATTATGAAAAAGAATTCAATGAAATCAATTTTAAGACATTTTGTTCTCCAGCATACAAGGAATTTACTGGTGAAAGTAAATAGGACAATACTCATGCTCTAGACAGTCTGTTTTATTCCCAGAGGCTATTGAGTAGAGATCAGGATAACTATTTTATAATTATTATGGAAAACAATACTATCAAAACCTACGTAGGGAGATAATTTAAGTAAAGGACCTTACATGACATCTTTCAGTGAAAAGGGGATTTCCCATGAGAAGGAAAATGTCTTCAGTAGCAGAGGAAAAATAAATATTAATATTAATAGCTGGCACCAGTAGAAACCTTCTCTCTTTAGGAAAATACCCGGATAAAGTACATAGAGTGGAATATGAGACCCTGGGAAGAGGATTAGGAAGAAACCCAAGAAACAAAAGAGGTAAGTAAGCCTCTCTGCATTAGAAATGAACAAACACGGGGAGGAGACAGTTCCTGGAAAAACAGCCAATGCTTGGACAACATTGTGAAGTTGCCCAAGAAGCTTGGAAGCAGCAGTGTCTAATGATTATTGTTAAATTGTTATTGCTGCAGCAATTTAAACTTCTTTTGATTTAAACCTCAAGCCTGTATCACAGTGTTCTACAACACACAATGCCTTCTGTAAGTGCTTTTTTCTGTTATGCCTGTGTTTCTGAATGCATTTATGATTTTTTTTTTCAATTTGCCAAGCAAGGCAAAGTGCTGAGGTTAACTCCCGGACAGATAATAAATTCAAAACCTAGCACAGAGAATAAGAATTCAGTGGAGTTAGAAGGAGGAGCCAAAAACTTCCAGATGGGATAACTCACCTATTTCATCACCTTATATTGGGAAACCAGAAGCATGTAAGTGAGGATTTCACTAGCTATAATTGTAAATTGGAAGTCTGAAACCAATCTTGAAATAGAACTAAAGAGAGAGAAAGAAAAAGAGAGTGGGAGAGGAAGAGAGGGAGAGAGAGAGAGAGAGAGAGAATTCCCCATAAACCGTGAAATCATGACCTAAGCCAAAATCAAGAGTCGGATGTCTGACTGAGCCACCCAGGCATCCCCATTTATTTGCTTTTAATTGTGCTGTCTCTACCCATTTTTGAGGTCTTGGCTAGAGGCTGGTTTGTTCCCCTTTTTGAGAACCCAATTAAATCCATACCCCCAACCACTTCTCTTATCTGGCTTTCACATTCCAGGTTACTCCGCATTCTTCTTAATTAACCTATGGCCAGGTACCATACAACTAGGTACAGCTCCTATGCCCCATGCCTGCAAAATTATTCAAATTACCCAGTCCACCAGGAACCCTTGGAAGCCTAGCAACCCACCCCACTTGCCAATATCAACTGTTCCCACAGCTCCAGCTTGCCGTTCTCTTTTTCCGTTCAATCCCCTGTGTGGCCCTGTTTCTCTTCTGGAACTGTAAGTAACTAAGGGCTCTGTCTTTCATCTACACATGTGTCAGTGTGTCATGTTCCTTCATCAAAAGAGCCTTTAAATTTTATGAAACACAAAGAAGCATCAAGTTGATATATGGAATTTACTTCAAAATGTAAAAAATATATTTTATTCCCTACTGTATGGAAGACATTGATATGGTGACCCTAAATAACACATCTTTCAAATGGCTATGTAAGAATCATGCCAAAAGATTTGTTAAAAATGTAGACTGATGTTCCATCTTAGACCAACTGAAATCAGAATGTCCAGAGGGTATGAAGCAGGAAACTGTTTCTAAGTTTTTCAGGTGATTCCAGTGCACATGCTGATGTAGGTACTGCCGATATGGAAGAAACACAAAAGATACTGGCTTTCCTTCAAGGGTTTTAATTCTGGATTGAAATCCTAGATCTGCATTTTACTACCATGTTACATGGAACAAGTTAGTTAACTCTGTTGGAGATTCAAAATCTTGTCTGTAAAATGAGAATAACTTGCTAGATTAGGGTGATGATTAAATGAGAAATTATCTAAAACTGTCCAGAAAAATGCCCAGAGCTTGAAATATAGTAGCTTATTATTTAGAGAGGGAAAACACTAGAAAAAAATGTAATGTGTAACAAGGGTCAGGAAGAATAGACCTGTACAAAATTTGAAGATGGGAGATAGAAAAGTTAAAATATCTCAATACTTAATTATCCCAGAAATATGCAACAAATTTTGCCCTATAAAAATGGTAGATATTAAATCTGTATGAATATTTAATCCTAATAGTATAGCTAACAGTGTAGTTCCTGAATATAATGTCTCTGTGATGTAAATACTCATTTAAGACTATACTTTCAGGGATCATTTCTATAGTTCGTAAATACTCATTTATCTCTATGTATTCATTGAAGATCCACCTATTTGCTTCATGGACATTTTGGGGTCTCCTTTCTGTGCCTGTGTTGGAGCTTTTGGAGTTTACCTAGATGGGTCCACAACCTTTTTCTCTCATGTGCTTTCACAAGTTTTCTCCTCCTTGAAGTCTTCATTTTCATCATTTAAGAAGCACATCGTACATTAGGGAGTGCTGAGTCTCAAAGATGAAGTGATTACTCAGCAAGTTTTAGATAGAACTCCTACACTTGAAAGTCATTGGAGCAATTAGTAATTAAGAGCTCTCCAAATATATACATATTGGGATGATCTAGGATCTGTCTGGGCTGGTAAGGATGACTCTGAATTTTCTGTACTTTTAATCGTGACACCCAACTTGGCTTGATACTAAGTTTGGAAGTCATTGAAGCAGTTGGTAATTATGATCTTTCCAAATAGATACATACTGAGATGATCTAGAATCTTTCAGAGCTGGTAAGGATGACTCTGAATTTTTCGTACTTCTAGGCTTGACTCTTGTCTTGATTCTTAGCATTGAAGATGTACTGAGCTGTCATATTTTGCCTGAGGTTCGCACATCGCTGTAAGCCACAATTACTGGTACTTCCCTCTTTGCCCTTTCCTATTGCAAAAAGTAGAATAAATAAAAGATGAAAATTTAAAATCTCTATTAACATTGTTACTCTTACTTTTTTCACTATTCAATGGCTGAATGATCATGAGGAAGTTATTAGGTTCTCTGAGTCCAACTATTCATTTAAATAAAATGAGAAATGGTAATACCTGCCACATAGGAATATTTTGAAGATTATATGAAATAAGTTGATGTATGTAAAAGGTAATTGGTAAACTTTCAAGCATTAATGTAATTCATACTATTTTCTTTTAAATGTATGTAGTTAGTATAAGAGTCAGGGTGTTTGCCTAGAGTATCCTTCTTTACATCTTTGATCACTTCCACTTAGACACACACTAACCCAGTGTTCTTATCTGCTACTCCTAGCACCACACCGGTAGTGTCCTTATAGGTCACTGCCATTTGTTCACTCTATACAAGTAGAAATTATCCAAGGAAAAGTGGAGATTGTATGTTTAAGTCCTGCTCCCTCTGGAGGAATCACAACGAAAGGGGCTGGGTTCCTTGCACACTCCACAGTCAGAGCTACTGTGAAGTTGGCAAGAGCTATTTTCTGTCATTGCACTTGGATTCCTCCCAGGCCCAGTGAATTGAGAGATCTGCATTCTAATTTCAGCCCCACCATAGGCAAAGCAATTTTAGTCATGTTATTTAAATTTCCTCTTTCTCAGTTTCAGCAGATTTCAAGTAAAGATGCTCATCTTACTCTTGGCCTGCCTCACAGAGACTCTATGAGAAAATTTCCTCACAGATACAGACTGCTGTGAAATTATCAGAAACAGATGTACTTTCATTTTGTGAGCTCAGGTACTGCAATTTAAGGCTCAGGACTGTTTGAATCTCAGAATATAATGTCAGTATATAGAAAGCAATTATGTTTCCCTCATCAATGACACTTTCTCATGATCCTTCTATTATGCCAGTAAAAATAGAAATGAAGTACGTAGCAATTGGAAATGTTTTATTTTTCTCAAGAAAAAGAATGTATTTTGAAATTGTCATTATCTAAGAAGCTCGTCAGTTCACAAAAAGGTTTTCATAGGACAGATACACCCTGCACAAAGCTAAGGGAAATGCTGTGATACAGTTACGTTTCTCTTTAGGCAAGTCATCTATTACCAAGGTGATAAAAACGGGGAGAGGAAATAGAACAGCATCATTATATCAACTTCAGTTAAACTGACATATGTCTTTCTTTTCAATGAGAGAAACTGAAAAGAGTCACATTAAATATCTACTCAAATATAAACATTTATGGAGCTCTTCTTTGGTGTCAGAGATCTGAATAATTAAAACATGGCTTTTGTACTTTCTCAGTAAACAATCAAAATAATTTCAGCAAATTATTATGTATCCCTGGATTCTGGACTGATGGCCTCAAAGAAAAAGTAGCTTTTATGAAATTAATTAGGTTCCTGTCTTTAATGCTATTCTCAGTAAAAACCAGGACAAGGAGAGAAAGATTGCAAATAGCACATTTTTTTGTGAACCCTAAAACAGATCTCAACTATAGACACTATAATAAACTAAGCAGACCTCAGTTTATACATCAGGCTCATAATCAAAATTCCAACACTTTTGTTAATGTGGCACAGGTTTCTGTTTTATGGGCATCAATTCCTATTCAAGGTATAAATGTCACACATAGGCTCAGTGGATCAATATAATTCTGAAAAAAAAATTTTTCAAAAGCAATTAAGCTATAAGGTCAACAGGTATATGGTATCAAATATGCAAAAAGAAAAGTACATTTATAGAGATGAAGCACAAAATCTTGTTTCTCAAGGAAAGATATCACCATCTTCTGTTTCATCATGAAAGAGTTCAAAAGTGGATATTGTTTCAACTAGGCATTTAAATGAATAAGAAGAGTAAATGAGTACTTTGAGTAAAGTATGGCATGTATGATGGATCACTTATTTTGGATTCTCTTCCGTCCTTGAGATGATGGCAAGGAAATAAAGTATTATAAACTCACAAAGATAAAGAGAAAAGGAGACAGACATATGATAGCATTTTGTGAAATGGGAAAGTCAAAACACAGAAAGCTGAAGTCTGCAGATGGACAAGCCCAGTAGAAGCAAGAAGACTCATTCTGCGTTACCTGCAGTGAGGTTCTCGAATTAGAGGCTTTAGAGAGCTCAGAAGTTAGGGGTAAATGATAGGTTTGAGAATAGAAAAAATTGAAAGATATGGTGACCATATTATCTAGTGACTGTATTAGGATGCTCTTGAAAGTAACAGATACATTAGTAACTATTAAATCATGATAGGTGACATACATTAGGACTGTCCTGGGCACTAACATCAATACCATGTAGAAGTAGCTGTTCAAATCTTGCTCCTATTTTTTTTTTAATTGAATTGAATTATACTCCTTTTCAAAATGATTTGTGGTTTAATGTACAATATTTTTTATGCTAACCCTTATCTGATATGTGTTGCGTATCTTCTGCTATTTTGTGACTCTTCTTCTAATTCTTAGGGTAAGATATTTTTTAGGGAATAGAAATTCTTAATTTCAATATTGTCAAATGTGTCCATTGGTCCCTTTCATATTAACACATTTTGTGCTGTCTTTAAGAAATCTTAATAAGATCATGAAGATATTTGTTTCTATTCTTTTCTACAGCTTAACTTTCAGAGTTAAGTTTCTAACCCACCTGGAGTTAATTTTGTGCATGGTGTAAACTAGGCATACAACAATACATTTTTATTTTGTAATATTCTTATCCAAACATGTTACTTTGAAAAGCTTGTGTTTTCACTATTAGTCTTATGAGTCAACTGCCCATACATAGGCAATGGCTTTGTTTCTAACCTTTTTAAATTAAGTTAAACTTTATTTTAATTAACTTTATTTTTTCCTAAGTCTTTCTGTCTACATGCAACAATAATATTATGGATTTATAATTTAATAGTTTTAAAGAATTATCTACTAAAGCATGTCTTCTCACCTGTTTCTTCTTCTTCAAGAGGGTCATAGATACAATTGACCCTTTGCATTTCAATTAACTTTTTAGAATTAGTTTGTCAAATTCCACAAAATCCCTGTTGGAATTTTGATAGGGGCTGAGTCTATCAATCATCCTAAGAAGAACAGCCAATTTTATGATAATGTGTTTTCCAATTTATTAATTTATGGATTTCCACTTTTTTAGGTTTTATTTTCTTATAAATATACATTTATGAAATGTATAAAAGTTTTATAATTTTTCTACATAGAGATGTTGCCTATTTTCTTAAGATATATATTGTCACTCTTGAAAATGTTTTATTTCCAAAATTTCATCTTCTAAGTGTTACTGGTGGATATTTGTATATTAATTTATTTTTTAAAATTTTTGAATTCAGCAAACTTGCTAAATTTTTATCAAGCCTAATCATGTATCTGTAGATTCCTTTGAATTTTCTTTTTATACAATAATATAATCCACAAATAATAACAGTTTTTTTTCATTTCCAATTCTCATTATTTTCCATTGCTTTATTTACCTCCTCTGCCTCGCACCTGAAATACAATGTTGTACAGGAGATCTTGATCCCTGTCATAAAGGACAAACCTTCAACATTACAAAAATGTTAAACTTTTAATGTTGCTCTAAATTATATTATATATATCCTTTATTAGATAGAGGGAATTTCCTTTTTACTCTCTCTAGTTTCTTTACAGTTGTTAACATGGAGGTTAATTTTATCAAAGTTTTGTCAACATGTATAGAGACAATTCTATGAATTTTATCTTTTTTAACCTGTTTTTGTGGCGAAATATATTCAATTATTTTCTTTTTTAATGTTTATTTTGAGAGAGAGAGAGAGAGCATGTGGGCATTAGAAGGTAGAGGGGCAGAGAGAGAAGGAGAGAGAGAATCCCAAGCAGGCTACCTGCTGTCAGCACAGAGCCCAACGTGGGACTGGATCCCAGAAACCATAAGATCATGACCTGAACAGAAATCAAATTAGCTGCTTACCCGACTGAACCACCCAGGTGACCCACATTTAGTTGTTTTCTAATATCAATCTAATGACTTTTTTATGTTAAATTAGTGCTCCTCTGGGACAAAACACACTTTGTCATAGTATATTATCTTTTCTACATATTCCTGAATTCTTGGCTTATGAGTTTAACAATCATGTTCAAAAATTAAGTTGGACTCTAGTTTTCCTTTTTTTCCGCTTAAAACAAAGGCATAGTTATAATAGCCTCAGAAAATGTATTGGAATGTGTTGTCTATTAATTTTTTTTCTTCTCTGGAAGGATTCACATAGGATTGGAATCACTTCTTCTGTTAATGTTTGTTAGGACTTGTCAGTGAAACCATATGGCCCTGGAGTTTTCTTTGTGGGAAGATGTTAAACCAGTGATTCTTTTTCATTAATGGTAGTAATATTCCAATTTACTGTTTCTCATTTTTTCTATAAATTTAAAAATATGAATTATCTTGCTAATAACCTCTTCTTATAAGTTTAATATTAACCCCATCTGATATTGGTTATATGTGACTTTCTTTTTTCCTTGACTTAATCTCACTTCAGCTTTACCACTTTTATTAGTCTTTCTGCCAGACCAACTTTTGGCTTAGTTTTCCCTCTATATTCTATATGTTCATTTTTCACTTATTTCATCGATTTCTGCTATTATTTTTTATTTCCTGTTTTGCAGGCTCTACTATCATTTGGGGCTTATTCTGCTGTTATTTTACTAATATCTTTCAACGGATGCTTAGTTCTTTAATTTCCATCTCTCTTATTTCTTTTAAATATGGATTTAAGGCTATGACTTTTCCCATATTACTTTAATCTGCTTTAATAATTTTCTTATATGGTATGATATTTGCATCATTATTCAGTTGTGACGCTCTACCTTCTAATTTCTATTATAATGTCTTTTGTTACTAGGAAGTATATATTTTTTTAAATATTTATTTATTTTGAGGAGGGAGGACAGAGAGAGAGGGAGAGAGAGAATCCTAAGCAGGCTCTGCACTAACAGCAGTGATCAGGGCTGTATCCCATGAACCAAGAAATCATTACCTCAGCCAAAATCAAGAATCAGGTGCTTAACAAACTGAGCAACCCAGGCTCCCTTAGAAGTGTATTTTTAAATATCAAGTTTAATTTTAATGTTCTGTAAACATATTTAGCTTAATTCCACTATAGTAAGAGAATGTGTTCTAGGGGTGCTTGGGTTGTTCAGTCGGTTAAGCGTCTGACTTCGGCTCATGTCATGATCTCATGGTCTGGGTTCGAGCCCTACATTGGGCTCTGTGCTGACAGCTAGCTCAGAGCCTGGAGCCTCTTTCAGATTCTGTATCTCCCTCTCTCTCTGACCCTCCCCTGCTCACGCTGTCTCTCTTGCTGTCTCTCAGAAATAAATAAAAAACATTAAAAAGAGAGAGAGAGAGAGAGAATGTGTTCTAAAAGATTTAAATACTTCCAAAACTTTTGAAACTCTACATGTATTCTTTTTTATTTATTACCATCAATGTTTGCTTACTTTTCCCTGCATTTTAAACCACCTTTTCTATGCTTATTTGCTTCTAGCAATTGAGAACTTTTATCTGGAATCACTTCCTTTATTTCCTTCTTTCATTTTTAATTTTTTTTTTAATTTGAGAGAGGAAGAGACAGTATGATCGGGGGAAGAGGAGGGGAGGAGAGATAGAGAAAGGGGGAGGGGGGTTGGGCAGAGAGAGACACAAACACAGAATCCAAAGCAGGTTCCAGGCTATGAGCTGTCAGCACAGAGGCCAATGTGGGGCTCAAACTCCTGAACTGCCAGATCATGGCCTGAGCCAAAGCCAGAAGCCCAACCTATGGAGCCCCCAGGTGCCCCTACATTGATTCCATCTTATTCATGCCAATGCATCATCCTCCCTCGGGGGCTACATACTCCACGCCCAAGGGAGGTTAATGTATGCCCTGATCAGAATTCTGGAAGGCTTGTTCCAATTGTCCCTAAAGTGATGCACAGAAGTCTCCACTTTAGGTAACTAACCGAGATGATTGGTGCACAGAAGGCCCCACTTTAGGTAATTACCCTGTGACCTCACCACCATGCCCATCACTGTAAAAGCTGGGGATTATGGGCTGGACTCAGCAGAAAATAGGTGTGTAGGACAACTATGTTGGGCCCACATGGATCGCAGGCCTGCCTGCTGGCCGCACCCTCCCTCTCCGTAAGTTACCCCGGATAAAACTGTGTGGAGCGTATGGAATGGCTTGCTTACTGTTTTGGTCTCAAAGCACCTTCTTAGTCTGCAAGACAAAATAATACTGACCCTCCTCCATCTTCTAACAGGAAAGAATGCTGGTGAGTATTCTGATATTTTTCATCTGAAAATGTCTTAATTTTGCTACACTCTTGAAATATATGTTATTTGGGTGTAGAATTCCAGGTTGAGTGTTATTTTCTTTCAACCTTTGAAGATACAATTTAATTGACCTCTGGCTTCACTGTGCTTAGAATTAATTATATACAGCATTATTTTGATGGCAGTGTGTGGGTAATTGTTTTTTTTTTTCTAGTTGGTTTTAATATCTTTTGGTATTCTGAAGTTCCATTATAATATTTCTATGTATGGTTATCCTCCATATTTTTTACCCACTCTTCTCATTCTGTTCTTTTGATGCATAATTCTTCCTTTTTATCTGCCAGTACATAAATCTCTTTTCTTTTGTGTCCAAATTGCTCCTAAATGTCTTCATTACTGCCTTTATTTTAGTTATTGTGTATTTATTTTTAGAACATCTGTTTGGTCGTTTTTCAAATCCACAATGCCATTTTGTATAATTTTTGTTCCCTGCTGATATATTTAAGTCAATTATGTTCACCATGTTTAATGATATAAATGTCACTTATAGTAGTAAATGTGGGAAATGGTATATGCTTATAATTTCACTATATAAGATTATATGGACCTGATATTTTTGCTACTTAATTTTTTCTGGCACATGTGTGGAAGAAATCTCGGCTATATTTACAACCTATTCCTGGGCCTTAAGTTATATCAGAGTCTACTTTATAGGTGAATTGGGAGAAATGGAATATGTACTGGTAGACATTCTTGAAGCCTCACTCAGCTAATAGAATAAAGTGTCTTTCTCATTCATGCAGGTTTCTGTTGAGTTTAATGATTCTCCAGGGCAGCTACACTTCAGCTAACCTGGAAACCTGTGTCTCTTGATGTGGCAAAAGGAACTTTTCAGATGGGATTAGCTAAGGATCTTCATAGGGAAATATTATATTGGATTGTTGGGATGCGCCCAGTATAATCACATAGCTACTTACCAGTAAAACATGGAGGCCAGTGAGTCTGAGTCAGAAAGAGGCTTAAAGATGCTAATACTGGTGGTTCTGAAGATGGAAGGGCCTTTAGCCAAGGGATCAGGGAGCCTCTACTAGTGCATGGAGGAGGTCAGGAAATGATTGCCCCCTAGAACCTCCAGAAGGAATGCCCTGCTGACACCGTGGTTTTAGGCACAGAAAACCATTTTGGACTTCTGAGCTTATAAGTTGTGAAACAATAAACTTGCGTTTTATGTCACTAAATTTGTAGTAATTTGTTATAGGTGCAAGAGGAAACAGTATTAGTGTATAGACATACTAGTAAAGTGTGTCTATACTAGACAGAATGGAATTGATTTTTTTACACTTTGTCTTTAATCCAAGGCTAACAATCTTTGACTGGATTATTTAGTCAAATTGCATTTACTATTATTATTTTTTTAAATAGTTTATTGTCAAGTTAGTTTCCATATAACACCTAGTGCTCATCCCCACAAGTGCCCTCCTCCATGACCATCACCCTTCCTCCCCCACACTCCTATCAGTCCTCAGTTTGTTCTCAGCATTCACAAGTCTCTCATGGTTTGCCTCCCTCCCTCTCCCCCACTATTTCCCCCACTTCTTGTCCCCCACGGTCCTCCGTTAAGTTCCTCCTAATCCTCCTATATGTGCAAACATATGGTAGCTATCCTTCTCTGCCTGACTTCTCTCGCTCAGCATAAGACCCTCAAGTTTCATCCATGTTGCTACACATGGCCAAATTTCATTCTTTCTCATTGCCATGTAGTATTCCATCGTATAGATAAACCACATCTTCTTGATCCATTCATCAACTGATGGACACTTAGGCTCTTTCCATGTTTTGGCTNTTCCTTCTATCCCGACTTTCACGAGGGTGTTTATTATGAAGGGATGCTGTATTTTATCAAATGCTTTTTCTGCATCTATTGACAGGATGATATGGTTTTTATCTTTTCTTTTGTTGATGTGATGTATCACATTGATTTTGCAAATACTGAGCCAGCCCTATAACACAGGAATGAATCCCACTTGATCTTGGTGGATAATTCTTTTTATGTGCTGTTGAATTCGATTTGCAAGTATCTTGTAGAGGATTTTTGCATCCGTATTCATCAAGGATATTGACCTGTAGTTCTCTTTTTTTTGCTGGGTCTCTGTCTGGCTTGGGAATCAGAGTGATGCTGGCTTCATAAAATGAGTCTGGAAGTTTTCCTTCGATTCTATTTCTGGAATATTTTGAGAAGAACGGGTATTAATTCTGTTTTAAATGTCTGGTAGAATTCCCCAGGGAAGCCATCTGGCCTAGGGCTCTTATTTTTTGGGAGATTTTTGATAACTGATTCAATTTCCTCACTAGTTATTTGTCTGTTCAGGTTTTCTATCTCTTCCCATGTGAATTTGGGTAGTGTGTGTGTTTAGGAATTTGTCCATTTCTTCTATGTTGTCCAGTTTGTTGGCATATAATTTTTCATAGTATTCCCTGATAATTGCTTGTATTTCTGAGGGGTTGGTTGTAATCAGTCCATTTTCATTCATGATTTTGTCTGTTTGAGTGCTCTCTCTTTTCTTTTTGAGAAGCCTGGGTAGAGGTTTGTCAATTTTGTTTATTTTTTCAAAAAACCAACTCTGGTTTCATTGAAATGTTCAACTTTTTCTTTGGTTTCTATTTATTTCTTCCCTGATTTTTATTATTTCTCTTCTCCAACTGGGTTTGGGGTGCTCTTGTTGCTCTCCCTCTAGTTGCTTTAAGTGCGCTGTTATATTTTGCACTTGTGCTTTTCCTAATTTCTTGAAATAGGGCTGGAGTGCAATGTAATTTCTTCTTAGGACTGCCTTTGCTGCATCCCATGGAGTTTGGATTCCTGTATTTTCAATTTCATTTGTTTCTATATATCTTTTAATTTCTTCTCTAATTGCCTGATTGGCCCATTCGTTCTTTAGTAGGGTGTTCTTTAACCTCCATGTTTTTGAAGCTTTTCCAGACTTCTTCCTGTGATTGATTTTGAGTTTATAGCATTGTGATCTGACAGTGTCCACAGTATGATCTCAATTCTTTTATATTTATTGGGGGCTGCTGTATGTCCTAGTATGTGATCTATCTTGGAGAATGTGCCATGCACACTTAAGAAGAAAGTGAATTCCATGGCCTCAGGATGTAGAGTTCTAAATATATCTGTCAAATCCATCTGGTCCAATGTGTCATTTAAGTCCGTTGTGTCTTTATTGATTTTTCTGTCTAGTTGATTTATCCATTGCTCTAAGTGTAGTATTAAAGTCCCCTGCTATTAGCACATTCTTATCGATAAGAGTGTTTCCATTTGTGATTGTTTTATGTATTTAGGTGCTCCCATATTTGGTGCGTAGACATTTATAATCGTTANCCAGACTTCTTCCTGTGATTGATTTTGAGTTTATAGCATTGTGATCTGACAGTGTCCACAGTATGATCTCAATTCTTTTATATTTATTGGGGGCTGCTGTATGTCCTAGTATGTGATCTATCTTGGAGAATGTGCCATGCACACTTAAGAAGAAAGTGAATTCCATGGCCTCAGGATGTAGAGTTCTAAATATATCTGTCAAATCCATCTGGTCCAATGTGTCATTTAAGTCCGTTGTGTCTTTATTGATTTTTCTGTCTAGTTGATTTATCCATTGCTCTAAGTGTAGTATTAAAGTCCCCTGCTATTAGCACATTCTTATCGATAAGAGTGTTTCTGTTTGTGATTATTTATGTATTTAGGTGCTCCCATATTTGGTGCATAGACATTTATAATTGTTAGCTCTTCCTGATGGATAGACCCTGTAATTTTTATATAATGCCCTTCTTCATCTCTTGTTACTGCTTTTACTTCAAAGTCCAGTTTGTCTGATATAAGTATAGCTACCCCAGCTTTCTTTTGACTTCCAATAGCATGATAGATTTTTCTCCATCCCCTTACTTTCAATCTGAAAGTGTCCTCCAGTCTAAAATGAGTTTCTTGTAGACAGCAAATAGTTGGATTTTGGTTTTTTATCCATTCTGCTACCCTATGCCTTTTGATTGGAGCATTTAGTCCGTTTACATTCAGTGTTATTATTGAAAAATATGGGTTTAGAGTCATTGTGTCCTTGTGCGATTCATGCTTGTGGTGTGTCTGGTATCTTGTGTTCCTTGCAATATTTCCCTCAGAGAGTCCCCCTTAGGATTTCTTGTAGGGCTGGTTAGTGGTGACAAATTATTTCAACTTTTGTTTATTTGGAAAGACTTTTATCTCTCCTTGTATTCTGAATGACAGGCTTGCTGGATAGACAATTTTTGGCTGCATATTTTTTTCTGTTCATCACATTGAAGATTTCCTACCATTCCTTTCTGGCCTGCCAAGTTTCAGTAGGTAGGACTGTCACCACTCTGATAGGTTTCCTTTAGTATGATAGGGCCGTTTTANGTGCGATTCATGCTTGTGGTGTGTCTGGTATCTTGTGTTCCTTGCAATATTTCCCTCAGAGAGTCCCCCTTAGGATTTCTTGTAGGGCTGGTTAGTGGTGACAAATTATTTCAACTTTTGTTTATTTGGAAAGACTTTTATCTCTCCTTGTATTCTGAATGACAGGCTTGCTGGATAGACAATTTTTGGCTGCATATTTTTTTCAGTTCATCACATTGAAGATTTCCTACCATTCCTTTCTGGCCTGCCAAGTTTCAGTAGGTAGGACTGTCACCACTCTGATAGGTTTCCTTTAGTATGATAGGGCCGTTTTATCCCTAGCTGCTTTCAGAATTCTCTTTGTCCTTATATTTTGCCCATTTCACTATAATATGTTGTGCAGAAGATTGATTCAAGTTATGTCTGAGGGGAGTTCTCTGTGCCTCTTGGATTTCAAGGTCTGTTTCCTTCCCCAGATTGGGGAAGTTCTCTGCTATAATTTGTTCAAGGTCTCCTTCAGAGCCTTTCCCTGTCTCTTCCTCTTCTGGAATTCCTATGATATGGATATTATTCCATTTAATTGTATTGCTGAGCTCTCAAACTCTCCTTTTGTGTTCCTGGATCAGTTTATCTCTTTTTCTCAGCTTCCTCTTTTTCTATAATTGTGTCTTCTAAATCACTTATTCTCCTTTCTGCCTCTTCAATCCGTGCATTGGATGCCTCCATTTTATTTTGCATCTCATTGATAGCATTTGTTAATTCATCACAACTATTTTTAAGCTCCATAGTCTTTGTAGCAATAGTTTCTCTGATGTCTTCCATGCCTTTTTCAAGCCCAGCGATTAATTTTATGACTATGGTTCTAAATTCTTGTTCAGTTATTTTGCTTATATCTGTTTTGAGCAGTTCTTTAGCTTTCAATTCTTCCTGGAATTTCTTTGATGGAGAGCTCTTTCGTGTCATCATTTTGGTTAGCTTTCCATCTCTTGTTAGTTTTAAAAGCTTGTTATGCACTCTGCACCTGTGAGTGCTGCTGTACCAAAGAAGGCTCTTTGTCCAGAGCCTGTCTGTTCAGAAAGTGTTTGTTGAATGGTATCTCTTGGTCTCTCTTGTTGAGACATTGGTTACTTTATTTTCCTATTCGTAGTGGTATTTGGGACTCTCCACCATGTGTAATTTGGCTTCTTTCTTGAGGTAGCCCTGAAGAAGAAAACAGACAGACAAACACACAGGGAACAAAGGCACAGAAACACACAGACAAACCCAACCAACATGCAAACCGAAAGAGAAAACGAAAAAGAAAAGAAGGAGGGAAGGCAAATAATAAGAAATAAAAATACATAAAAAAGAAAAAGAGAAGAAAAGGAAAGGAAGAAAAGAAACCCAATAGACAAAGGGCAGTCTAAAGCATATAACTAGATTTCCCAGCTACAGATAAATAGCTGGGCGTATGCAGTGCTGGTGGAAGAGCTTAGAGAAAGAGAGAAATGACAAGGCAGGGATGAAGCAAGATTGGAAATGAAATGAGCAGGCAGAAGAAGTAAGAGGTTTTTTTCAAAGAAAGAAAGAGTGGAATATGGTTGGAGAAGAGGCGAAAGAAATGATGATGATGCTACTCAGAGAAACTATATAGTCTGATTACTCCAGAGAGAAAGAGAGAAAAAGGTAGCAGTGGAGGTGTAGAATTTACATCTAGAGAATGGATTAAATGTGACTGTTTAAGCAAGCCAGTGACCAGAATTAATCAGGGCAGTGCATCCATGTTGGTCTTGCCCCGGCTCTGGTAAAAATAAAATAAAAAATAAATTAATAAATAATTTTTTAAAAAAGGAAGAGGGCAGCTCTCTAGTAGGGATGGGAGTGGTTTGGCCCAGTGTGTCCCACGGGGGTCCTGCCTCGGCAGTTGTGGGGAGAAAAGTGGTGGCGCCCCAGTCCCTTCTTGAACCAGGCATTGCAACTCACTCTTTTGGGTTGATCTCCCTGTGCCCTGTGCCAGGGGCATAGCCAAGGTGGGCTGTGCTCTGTATCCCAAGCCAGGCCTCGTTTCCAGATCTCAGTCTCAGTGTCCCATTGAAATTGCCCAAAATAGAAACTCACAGGTGAGCCCCTCAGAGCAGGTTCAAGCCTCTCGCTTTCCCCCTGGGGATTGGCCAGAAGCTGCTGCTCCCTTCTCCTCCATGTCGGGATGGCAAGTGAAGAGCAGTTTCACCCGGGGTGGCCTGGGACCAGTGCATCCCGCCTAGGGTTAGCTGGACAGCAGGAAATCGGGTCCCTCTGTGTCCCGTCGCCCGAAATATAAACTCACGGGCAAATCCCTCAGAGTAGTTTCAAGCCTCTCGCCTCCCCCCTAGGGATCCAGTTGAGCCAGAAGCATAAAGGCGCGGCCACCGCGCATCCCCTGCAGGTCTAGCTGGTGAACAGGGAGCAGTTTCTCCTGGGGTCACCTGGGATGAGTGCGTCCCACCTAGGGTCAGCTAGAGAGCAGGAAACCAGATCCCTCTGTGTCCTGAGCAGAGGTTTTTCTCTTCTCCAGCAACAGGGACAGTGTCTTGAACAGTTTTGGCCACTCTTTCCCCCACCCCTAGACTCACTGCGGCTCCCTGCAAAGGGGGATCCCCCGCCCCATGTCTCCGGTCCCTGCCCAATTTTATCTTCCCCAGTCCACACTCACGCTATAAGGTTTTCTCAGCGGACTCTGTCTCCTTTTCCTCCCAAACTCCTGGATTCTGTAAGGGTTCCTATGGCTTCAGGCCTTCTCCGTTTGAGAGACGGGGGCACGTGAAATGTACGGAGCTCCCTACTTCTCTGCCATCTTGCCTCCCCCTATTTACTATTATAATTATTGATAAGGTTGAATTTAAAAACACTTTTCTGTTTGTACTCTAAGATCTAATCTTCTTTGTCCCCTTATTTCTCTTTGCATGCCTTCTATTAAGCATGATTTATTATTTTATTTCTTGGACTAGCTTTGTAATCCTGTACATAGTATATTCTTTCAGAGCTTACCCTAAATGTTATAATAGGCACCTATGAGATCCTACATAAACCTTAAGCTAGTGCTTTACCACTCCTTGCACATTTAAGGACCCTAAGAAGTTTAACTCCACGTACCCCTTGTTTTTACCTTTTATGTAACTTTAATCTACACATTTTCCTTCTATATACCCTATAAACCCTGCAAAGTCCCATTGCTATTCTTATTACTGGTATTTTAAATAGTGTTTTATTCACCTATATTTTATGCTTTCTGGCACTTTTCGTTCTGATGGTTCTCTGCTTCCAGTTGGGATCACTTTCCATCAGTCTAAAGACTCAACTGTAGTGTTTCTCATAGTTCACATCTGCTAGCAAAGAATTTTCTAGCCTTTTCTTAGTCTGAGAATTCCTCTTCTTCCCTTCTGGTCGGCAAAACAAAAGCAGTAAGTAATATATTAATTTCAGGAAACAAGGTTGTTAAAGAATTAAATCATTATCTAGTATGTGGCTCACTTGTGAACATTATAGAATAAAAATATTATAGCTGAATATTGAGTTTTTAAAATAAATTTGTGTATTTGTTGAAACCTTCCAGGAAATTATACTGGGCCTAAATATGTCTTTTCTGTGGAAGAAGGGAGGATAATATTTTAGCTAATCCTTATTTTTGGTTCTAGATAGTCAAATAATATTTACGATTGGAAATTTAAAACAACTTATGGACATCAATTTGAAAGTCCTAAGATAGTAGAAAAACAGCTAAAACAGTTGAATATTGCTGCCTCTGCAGAGAGGGATTTAGGTGGAAGTTGAGAGGGGAAACTGCTGTTTTTCCATGTAAGCCTACTGGACTATTTGAATTTTAATTACATTCATGTGCTGTTGGATAGAAACAAAAAAGTAAAAGGTAAGTTTCTTGCTGAAACTTATTTTGGGTAAGATGTAAAAACTTCTGATAAGTGGTAGATCAAACATATTTGGGGTATGATTAAAAATTACCAGAGTAGGGGCACGTCGGTGGCACAGTTGGTTAAGCGTCTGACTTCGGCTCAAATTATGATCTTGGTATTCCCAAGTTCAGGCCCCCCATACATCTGAGCTGTCAGCACAGAGCCTGGAGTCTGTTTCAGATTCTGTGTCTCCCTCTCTCTCTCTGCACTTCCCTCACTTGTGCTCTGTCTCTTTGTCTTTCTCTCTCAAAAATAATAAAATATGCATTAAATTTCTTTTTAAAAGCTACCAGAGTAAAAGTAAGGCAATATCATCAGAAAAGGAAAATCTGGAAATATCCATTCAGTCGTTCTGGGGCAACAGGCATTTTAGAATTAAGGTCTTATTCCCAGTTGAGATTTTAATGGGATTTTATTTCATGTGCACATAGACAGGGCTCTAAAAATAAATGCGCAATCACTCTTTGAAATGTTCCACTAAAGTGAGGGGATCACGAAAGTGAAGAATTTGAGGAAAAGACCACTGAGGGAATGCTTTCTATGACGTATGAAACAAAGGATGGCAAACAAGTAGATGCAAGGATAAAGCATCAGGAACCACCCTAGTGAACCAGAGGCTCTGGTTTGAATTTTATAAGAAAAAGTCGTCGTGAATTGATACGGAGCACCCACGCAGAAGGTACACTACTGCAGTGGAATCGATAGGTGTGATGGAGACACCGGTTCTGTGGATGAGGAAAGAAAAACCGGTGTATCTTGTAGGCTTTTGGCATTGGTGCTACCCTGACTCGAAATGCAGACAAAGTGTCCAAATAAAACCAAACCTCTTCACCCTACCAGACACAAATTGTGGCATGATCACAACTGACCCAACTTTGGGACCTGCTGTCGGTTCTTTTTACACTTACCCAAAAACACTGTTGAAAAATAAATGGTGTCATGTGCAATAATTCTTGAGAGACAGTCAAGGGCATGTATACTAAATATTATAATTGAGTACAAGTGCAAAGACAGACTTTTTAGCCAGGTCTTGGACTAGATGTGCTCTTTAGACTTTATTATTACTATTTTTTTTCCCCCAATAAGCTATGTTGTAGTGTGGCACTGTAGATAAAATAGTCACATGTTTTGGGGAACACAATTTCTCTGAGCCTCAGTTTTTCATATGTGCAAATAGTGATAAATGACTTAAGGGTCTTAAGTGCTTTAAAACATGTATATTTATACAAAATGTAACATACTAATATAAGATGTTAATAATGTGGGGCATTGAGTATGGGGTGAATGGAAGCTCTCTGTACTATTCGTTTCTTCTGAAAATCTAAACTCTTCCAAAACCATAAATTTTACTTTCAAAAAGCACATATAGGACATTCCAAAGAAATATTTGTCAACAGAACGATTAACTTATATCTAAAATACCTAATGGAGTGCCTGGTACATGGAATAAGCTCAATAAATGTTATTTCCTTTTCTTTTGTCCTTGGGCTCTCAGGAAATTGATCTGCCACCTGCACATTGATCTCTGTGCTTATTCAGCCTTCCTTTTGCTTGTCTCTTTTTACTATCTGATTCCCATTAATTCAGCCCAGCACACATCTGTTTTGGGTCCCTCATTTTGGACAACCTTCAGATAGTGACTTCTTTAACAGGGGAGCTAGATCACTTTTCAATTCTCACATTTCTGTTTGTTAGTTTTTGATAAAAAACCTCAGGAAAACCCACTTTCACCAACCTCCTTGAACATTTACCCTTATGCTTCATTAAGGTACTAAGAAACAATAAATTATTAAAGATACTCTGATTATGCTCTACAACCCAGATCGGTACATACCTGAATGCTTACTTAAGGCTAAAGCATACACACACAAAGAAAAACTTCAATTCCAAATAGAAAGGCAACATTTTCCAATGTCAAGAATGATGATGAGGGGCACCTGGGTGACTCAGTTGGTTAGGTGTCTGACTCTTGATTTCCACTCACATCATTATCTCACACTTTGTGAGTTTGACCTGCATGGGGCACTATGCTGACAGAGTGGCACTTGCTTGCTATTCTCTCTAACCCTGTCTGTCTCTCCCCCACTTGCTTGGTTATTCTCCTCTTTCTCAGAAATAAATAAAAATAAATTAACTTTAAAAAGAATGATGATGAGATTTTTTAATCCCTAAATGATAGCATGCCTGTGCACCAATAGTTGTTGGTCCAGAACTTTATCAGAGGGCCCTGGGTTCTCAGAAGAGACTTCATTTATTTGGGGGGCCCGTCATCAGTCCTTATATCCTCTGCTTGTTAGATGCCTCATAGCAGCTCTATACCCTCCAGTTTCAGTAACTTTTCTTGAGGACTTAAGGAATTCTCATGATTCCTTCATTCATCCTGTTTGCAATGTTGTTTTCCTCACTTGAACTTATTTTCCTCTTCAACTTCAGCATTCAACTTCCTTACATATATTTCTTGTTTGTTTGTTTTCCTCACATTTATTTCTGTTGAGTGCCTCAGTGATGCACCAGCTGGGCTGGGGTTTAGTTGTCAGACTCTACCCTTGGCAGTGCCTGGGACCTCTCACCAGCTCTGTGTCTTTGAAAACCCATGGAAGTCTGAGTTCTCCAGGGTTTTTCTTTCTTATCAAGAGTTTTAAAAGTTCTTTTTCATAATTAGTGTAAAAGAAATCAAACAGTTCAAAGTGATATTAAGCATTTAGAAATTTGGGGCTACAGGAGTGCCCGGGTAGCTCAGTCGGTTGAGTGTCTTACTTAAGCTCAGGTCATGATCTTGAGGTTTGTGAGTTTGAGCCCCCCATGTTGCGCTCTGTGCTGACAGCTCAGAGTCTGAAGCCTGCTTCTGATGCTGGGTTTCCCTCTCTCTCTGCCCTTCCCCCATTCATGCTCTGTTCCTCTCTCTCTCTTAAAAATAAATAAACATTGAAAAAATAAAAAATAGAAATTTGGGGCTACAAAAAGAATGTGTTGAGCAGATAACCATTCTTATTTTCTACCCAACTATAATCCTGTAATCATCTCTCTCCTTTTGTCTCTCTCCCACCCCAATTTCTTGAGGGATCAAACTGCCTAAGCTCAGTTTGATGTAAAAGGTTTTTTTGAATCTTGGACAAATGGATATATGTATTTTTGAGTTATAAGGACTACAATAAATCACATTTTCCTAAATTATCTCCCTTTAAGAACTATGGGAAGAATGTTTTCTAAAAGGTTTTAAAAAAAACTTAGCATGCATCTGATGCTCATTAGGGAAGCAGAGTTAGGGCAAATCTAAGTGAAAGCTGTTGACTGCCTCTAAAAATAATGAAATTTAAAATAAAATGTTTGATCAAAAGCTCTTAGCCTGCCTCGTGAAAAAAAATGTATAAAGGGCCATGTGAGAAAAATACATGAAAGAGGTCCTCTTTTATTTACTAGCACTCTCAATATAGGATTCAAGACACTCCTAGTAATTTTTTACTTTTGGGAACTTTTAAATTATTACATTTTTCAGTAGCTCTTGGATTGAGGAAAATGTTAATTTGTACTAAATAAATACATTTTAAGATATTTCCAAAGTGCCTGACATACTGTATTCTATAAACTATATTTATAGAAGTTATATAAATGTTTATATAATATCCCAATACACATAAAAATTAGTATATATAAATATATACACATACATGTAAATGTTATAACTATAAATATTCAGTTTATGAAACATGATTAATTAGCAACCTTAATATTCCCTATACAAGAGGGGCACCTGGGTGGCTCAGTTAGTTAAGCATCTGACTTCGGCTCAGGTCATGATCTCACAGTTCATGGGTTCGAGCCCTGCGTTGGGCTCTGTGCTGACAGCTAGCTCAGAGCCTGGAGCCTGCTTCGAATTCTGTCTCCTTCTCTCTCTCTGACTCTCCCCTGCTCACACTGTCTCTCTCTCTGTCTCAGAAATAAATAAAAAAAAATATTCCCTATACAAAAAAACCATAAGTTATAAGGATATGTTACTTAAAATTTCCAATGTAGCCATCCTGATAAAATATGGAGCGTAAGTTTAAACACAGACCTCCTGAGATGGGTACTGAGGATGTTTATAGATATTCTTTCCACTCCTCCCAAACCCCAACCTCAAAAATTAAGAAAAAAAAATGCCAGAATTTTAAATGCCTTTAAAGAAGAATGTACCTCTACTTTTTCTCTGGGTGGTGAAAAATGTTAAGGACATGTCTTGATTTATGTCACTTTGAACTAATTGGAAGTAAAATGTGACAGTGTGAGAAATGTAGTAACTGCACAATTCACAGGAGCGAATAGAAAGTAGGAGAAAGGCAAATAGAAGTTTTAAAGATTTTGGAAAATTACTGGCCACTGCCATTTGGTCCTATTAAGTATATCTATCTATTTTTTCATGGTTCTCTTTGTCTGGAGAGCCCTGACTCACAAGGCTGTTAAGTAGCAATAGATGTCTGATGCAGGTGTTTCCCCAGGATATCTATTCCTTCATTATCACAAAAGTAATTCATAGAATGCACAGCTGCACACTCTTCTACCATCTAGAATTTTGTTTCAGAAAACAACTGATGTATTCTTCCTTATGCTATATATATATGCATATTATCTTCCAGAGTGTCAGAATGAGGTCAGAGGGAGATATTGTGATAGTTCTCTCCTGAATAATAATAATAACTTTATGTTTTTCAAAATCTTTCCAATACTTTATCTTCATTTATTGTTCTAATACTCTAGTTCAGGCAGGTATAAGTGTCCGCCTTGGGAAATAGAGCACGTGCTCTGCTCAAGTTGACCCAGATAGACAGGAAGATGTATGCTATCAGAGAACACCTAAAATTTTTTTTTTCACTTTAGAGGACTTGAGTTTCTAGTCCTGTCTTTATAATTTAGTGTTTGTTCTTAAATAAATGACTTTATCCCTGGGATCCTCAATTTACGTGCTTTAAGGGAAAATTACCCACATAACTTCATAGTGTTGTTCTAAAGAATCAAATTAGAAAAAAACCTTTCTGTAAAAGAACTATAAATTCCAAAATACTGCACACTGTGGACTAGACACGCAGCTCCTAATTTTTAATCTATTGTGTTTCAATTGTTAATTTAATAGTTAATTTAGATCTTCTCATGACTTCACATACTTGCTCAGAACTATATCAAAATGTCAAAATAAGAATAATAGTCTACGTATTGTGTTATTTCAGTCTACTAGAACTGCACAGTAGGAAAACCAAGAAGAAAACACTAGAGACAAAAACTAAGTAGCACCATTAAAAACTATTAAGGACTTTAGAAATCTCCTGGCCAGTAAGGAGCTCATTTGAATATGGGCCATGATTACTCAATAAAGGAGGAAGGATGGGACCTAGTATTTTTGTAGTATGTTGTGTATGTCAGATAGCCTGCAAATGCATTGCATGCATTGCCTCATTTCATCTTTGCAGTAACGTCTTGCAGTGATATACTATCCCATTTAATCATAAAAACACTAAAGCCCAAAAATGACAAAAAGAAGACTCCTTAGGTTGCATATCAGGCAGCCAGCACTTAAAGTTTGATTTGTGTCCTAATCGTCACTCAAAAAACAAAATAACCAACAAATTTTACCAGGTTCCCTGATGTTATTCAATATATTTCTCTGTTTGCAAAATTGTTTCAGTGTTAATAACCATGGTTCTCTTGGCTTGTGCCTAACAAATATCCTTGCTACATTTTAAGGGCAACCAGCTTCCGAGTGATATAAAGAATGGAAATTTTCATACAGTTGGTAAGATAACCTCAAGATGATTTGTAGCATCAGCTCTATGATTCCAAAAATAGAGCTCACTGAAGCTGCACAGCCTTTGGCTGACACAGCACAGAGTAAAATTCATTCCAGCCTGAGGCTTCTAACTGGACTTTGCATTTGTTAGAGTTGCTTTTGGATCTCCCTCCAAGTTCCCTTTACAAGAGGGAGTCCCCATTGCCCCCTTCAGCTCAGACTTTGCCTTTGATTTAAAAGGCCTGTGGACTGCTAGGGCCAAAGAGGGTATCTGGGAAAGCAAAACCAGAATCTCTCCTGGAGGGAAATATCCAGGAGAAGTGACATTTTAGACATCTGCAACTCAGTAGGATGATCTCTGTTGACTATATTTTCTGTCTGAAAGAGCTTGATATAATGCAGGCGATGGATTTGTTTAGGTGTGTTTTCCAAAAGTGCTTATCTTTGAGTTTGGGTTCTAAAGAAGTAATTGAATAGGCAAGTGAATGAACCAGACTTTGACTGCGTCAAATTGATTTGCAGAGGAAATAAACTGAAGTCTTTAACTGTAGACAGCACAGCTCAGGAGAGTGGTAGGGG
Source organism: Crocuta crocuta (assembly GCF_008692635.1). Taxonomy (NCBI): domain Eukaryota; kingdom Metazoa; phylum Chordata; class Mammalia; order Carnivora; family Hyaenidae; genus Crocuta; species Crocuta crocuta. The sequence continues at coordinate 2,598,367 of NW_027529173.1, forward strand.
AGCAGTTTCTGTCTCTAACTCCCTCCCTTCTGTGCCTTCTCCTTGAACGTGGGTTCAAGTGCTGATTAGAAATAGCAGAAAATATTAATGTTTTATATCCAGTTACCTCACTGGTATTTTATAGCTGAAAATAGCTATGAATCATGCTGGGTTTCATGGAAGTAAATATCTGTCTAGTGGGAGGGGTATCTGGTTTGAGTTCTAACTGTTGAGTGGGCAGCGTTTTCCCTAACAACTGTGAAGTCACTTCCAGTCTCCATTTATTACACACGAATCAGATTAAAAACTTCCACAGCATTTCCTCAGCAACTACAGTCTTTGGAAAAGGACATGAGATGGGGCAATGTGATTCTATATAAGAGTCTATTTTTAAGTTTTCAAATGCTTCAGAAGATGATCATCTCTGGGGAATGGGGATATGCTACAGACTCCGCAGCCCTTCATGCCACTTTCTTTATACAGTCTAACCAAATGGGATTTCAAAAGTAACTTTCCAAAGTATCATTATAAGGACATTTATGTCTGACCAGATGGATCAAGATGTCACATTCTCATGGCCTTTCCATTAATTCAAACAAAAGTACACCCTTCTTGGAGATTGTTTAATGTTCAGCTTCATTTCTATTCATATATTGATTTTTAGACTGGAAAGTGATAGAAATAATATTCTATCTTATTTATAATGTTGTACAAGATGGTTAGTCAAAATGGGAAATCTCACCTGAATTTTGTGCTTTATTAAATATAAGTGATATATTAGTAACAATAACAAGGAAAAGAATACTCTGCCTTAAGAATTAAGCCATTGATCTGTTGATCTATTTGTGCAGCAAATTCCTCTCATTGTCTATTTTGTGCCAGGCTCTGTACTAGGCTTTGGGCAAGCACAAGAGGTAGATGTTCTTCCCATTACTAAGGAATGTGTAATATAAGGATATTTACACTGAGTACTGCAAGAACTATTCTGCAACAGAATCACAGAAGTTTCTCCTTAACCACAATCAAAATCTATATTTAAATGATGTCATATAGTCAATAAAATCAGGTATATATATATATATTAAGATGACTTTTTGGTGATCCCATGGCAAAATGACTTCATCTAAGCTGTGATTAAGCAAAAGCAATGAAATGCATAATCATAGAGTAATCTTTTAGCAAAAACATAAGAAATGTCAAGAGGTAAGACAAGTTGAGTTGGAAATTCCAATTGGAGAAGAAAGCAGGGAAAGAGTCACTGTAAACCTGGTTGCATAGATAGAGTTGACTTGTAGTTATGCAATTAAATTAAGACAATATCCTGAAATCTCTGGCATTTGCAGAATCAGTTGTGTTTTGAAGGACAGAAAACTTGCTGAGTATGGAATAAAAATGTTATGTTCAAAGACTATATATACCCTCCCACCCCCCAAAAATATTAAGAGCAAAAACTATAAAGTAAATCCTTTTTAGCTGTTTTCACAGAAGACACTGATTATCATTATATTCTTTCCTCTGAATCTTTTTCAAAGTCCTCCCAGCATTTACCTGATATTCTCTGGGCAGGTGGAGAGATTTCACTGAAGTGATATGTAAATTCTAATATGAAGGAAGTTTCTTAGCTGAGAAACGAGAATGGCAAGCATATATTCCAAGCACTTCATTTTTGGTTGTTCTAAGGGTGAAAGTAAATTCTCAATATGAGATGCTTGGGAGACCCACTTTATTTAAATTCTAGTTTCCTTAATTAGATTATAAAGTTTAAGTATGCATTTGTCTGCTGACATTTTGCTAACATGATTTGTAAAAGGAAAGAAAGAGCTAAAATCTTCAAATCCATAGGAGCAATTAAATGTTAGTTGTAACACATTCCCAAATTAATTGCTTCAGAAAAATCATTTTAAGAAATCTGTATCCTAATGAAAATTCTCAGGACACTTGACACAATTAAGGTTGGTAATAGTTCCTACTTTGGGTAGAGTTTTAAAAATTCATAGCTTATATGGTATGTGATCACTATTCTAAATTAAATGTGCTGAGAGAAGTTTTAGAGACATATTTTCACTTAAAAATCTTAAGTTTGAAGATAGGATACTAGAACTAGAAAGAATCTAAGAAATCATTTAACTTATTTTCCATTTAATTGTTCCTGTTTTCTTCTTCAAAATTACCTCCAAAGCCCTGCATTTGTTTTTGGCTATTTGATTGATAATCACTATTTTAATGAACATTGAGAACTAATTTAAAGGGTAAAAACTTCATGGTATTTAATTAAACATTGCAAGCATGTTTACTTAAATGTAAACCTTGAAGTATAATGTTCCTATAGCTTAATTGGTAGACATGATTAAGAATAAACCGAACAGACCAAAAGATAAGCAACAATGAAAAACAGTAGCAGTGATTTTGAGTAAATGTTTAAGAGACCCTGGAGGTAACCTGACCAAGATTCCAATTTTAACCCAAACTCTTATCTACCTCTGTGCCTTGTGACAACTGGCTAACTTGCTGCANAAAAAAAAAAAGATACAGTAGCACCAATCTCCATGTGTTGCATGTGTTGTAAGAATTCCATAATTAGCAAAATGCCCACCACGAAGGCCGTAGTAAAAGATGGCATGATTAAACCATTAAAGTAAATTTAAATTACTTTGTCTCTCTCTCTCTTTTTTTTTTTTTATTTGATTATTGCTTCCAACCTTGTGAAGCAGGGGACCACCTTAGTAAGATCGTCCTATACAAAAGTCCTCACCTATCCAACTCTGTAATAATTTTGCATACAGTTCAACTTACCCAACTCAACAGATACTGATTTCTTCAGATACTGAGGGACGTGCTTCACCTCCTCCGTGGATGGCAAGGTCAAGCTGACCACCCTCCTGGCTCATAAACTTTGTTGGGGCCACCCTGAGGGATGCCCAGGAAAGCATTATTCTAGTGGGGGGCGGTGGGGAGATGGGACAGAGAGCTCTGGGCACTGTCCAGCTGCAGTGAATGGATGGGAGCCACATGGAATCCGTGGCTCCAGTGCCCTGGAGCCTGGCAGGCTAGGTCACACCACAGACATGCCCCGGGATCAGGGAGAGCTGGGGAAGCCAGTGATGCGTTGTGATGGCTGCTCTCTCTTGGCCTGGGAGAGAATGACAGTATTTTCTATATAGTCACTCATTTTTCATTGTTTGTTTGTTTGTTTTTTAAAGAATGCTCTCACAGTAAAAAAAAAATCTAAAGAAATCCCTCAGGTTCTAAGAAAATTTTCCTTCACTGTCTCAAGTTTTGGGCTTTTTTTCCCCCTGGCCATCTTTGCATTTTTTTTACCCTCGACAAAATTGGCTTTCCTGTTTCTTAAATAACCAACAGAGCTTTTCTTCTACTCCTGACTCACCGGAAAAAGAGCAGCATTCTTTTTGCCCTCTATTGCAATGTTTACCTCCTTTATCTCCACCATTTCTTTTTCTTTTCTTTTCTACCTCTTTTTTTTTGTGTCTGTCAGGACACAGTTTACACTCGGAACTGGGAGTCCACCCTGGGGCACAAGGTAAGCAGGCACTGACACAGCTGGGCCAGTCCAGCCCTAGGCCTCTGTGTCCACGCTGAGCATTGCAGCATTTATAGAGGATGGCCATCAGCAAATCTGCAGAGCGGGTCTGAAGGGACGTGAAATAGGTATGAGAATGTTTGCATTTAGAACTTGACTCTACAGTAGAGTCAACGTTCTCCAGGCTGCTGCTCCTCCAAGCACGCTATCCACTTCTTACCATTTCTTTCAGCTTTGGATATTTCTGATTTGTTGCCTTGTGTGTGATGGGCACGTGTGGCAGGTGTTGCAAGGGAAGTGGTGGCAGTGCTGTCCCTTCTCCCTGATCAGCCCTTTTCTGCAGCCAGGCAGACGATGGCCCTGCAGTCCAGTCCAGTTCTTTTCTTTCTTTCTTTTTTTTTAATGTTTATTTTTGAGAAAGATAGGGCACAAGTAGGGGAGAGGCTGAGGGAGAGGGAGGCACAGAATCCAAAGCAGACTACAGGCTTGGAGCTGTCAGCACAGGGCGTCATGAGGGCCCACACTCACAAACTGCAACCTGAGCCGAAGTCAGAAGCTTAACCCACTGGGCCACACAGGCACCCCAGTCCCACAGTCCATTTCTTACCTATATCCCCTTGTATGTAATTGATACAATCTGCTCCTCTGAACTTCTTCCTTTATTTTATACTTTGCAATTCAGGCACTTTTCCTATATTTCTAATGTTTCTACTTAATGTTTCCATTCACTGGCATTCTGCTGTATTATTTCAATAGCCATGTGATAATTTATTATATATGTCCCTTACAAATAACCAAATCTCCTTTGTTTCTCAACAGTACTAGAAATGTTTTCACAACAACACCATTGCAGAGACTGGCTATCCACTCACCACCCATTTCTTGGTGGTTATTTCCCAGCCTACCTTGCAATATGTGTGGCCATAAGGCTGAGTTTTAGCCGCTGCAAAGCAAGTGAAAGTGATGTATGTCATGTATAGGCCTGGACCAAAAAGACTTCCTATATATCGTTCTGCATGCTTTTACCCATCTACCCATTTGATGCTGATGAACATGTTAAAATTAGAAAACAAGAAGGTGGAACTATAAAATAGAACGTACCTGGAACTCTAAATTACTCCTGAGAGGAGAGGGACCTACTAATCTGGATTTTGGACTTTATGAGAATGAGCAAGAATCTTCTATGATACTTGAGCTATTGTACCTTTTGGGGTTTGTTAATTGCATTAGCTGGAATCACCTTCAACAATACATATACCAATTGTTTTCATTATGAATATGTGTGATTTAAAATTAATAAGGAATGTATTGATATTTAGGAGCCATTTATTCATTTTTTTAAAAAATATTTTTATTTATTTCTAGGAGAGAGAGAGAGAGACAGCGTGAGCAGGGGAGGGTAGAGAGAGTGGGAGATACAGACTCTGAAATAGGCTCCAGGCTCTGAGCTGGCAGTCAGCACAGAGCCCGACACGGGGCTCGAACCCACGAACCGCGAGATCATGACCTAAGCGAAAGTCAGACGCCCAACCGACTAAGCCACCCAGGTGCCCCGCCATTTATTCATTTTTAATTGATTCCTGCTTTATTGACTGTTGGAGCTTAGTTTTGGATGTTGATAATGAATTCCTTGGGAGAATAAGGTGGATAGAGAAAGAGGAAAGAACAGTATGAGCAATGAATGGAGAATTAGGTTGGTGTCTGTTCACAAAGTCCCAAGTTGTATGGTGGAGCAAACTGACAGGAGATAAAGTTGCAATGTTAGTTTGTGGCAGGATTATGAGTAGTCTTTTATATCAGGCAACAAGTTAATGATATAGTAATTAGAATCAAGGAAAATGGCTCAGTTGTGTCCCCAAGCACTTACTGGCTGCCTCTATAACCACACTGCACACATTATAGCATAATTCTGTGTGTCTGTTTAAAGATACTTTCTGAGGCTTAGTTCTAATATGTCAGTGGTTCTAAATTGACCACAGAATGAATCCAGAATCGGTTTAAGTTGCACTGGTTCCTGTTTCACTCTGGTGCACAGTCATTAGCCTAGAACTGAATTTCTCAACTTCCTCAGTGCTATTGACATTTGGAGTTGGATAATTATCTGTTGTAAGGGGGTTGTCCTGTACATTGTAGGATGTTTAGCAGCATCTCTGGCCTCTATCCACTAGATGCCAGTAACACTCTCCCCACTCCCCAACCTGTGACAGTAAATTGTCTCCGGACATTGTTACATGTCCCCTGGGAGACAAAATCACCCTCATTTGAAAGAAGTAACCTAGGTGTCTCATCACCACATAGTTGGGGAATCTTACCATTTAGCTTTTCTAAGGAATCTTTTTTTGTGGATCTTTTGTTGCTTCGATCCCCTGTATTCTTCCTTCTTTGTGAACTTCTTTATCTTAGTTGATTATATTCTCCCATAGCATTCCCAAGATAGAATGCACTGGAGGTAAAATTACTGAAACTTTGCCTTTTTTAACTTGGGATATTCTACTTAATTTAATAGTTTGGCTGAATATGCAATTCTCAGTTGGAAATCAGTTTTCCTGAGAATTTTGAAGACATTTCTCTGCTGTGTTCTAGCTTCCAGTGTTTCTGTTGAGAATGCTGAGGTCATTTTGATTCCTGAACATGAGCTCTTGTAACTTCTCTTGGGAAGCTTCTAGAATTTTGTGTTTTGAAATTTCATAGTGATATGCTTTTAAGTATGTCTTATGTAACCGTAATGCTGAGCATTTGATGATCCCTGTGGAAATTCATATGCTTCATCTTGGAAAAATTTTTCAACATTTTCTCTGATAACTTCTTTTTCTCCATCATTTCTCACCTTTTTTCCTTGAATTCTAAATCTTAAATTCTTTAAGTCCTGGAATAATATTCTATTCTTTTGTTTTTTTCCCTGCATTTTGAGAGAGGTTTCTTCATCTGTATCTTTAAACTTTCTATTAGACATTCCTTTTTTGCCATCATAATTTAACTTCCAAGATTTTAATTTTTTTCTGTGTCTGGCATTAAAAAAATTACCTTATGTTTTCAGTTTATAAGTACAATAACTTCAATCTTTCTGAAGATCTAAAGTGCCAGTAAAAAAAGTCTTCTGCTTCTTTGCTGAGACTCTTTTTTTCTCCCTTTTGTTTACTTTAGTCTTGATGTTAGAGGCTTTCTTCAAAACCCTGGTTATACATGATGTTCCCTTAGGGTTTAAGAAATAGACATCAAAAACTGACTTGAAGGTATGCATGAGTATGTGGGTCTTGTCCACTGGTGATATTTATTGGTTGGTAATTAACTTGGTTTTACTGGAAGAGTCACATGTGTCAATGTCTTTTGTCCTTCTAATTTCCTGTACCTTTCCATGAATATTCATGTATCCTCCAGCCTAAGATACATCACCCTCTCTATAAGCATTCTTAAAACCCATTAGGGAAAAAGTATCTGGGTTTCAATGATTATTAATGAATATTCATTTTTCATGTGGTGTCATTATCCTTAGCAATGTGCAGTGTCCCTGAGTCTACTGCATTAGAGGGGGAAGTGACCTGACTGTAAATATTTGGGAAGGTGATCTGAAGAATATAATGGTGTATTCCATGGTTAACCAGTTCTAATTTCTACCCCACCAGTTACCTCCAGTTGTAGAAATACCTGCCTGAGGGCTTTACTTTGCATTCCCTACTGTGGTTCTGTGACATAATATTCTACTTTTGTTGTTTTCCTTACTGGCAGTTTAATTTTCAGCTTTGATGTGCTAAACTCTACCGTAGGTGGTAGGTTGGATGATAGCCTCAAAAGATTATCTAAGACCTAATCCATGGAATTTGATAATGTAACTTTACATGGCATAAGGGGGGATTGCAGATGTGGTTCAGGTAAGGATCTTGAGATGGAGAAATTATCCTGGTTTATAAAGGTGGTCCCTAAATGTAATCACAAATGTTCTTATAAGGGGAGGCTGAGGGTGATTTGACCACAGAAGAGGAAGAAGGTAATGTGACGATGGAAACAGAGAGATTTGAAGATACTTTGCTGCTAGCTTTGAAGATGGAGAGTTCATGAGCCAAGGAATGCAGCTCTAGAACCTGCAAAAGTATAAGGAAAGAGACTCTACTAGAGAGCCTCCCAAGAGAGCCCAGCTCTGCCAGCACCTTGGTTTGGGTTCGTGAAATCATTTTGGATTTCTGACCTTCAGAAGTGTAGAAGAATAAACACGTGTTATTTTAAGCCATCAAGTTTGTTGGAATTGTTTAAAACACTCATAGGAAATGAATACACCAGTCATCCACCTCCTTCCTAGTTTCCAAAACTGTTAAAGTAACTTCCTTTTCACATTGTCTTTATCCTCATGCACTAGGTCTTTTCAGTTCTTGTCTTTTTCATGACAGTTTGCATAAGAAAAATACTGAACACCTCTGAGTATTTTCTACGCAGTTTTCTTTGTTTTCTTTAGAGGTATCCAAATAATGCATTGCACATGTAATTCATTGAAAAGGATTGCTGGATAATGTACATTTTAAATATTTGCATTCTTTGGGTTTTGATAAACTTTGGCTCTTCAGTACAGTTTGTTAGCATATAGCATTTGTAATGGGAAAGGTAGACCTGATTATCTAGAAAACTATTAGAAGTAAGACAGGGAAGCTGCTGTTTGCGATAGCATTCAACATTGTTTTAGAAGTGTTACTAAGTGCAGTGAGGGCAAGACATATGAAATAACTGGCATAAATATCAGGAAAATAGAAGTTATCTCTATTTGCTAATAATATGACCATATACCTAGAGTACTACAGATTCCATTTTTATAAATGATAATAATAAAATTCTACAGTTACAAAACAAAAATATGTCTGCAGAATCAGGTGCACATAGATCACCAATTTCAAATGATCAGAACACAGACTATGAAATAAAATAAGTATGCCCAATGAGTTTAATGGAATATAAGAGGATATTAAAAGTAACATGAAAAAAGCTCTATCAAAATAAACTAGCTAATCTGAAGAAAAAAAAAAGAATCAAGTAAGTCTGCTGGAAAGCAATTGAAGATTGAAATTAGGGACTATTGGAGATGGAATTCTTTTTTGGGTATAACTGAAGAAATAATTAGTAAACTGGTATTTGAAGACATTACACAGAAATTTCACAGAGACAAATAAGAGTGAATAATGTTGGGGCGCCTGGGTGGCTCAGTCGATTAAACGTCCGACTTCAGCTCAGATCATGATCTCACGGTTCGCGGGTTCGAGCCCCACATCAGGCTCTGTGCTGACAGCTCAGAGCCTGGAGCCTGCTTCGGATTCTGTGTCTCCCTCTCTCTCTGCCCGTCCCCTGCTCACACTGTCTCTCTCTCTCTCTCAGAAATAAATAAAAAAAAAGAGTGAATAATGTTAATCTGAACATTAAGGGACATAAAGGATAAAGTGAAAAGTTCTATATTTAATAGTATTCTGGACAGAATAAAGAGAAAAAAGAAGCAGCATTGGAAGAGATGAACTGCGAAATTTTATAGAATTTATTAAAGACAAAAACTCATATATTTTGAATGTCCAGTGAATCCCTAAATAGGAAAAGGCAATTCAGAGGAGAACAAATCAAGGAAATGTAAATCTAAATTAAAATAAGATATTATTATACCAACTCAAATGGTCTTAAAAAATGTAAAAGCCTGAACCTACTAAGTGTTGGTAAGATAGACAGCAATGCAAACTCTTGCAAACTGATGGTGGATTTTAAGTTGGTATGGCTACTCTGGAAAGCAGTTGAGCAGTATCAATAAAAAATAAAACTATGTTGGTACTTTGACCTAGAAATCCTACTTTTAGAATTTAACCTACAGAAATGAAAGTACAAAATGGAATGTCCATATGTAATGTTATTTCAACACTGTTTATAGAGGTAAAAACTGATGGAAGAAGAGAGGAAAGAGGAAGACAAGGTAGTGATGACTAAACATCTTTTATAAAATGTACTATTCATGTAAATTATATGCATATGAATCCATGAAGAGATTCCTGAAAAGATTATCACAAAATCTCATTGGTGGTTATTTATATCAGAGGACTGAATTTCCTTTATGTTTTATTCCTTTATGAATCATTAAAAGCTTGTCAGTAAGCCGGCATTGTAAAAACATTTAATAAAAATAGTGAAGCTATTTTTTTCTCATGAAAAAATGAAAAGCAAAAACACCTGAATATCTTATCAGGCCTAATATAATTTTATTTCCTATGTTGATGGGAAGTATGTTTAATTCTATTCAAACCCTTGCATAATTAAAATTGGATCTAACTTTATAAAAATGAATAAGCAACCTTTAACTTGATTAATAAATACATAGTCATAAATCACCTTTTTAGGTGAAAAAGAATGGAGAGAAAATTTCTAAAACATGTGATTGTACCTGGAGATGGCTTTCCTGGTGAAGAGAAAGCCACTTCAGAACAAAGGTTATAATCAGATTTCTTGGCATCCACAAAGCCACTGATATGTTCATTCATCAATTCAAACGTAAGCTCCATTACAGGGCAAAGGTTTCATTTATCTTGACTTCAGTCCTGTGCCCAGTAGCTAAGCACTGTGGCTTCCTCATCACTGAAGCTCAATCCATTTTTACTAAAGGAGTGAATGCATTCACATATTCATTCAAGATGTAACTTTTGTGATTTTGTTCTTCTTCTTTTGTTATTTAATATTCTAAATTTCCCCTGCAAGCATTTGTTTAGTAATTAGTATGTTCAAAGGAGTTAATAATAAATATTAGATTTAGTAATTAAAAACAAATTATCCAATTTAGTATGTTTGTGTATCAGATATTGTTCTAAAGGTGTTGCGTATACTCACTCATTTAATTCTCACAGCCAATATTAGACCCATTTTACAGATGATAACACCAAGGCATTTAACCTGTCGAAGATTTCATAGCTATGGAGCTGCAGTTCTAGGATTTGAGTCCAGGTTGTCTAGCTCCAGAGTCAAGATATTCCTCCAGTCATGTGCCTCAGCTCTAAGAATATGAAAATGCCAAAAAATAGTTCTAGACCAGGTCATTCACAACTGGCACACCTTGGTTTTATCTCCTCTGCTAAGATTCTACTTAGGCAGCCCCAGAGCTATGTAGTCCACAGAGGTTATTGGTTTGGGTAGACTGTATAACAGATGTAAACAATATGCCATGCAAACCAAATGGGTGAAGATAATTAATAAGAGAAAAACCAAATGGCGCTATGAAGCTAGGGAGAAAAGGGCAAAGGCCAAAGCAGAAGAGGAGAGGCAAGTGTAAGTGGAGAGGGATTGACTGAGGTCAGGAAGAGCAGGTAGACATGTAGGCCCACATACACATAAATGCAAACCAGAATAAGAGAGAAAAAGAACTCTGCCCAGGAAAATTGTTGGGACTTAAGTGTTGGTTCTGGGTAATAGCAAGAGACGGGAAATAGATGTTATAGCTTCAGCAGGAGCAAAGAGATTGATACTGAATCAGAAGTTTTCTGTAGTACAACCTAGTGTATCCATTTAGCTCAAGTTAAGAACTGGCTTTGTTAAGAAAGTAGGTTTAAGAGGGGAGGTGGAATTGTCAGAAACATTGAGATGAAGCATAGGGTTGAGGAAACAACAAGCAAAATATGTTTTTCTGTAGGTTTCATTTTTGTTCATTTTTACATCTTAAATATTGACTAATATAAATTCACTGATAAACAAAAAGACAGACAATATGTCCATAATTCCACCACCCAAAGACTAACTCTTGAATAACATGTCAGTTTTGGGGGTAGAGCTCTCCTCTCTCCTCAAAATGGTGGAAAGTCCACATACAGCTTCTGACTCCCTGAAGATTTAACTACTAATAGCCTACTGTTGATCTGAACCCTTACTGATAAGCAGTCAATTTACAGGTATTTTGTATGTAATATAAATTATATACTGTGTTCTTACAATAAAGTGAGCTAGAGAGAAAATGTTGAGAAAATCATAATGAAGAGAAAACACATTTACAGTACTGTGCTATAAAAGATACGTATACGTATCTTTGTATACGCAAACCCCATAATTCAAACTTATGTATGCCAAGTCATTGTACTATTAAAGAGAGGTGTGAAATCCTGTGTGCTTAAAAACATGCTATGAAAATTTTCAAACATACAAAACAGAAAGATTAGTGTAATGCACTCTCCTGTACCCATCACTCAGCTTCAACATTCTACCATTTTTGTTTCTTCTACTCCCTCTCACATTTTACATACCTGTACACGCATACACATACATGCACCTAAAAAGTCATGCCTCCCAGAAACATCATAAATGTCCTTCTTTTAATTCTATCATCTTCGATAAAATGGCATGTTAATAAAACACACTTAAATAATTATGGCTTCATAACATCACATTCTTTGGATATGTAATGCATTGCTTACATTTTACATATGCTTAGCTTGTTCCCAGTTTTGAAAATAAATAAATAAATAATGCTGCCTGGATATATACACATACAAAACATACATACACATGATAAATGCACAGATCATCTATGTCATAAAACACCTATCTCTTGTTTACATATATGTATAGATACCCCTATATATCTGTACATATAATATTTGTACACTGTTCCAATTGTATCCTTAGAATAAATAAACTGTTAGACATGGAATTTGGAATCAAAGAGTAAGTCTATTTTAAAATATTTTATTTCCGGGGCGCCTGGGTGGCTTAGTCGGTTAAGTGTCTGACTTTCGCTTAGGTCGTGATCTCGCGGTTCGTGGGTTCGAGCCCCGCGTCGGGCTCTGTGCTGACTGCCAGCTCAGAGCCTGGAGCCTATTTCGGAGTCTGTGTCTCCCTCTCTCTCTGACCCTCCCCTGCTCACGCTGTCTCTCTCTCTCTCCTAGAAATAAATAAAAATATTAAAAAATAATAAAAAATATTTTATTTCCATTGGATACTCTTTACTGTTTTGTCAAAAATTAGTTAGCTATATATTTGTGGGTCTAATTCTGGGTTTTCTATTCTATTCCATTGCTCTGTATATCTGTTTTTGTGCCAATACCATACTGTCTTGATTATTACAGCTTTGTAGTAGAGGCTAAAGGCTGGGATTGTGATGCCTCCTGCTTTGGTTTGTTTTGGCTATTCAGGGTCTTTTGTGGTTCCATACAAATGTTAGGATTGTTCTAGCTTTGAGAAGAATGCTGGTGCAATTTTGTTTCGGTTTGCATTGAATGTGAAGATTACTTTGGGTAGTATTGACATTTTAAAAATAAAATGCTATTTTTATATATATGCTATGACCCAGCAATAACACTGCTAGGAATTTACCCAAGGGATACAGGTGTGCTGATGCAAAGGGGCACATGGACCCCAATGTTTATAGAAGCACTTTCCACAATAGTCAAATTATGGAAAGAGTCCAAATGTCCATCAACTGATGAATGGATAAAGATGATGTGGTTTATACATATAATGGAATACTCCTTGGCAATGACAAAGAATGAAATCCTTCCATCTGAATAACATAGATGGAACTGGACGGTATTATACTAAGTGAAATAAGTCAGTCAGAGAAAGACAAATAACATATGTTTTCACTCATATGTGGATCTTAGAAAACTTAACAGAAGATCATAGGGGAAGGGAAGGTTGAAAAAGAAGGTTAAAAATCAAGCAGAAAGGGAGGGAGGCAAACCATAAGACACTCTTGAGTCCAGAGAGCTAACTGAGGGTTGATGGAGGGTAGGGTAGAGGGGAAAATGGGTGATGGGCATTGAGGAGCACACCTGTTGGGATGAGCACTGGGTTTGTATGGAAACCAATTTGTCAATAAATTATATTTAAAAATAAAATATTTTAAACTTTATTGTCACATGACACTCCAGAAATTGTACACTCTAAAGGCAGTATATAGATACACATATTTTTCCATTGCCTCAGTAATATTGAGTAGTTGAAATTTCATGTTGATTATTTTAGGTGGTCTCTTATTGCATAGATATATAATTCTTTGAATATTACTATATTTATGATCCAAGAGACACTTGCCAGGGAAAAGGAGGAAAAGGCTGATTCCATATCCTACACATTTCTTTTTTTTCATATATTGATTAACCTTATTTTGTATCTTTCTAGACACTTCACAGAGGAAAAATATGCATTCCAAAACTATTGTATACAATAGCTTATTTAATTTTCTGAGAAAGTATGGATTGCTTTAAAGGAGATTGCTAGCAAATTAAATGAACTATATTTAGCATTCCATTCCATGGCCACTGAGGTTTATATATCCATTAAATATGAACTTGTACCTGAATTCATTTCTTTGCTCTACATTATTGTCACCTCATGATTGGCTGTTTTCCATTTTAAAAGACTTATCATGTGACTAGGTTGGAAAATGGTTTAATAGCTTACAAAACCTCAAAAACCAGCCACTGGAGCACTAAGTAAATTGCATCTCTGTATAACCTCATTTCAAAAGATAAAACTATGTGATAGTAAAATGAAGTATGGAAAAATAACATCTAGCCTAATGTCTGTGTTTTTATTTTTCAAGAGATAATTTATGACTGTCAATGCATTATGCTTTGAAAAGCTTTGCTATCAACGTCAATTAGTAGAGGGGGATTCAGCACGCTTAACTGTTTCTCTGAATAATAAAAATGCCAAAAATAGAATCTAGCAATGAAAGTCATCAGAGAGGGAATGATGGAAAGAGGGTAGCCAGGCAAATTGTTTTATATTTTGCATAGCTGAAGAGCCAGATGGTTTAACTGGATTTTTATTTTCAGAACCACCCACTGCAGGATTTTAACTAAGTCCCAAGTCAAATACAGTACTGCCAGATTGAGTTTAACAGTGTCTAGACCAAAGCCCATTACCTTGTCCATGCATTCCCGGGTTCCTTAACCTTCTGGTGCTGCCAGGACTGTCTGCCATCCACATTTTTTTTTCTGGAAATATTCCCTTTTTATACTAGTTTAGAAACAATTTTACTTATAATTATCCTCTTCCAGGTACAGATGAGATAAAGTAATAGATATGGTACATGCTTGGAAAATGTTTAAGATACTACTTTTGACTCTTCTCATCTATTGTCAATTTGACAGTAATATTTAATCAGTTGTATCTGATTATTACTTTTATTCCATCTTGAACTATCCTATAATGATGATCTTGCTCATCAAAGAGAACAAACAAAATCAATCCAATACATCAAACAAATACTTGTGGTATATTTCACTGTTGAGTTTTAGGGAATTTTTGCTCTAATACTGTTTTAATCATCAGTCTTAGAGAATGGTAACCTAGATTAAAGCATATAAGCTTTAAGCATATATAAGCATGTAAAGCAGGTTGCTCATAAAATATTTATTTTATTGATGATTTCTTTTAAAATTCTTCACTCATTACTCCAAAAGGATAAAACTGTCCCTTTCCTAGTTTTGAAAATTGTGCTATTTCTTTTTTTTTTTTTCTTTTTTTACATCCCCTCCATCCTTGTATTTGACATGTTTAAATTCTGGCAAAGAACTGGAAACTAAATGGCCAAATTCCTGAGGAAAGGCTGTGCTTTTGGTATTTCCTGACCAACAGGAAACATGTTGGACCACAAATCTAGCCAGAAAAAACAAATGGCTATTGAAAATGATCCAATCCATCTTTGTAGGTCCAAAGTCTGGAGAGACATTCTGAGCTTCAGGTTAATATCCAAACTTTAGAATATATTTCAGAATGAAAGAAAATCCAGTAGGGCTTGATCATCATCATTTAAACCCACAGAGATGATTGGTAAAATATATGCATAATTTCCTTCCAATTGGCTAACACTGGGAGTTTTTATGAGGTTGAGTCATTTTTCTAAAGAACTTTGCAATAAACCAGTTTTATATCAGAATGTCATGAAGGAATTGACCTTGGCGTCTGCTTTATTTTGGGCTTCTATCTTTTCTCATATCTCATATTCTGCATTTCTGTCTCCTCTCCTATCTCTTGGCTTGGATTTGGTCAAGATTTTGCTGCTTCAGTCTCCTTCCTATAGTCCACTGGCTGTTTGAGTCCCTGGCCCAGCTCTCACCCAACTTACTCAGCTGGGTGCATCAAACAACACTTTCCTGCTCTGAACTCCCCATTTGGGCACCTTCCAATGTAGTCAAATTCCCCAGGAATACAGCTACAACAGCATTAAAAATGTCAGGCTTGGAATAATTTTGCTGACTCAGTTCAGAATTGGATTGAAATAAATAGGGTTTCCATTACAAAAGTATTCTATATTCTAAGATGCTTTAGGATGAGAAAAAAGGCATAAACACAGGGCTTAAACTAACCATGTTGTATCATTTTATATATGGGAAAGAGAGCTCCATGAGCCTGAGATTCTGTTCAACTTAAGTGATACAAGACGTAGCTTTTGGCTTTTGAGTATAAGCCTTGATACTGCATTGCAGAGTCCTATTGAACAAAAGGTAAGTGTGGCAGTTTTACCTGCATTAAGTTCAACTCTGAATTACCTTTAAGTAGTTTTTATGTCTGTATATTCAGAAAAAAAATGATCCCAAACTGACATTTAGTCGTATCCAACTTTTAAGAGGAGCAATAGTGAAAGATCAAGTGGTATGACCTCAGGTTACAAACGTACTAGTTAAGAAATTAGACTCTGAAGTAGAAGAATAGAAGTTAATATGCCATTTCCAACCTCTACTAGCAGCATCACTTAGAGAAAATTACTTAAGCACATTTTAATTTCTATGTATCTGTTGACAAAATGTGTATAACAGGAGCACTAAATTATTATAATATTAAAGAAAGTAATCTGTATAAAAGCCTAAGAGCATAGGCTTCTTATGTGTTATGTAAAGAATCATTAGAGTTTTAAGAGAGTCGGTAGGCTGGGGCAATTGGAGTGAATCACAAGTGAATCACAATTGTTTTACTCTACCATCTTGGCTCCCACTTCCCATCCCTGGTTTCATTATGAGTTGTCAAGAGTGGGTAGTGAACTGCAGTGTTTGTAAATCTCTTAACTTGGGTCTTTCTTCCACTCCAATGGGCTTTGTTGAGAATACTTTAAAATTCTAGGTGATGCCTAGTATACTGTCAAATGCTTCAAGTTCTCACTTTCTTTTGTGTCTAGAAAATATTTGACAATCATCTCTTTTTGTGTGTGTGTGTCTGTAAGTGTCACAGAATATGTGGCTTTTTCCTTCTGTGGGATTAGTCCTGTACTTTTTGTTTTTTGTTACAGACTTTTCCTTCTCCTTTTACTGTCACCAGTTTCTGTTTGTCATTCTCTTGATGAAAGATTAAATTTCCTTCCTCTGTCTCAGAATCATGTATGTTTTTCTTTTCTTTTCTTTTCAGTATAATTCTATGCTTTGCATTTTAAAAAATTCATTTTCTGCAATGAATCTTATTAAACCTATTTTAATTCTCTTCATCTTTTCCTTGGTTATGACCACTAGCTTACAAAAGTTACTGTTCTCAAAAGCAAAAGACAGTAAATTCCACAAACTATAGACTAAAGACTTGATTTTACCTCAGCAATATTCTAGAGAACATTATTAAAATAATAATCTTTTAGCACTAAGAAGAAAATGATCATGAAAACTTAGCAGACATTCATTTAGGGCAAGTCATGGTAGATATAGTTCATTTCTTCCCTTGATAGGATTACTAAATAGATGTTAAGTAAATGTGTTAAGCATGACTTATCTGTACTTCAACAAGCAACTTAACAAGATTTCTCAAATATTCTTTTTAAAAATATACTCATTTTTTAGAGCAGTTTTAGGTTGCAAATCAAGAGAGAAGTCCAAAGATTTCTCATATACCCCCACCTGAACACATGTATATCTTCCACTTCATTGGTGTCACTCACCACAATGGGACATATTTTATCAGGGGTGAACCAACACTGACAAATCATCACAACCCAAAGTCCAGTGTTTACCCTAGAGTTCACTCTTGGTGTTATAACTTCTAAGGATCTGAGCAAATGTACAATGATATAGGTCCATCACTATATATCTTACAAAGGATTTTCACTCCTCTAAAAATTCTCTGTGCTCTTCCTGTTCATGTCAACAGCAACTCTTCTCCCCTTCTGACAACCACTGATTTTTTTACTGTCTCCATAATTCTGACTTTTCCAGAATGTCATATGGCTGGAATCATATAGTATGTATCCTTTTCATACTGGCTCCTTTCACTTAACAATATGCGTGTAGGTTTCCTTCATGGTTTGATAGCCCATTTCTTTTTAGCACTGAATAGTAATTATAATCCGTTGTCTAGATATGTCACAGTTTATTTATCCATTACAATACTGAAAGACATCTTGGTTGCTTCCAAGTTTGGACAGCTAATGGTAGATCTCCTATAGACTGTGAGCAAGTTTTTGTGTAGACGTAAGTTTGTAATTCCTTTGGGTAAATATCAAGTTGTATGATTGCTTGATCATATTGTAAGGGTATGTTTACTTTTGTAAGAAATTGCCAAGTATTTTACCAAGTGGTTTTACCATTTTGCATTCCCAC
This sequence comes from Crocuta crocuta, assembly GCF_008692635.1. Lineage (NCBI taxonomy): Eukaryota > Metazoa > Chordata > Mammalia > Carnivora > Hyaenidae > Crocuta > Crocuta crocuta. The sequence goes on from NW_027529173.1 coordinate 2,616,400, forward strand.
CAGACATGTATGAGTGTCTGTTGCTCCACATTCTTGTTAGCATTTGATGCTGTCACTGTACAGGATTTTGGCCATTCTGACGTGTGTAGTTGTATTTCTCTGTTGTTTAATTTTCATTTCCCTGATGACATATAATGTGCAGCATCTTTTCATATACTTATTTGCCATCTGTATATCATTTTTGATGAGGAGTCTATTAATGTCTTTGCCTTAGGTTGTTTCTTGTCTTGTCAAATTTAAGAGTTCTTTGTATATTTTGGATAACAATCCTTTATCAGATGGGTCTTTTGCAAATATTTCCTGTAATTTTATCGGTTGTCTTCTCATTCTCTTGATAATGTTTCACCAAGAAGTTTTACATTTTAATGAAGTTCAACTTATTAATTCTTTCTTCCATAGATCGTATCTTTGGTGTTTTATCTAAAAAGGCATCACTCTGGGACATCTGAGTGGTTCAGTAGGTTAAGTGTCCAACTTCAGCTCAGGTCATGACCTCATGGTTTGGGAGTTAGAGTCCCATGCTGGGCTTTGTGCTGACAGCTCAGAGCCTGCAGCCTACTTCAGATTTGCTCTCTCTCTCTCTCTCTCTCTCTCTCTCTCTTTCTCTCTCTCTCTCTCGCTGCCCCTCCCCTGCTCATGCTCTGTCTTTCTCTCAAAAATAAATAAAGATTAAAAAAAATAGGGAGGCATCACTCTAACCAAGTTTATCTGGTTTTCTACTGTGTTATCTCCTAGGAGTTTGATATTTTTGTGTTTTACATATAGGTCTGTGATCCACTTAAAATTTTTTTAATGTTTATTTTTGAGGGAGAGAGAGAAAGAGAGAGGGAGTGCAAGTGGGGGAGGGGCAGAGAGAGAGGGAGACACAGAATCTGAAGCAGGCTTCAGGCTCTGAGGTGTCAGTACAGAGCCCAGTGTGGGGGCTTGAACCCTGAAAATGAAAATCATGACCTGAGCCAAAGTTGAGAAAGGTGTCAGGTCTGTGTCTAGACCGACTTTTTTTCCACATGGATGTCCAGTTGTTCCAGACCCAGGTGTTGAAAAGAATGTCTTTGCTCCTCTGTCAAAAGTCAGTTGATTATATTTATGTGGATTCATTTCTATATTCTCCATTCTGTCCTATAAATCTATTTGTCTATTCTTTCAATATGAATACCAATGACAATACCACACTGTCTTGATTACAGTGGTTTTACAGTAAGTTTTGAAGTCAGGTAGTATCAGTCCTCCAATTTTCTTCTTATTTTTTAATACTGTGTTGGCTATTCCTGGTCTTTGGCCTCTCTATCTAAACTTTAAAATTAGTTCATAGATATTTTTAAAATTTTAGAAAAATTTAGATTAATTTTTGGTCACTGGAAAATTTAACCAGAGCAATATGTAAAATTGAAGGGGTTAAAAGAATTGGAAACAAGTTCATGAAATCTTTATGAATTTTGAATGAATACTGAAAAGTTGCAAGACATAAGATCGACCCACAAAAATCAGTTGTGTTTCTGTGCACTGAAAATAAAGAGAGCCAAAAAATAAAAAATAAAACAATTCCGTTTACAATTCAGTCCAAAAGAATGAAATACCTAGGGATAAACTTAGCCACGGTGGTGAAAGAGTTGTATACTGAAAACTAAAACACACTTTAAGAAATTTTTAAAAAACAAAAAAAAATTGGGAAATATCTCATGTACATGGATTCAAAGACTTACATCATCAAGATTTCAAAAATGCTCAAAATATTATACAGATATAATAGCCTTTGTTGAAGCAATGGAGATCTTCATATTCATAACAAATTATAGGGAGCTTGAAATTGCTAAAACAGTCTTGCAAAAGAACAAAATTAGAAGACTCATAAGTCTTCTAATAAATATATACCATCCATGCTTAACTGATTTTTGACAATAGTGCCAAGACTATCAGTGATTAAAGAATAGTTTCTTCGGGGCGCCTGGGTGGCTTAGTCAGTTAAGCGTCCGACTTTCGCTTAGGTCATGATCTCGCGGTTCGTGGGTTCGAGCCCCGCGTCGGGCTCTGTGCTGACTGCCAGCTCAGAGCCTGGAGCCTGTTTCAGTCTGTGACTCCCTCTCTCTCTGACCCTCCCCTGCTCACGCTGTCTCTCTCTCTCTCTCTCTCCTAGAAATAAATAAAACATTTAAAAAATAATAATAGTTTCCTCAGTGAAAGTGGGACAATTATATACCACGTGCAAAACAATGAAATTGTATCCTTAACTCACAGCATGTAAAAAATAACATAATGGATCAGTAAGTTAAATATGAGATAAAAATTATAAAACTCTTTACATGAAAATATAGAGATAAAACTTCACGGCCTTGCATTTGGTAATAAATTCTTAGATATGACACCAAAAGCAACAGAAGAAAAAAAACAAATTGGGCTTTATCAATATTAAAAACTTTTGTGTATCAAAGAAACTATCAAGAAAATAAAAATACGAACTAGAGAATGGAATAAAATATTTGCATGTCATGTATCTGATAAAGGTCAAGTAGCCAAAATATACAAAGATCTACAATGTAACAAGAAAAACTGCAAACAACCCATTTAAGAAATAGACAAATAATTTCTTTTTTTTTAAATTTTTAATGTTTTATTTATTTCTAGGAGAGAGAGAGCGTTAGCAGGGGAGAGTCAGAGACAGAGGGAGTCACAGACTCTGAAACAGGCTCCAGGCTCTGAGCTGGCAGTCAGCACAGAGCCCGACGCAGGGCTCGTACCCACGAACCGTGAGATCATGATCTAAGCGAAAGTTGGACGCTTAACTGACTAAGCCACCCAGGCGCCCCGAAATAGACCAAGAATTTCAAGAGGCATCTCTCCAAAGAAGATATATAGATGACCAACAAACACATGAAAAAATTCTCAACATCAGTAGTCATTAGAGAAGTGCAAATCCAAACCATAATGCGATACCATTTCATACCTACAAGGATAGCTTTAATAAATGAAAGGAAAATAACAAGTGTTGACAAGTAGGTCAGCAGAATGTTAAACATAACAATAACCATGTCATCTAGCATATTCCAGTTCTGGACATATACCCAAAATTACTGAACATAGGTACTCAAAGAAGTCCTTGAACATGACTGTTCATAGTGGTACTATTCATAATAGTCAAAATGTAGGAAACAACCCAAATGTCCATAAGTGGATAAATGGGAAATAGCTGTTACATATATGTATATATATATAACATATATAATATATAACATGTGTATATTATGATATATATAACTGTTATATATATGTATATATGTATAGAGACTATATATAGAATAATATATAATAACATATATATGNATTATTCAGTATAAAAGAAAAATGACTACTAACACATTTCACAATATGAATAACCCTAGAAAACATTATGTATATGAAAGAATTGAGACACAAAAGGTCACATGTTGTAGGATTCCACTTATATGAAATATCCAGAATAGGTATTATCTATGTAAATAGTGATCAGATTGGTAGATATCAAGAACTGGGATTGGAGTCCAAGGTCTAGGGACTAAATGGTAAATGTATATGGGGTTTTATTTTGGAATAATGGAAATATTTTGGAACTAGATAAGGTGGTGGTTGCAATATTGTAATCTCACTGAATTGTCCTCAAATGGTTAATTTTATTTTCCATGAATATAACTACAATAAAAACTAAAATTTAAAATAAAATATGGAGTTATACTCTTATTTACACTAGGTCATTCATTACTGTTTTAAGTAGGAGTGATGAGTAGGGATACTTCTGCTTTGGTCCTAATCTTAAAGGGGGTATGTCTGTCATCATGAAGTGTCATATTAGCTATAGGTTTTTTGCAGAAGTTTTTTTTTTTTTTTATCAAGTTGAGCAGTTCACCTCTATTCCTGGTTTTCTGAGACTTTTTGTTTCTTTTCTTTCTTTAATGAAAGGGTGTTGAATTTATCATGTGCTTTTTCTTTGTCAATTCACATTCATATATATTTTATTCTTTAACCCACTGATATGAGGAATCATACTATAGATTTTCAAATGTTAAACCAACTTTGTGTGCCTGGATATGGTATATAACTCTTTTTACACAGTATTGAACTCAATTTGGTCATGTTTGTTGAGTAATTTTGTATCTACATTATTAGAAATATTGGTCTCATTTTCTTGTGTGATGTCTCTATCTGGTTTTGGTATTTGGATGATTCTGGCCTCATAAAATGAGTTAGGTATTCTCTCTGCATCTATTTTCTGTAAGGGATTTTGTACATTTGATATCATTTTGTCTTACATGTTTGGTAAAATTTGCCAGTAAAACTATCTGGACCTTTGCTTTCTTCTTTAAGGTTAGTAATTATTAATTCAATCTTTAGTAGATGTAGTGTATTTATTTATTATTTATTTCTCCTTGTGTGACTTTTAGTAGCTTGCCTTTCAAGGAATTGCTCCATTTCATCTAAATTATCAGATTTTTCAACATAGATTTTTTATCATATTCTTTTATTATTTTAATTTCAGTAATAATGGCTACTTCTTGGATTTTGATCTTGTTAAATTGCGAATTGTGTCTTCTTTTTTTTTCTTGGTTATTCTAGCTAGAGGTTTTTCAGGTTCATTGGTATATTCAAAAGTCTTGGGATTTATTGCTTTTCTCCATGGATTTTTGTTTTAAATTCTGTTTATTTCTTTTTTTTTATTTTTTTATTTTTTTTACAAATAGTTTATTGTCAGATTAGTTTCCACATAACACTCAGTGCTCATCCCCACAAATGCCCTCCTCCACGCCCATCCCTCCCCCCCCCCACGACCATCAGTCCTCAGTTTTTGTCAGCATTCAAGAGTCTCTCATGGTTTGCCTCTCTCCCTTTCCCCCACCATTTCCGCCCTTCTTCTCCCCCTTGTTCCTCCGTCAAGTTCCTCCTAATCCTCCTATACGTGCAAACATATGATATTTGTCCTTCTCTGCCTGACTTATTTCGCTCAGCATAACACCCTCAAGGTCCATCCATGTTGCTGCACATGGCCAGATTTCATTGTTTCTCATTGCCATGTAGTATTCCATGGTATAGATAAACCACATCTTCTTGATCCATACATCTGTTTATTTCTATTCCAGTTTTTAATACTAATTTTTTTCTGCTTTATTTTTAACCTGCTTTTCCTCTCTAGCTTCCTAAGGCAAGACGTTAGATTTTTTTCTTTTCAATATTTTTTCTTTTAAGTCTTTATTCTTTTGTAGCATATGCAATTAATATTATCAGTTTCATACTAAGCACTACTTGGTTGATCCTACAACTTTTGATAAATTATATTTTCATTAAATTAAAATAGTGTAAAAATTCTGTGCCTCATTCTTTGACCCAAATTATTTAGAAATGTGTTGCTTAGACTCCAACAGGTTGGCATTTTTCCAGCTATCTTTTTATTATCAATTTCCATCCATTAGAATCTGATAGGCTTTTATGATATCTATCTTTTAAAATTTGTTAAGATGTGTTTTATAATCCAAAATGTGGTCTGTTCCAGTTAATATTCCATACTCACTTAAAAGTATATTTTGCTGAAAAATATATTCTGTTGTTGTTTGATGGAATATTTTATAAATGTCAATTATGTAAAGTTGATTGATAGTGCTGTTCAGATCATCTACATCTTTACTGATTTTCTGCCTTCTTGATACATCAATTACTGACAAAAGGGTTTGATGTCCGTAACTTTAATTATGGATTTGTCTATTCCTATCTGCAGTCCTATCAGTTATTGCCATATGCATTTTGGCACTTATATTCTTAGATGAATATGAAGTTAAGATTATTGTGTCTACTTGGCAAAGTGACACCTTTTTCATCATGTGATGCCCATATTTATCCTGATAAGCTTCTCTGTTTTGAAGTTGGCTTAGTCTGAGATTAATATAACTACTTTAGCTGGCTTTTGATTAGTGTTAATATGTATAGTATTTTTCCACTTCACTTCACTGTTCACCTACCTGAGAATTTGCATTTAAATTAAGATTCTTGCAGACAATATACAGTTGAATCATGTTTTTTAGCCTATTCTGAAAATTTATACCTTTTCCTGGATATATTTAGATAATTCCGGTTTGAAGTGATTATTGATAGAACTGCATCAATAACGTCTATAATTGTTTTCTATTTGTTCTATTTGTTACTTGTTTCTCCCCACCTGGACACTTTTATGACTTCTGTTGTTTCAAGTAAGAATTTAAGGATTCCATTTTATATTATCTCTTAGTGTACTAGTTATACTTGTTTAAAAGTTTTTTAAACGTTGTCCACCAGTTAACAATATACATTTTCATCTAAGTCAAGTTTCAAATAATACCATACCAATTTATATGCAGCACAGTTATATTAGATTGCTTCCAGTTTCTTCTTCCGATCCAGTATGACATTGCTGCTATTCATTTAATTTGTCTATCTCCTATCATCACCCAATGTTATTATTTTTGCTTTAACCCACAGTTATTTTTCAGATCAATTAAAAATAAGAATATAACACTTTATCACTTTTCTGATGCCCTGCCTTTCTTTAAGTAGATTTTTCATTTTATCCCCAAGTCTACCTCCTTACAGTAGTAGCTAAAATTAATAGAGAACTTACTATGTGCCAGTCCTCTTCTAAGAATTATCCCATTTCTATCATTATTCCCATTTTACAGATCAAGAATCTTGACACAAGACATTTAAGTTGCTAGAAAGGAGTAAAGGCAGCTACAAACCTGAGTATTTTAGCACTGGAATCCATTAAAAAGTATCATTTAAAAATGACACTTTGAGCCCAAGACCAAGTCACCTCCAGCTTGGACAACTGCAGTCATCTTTAAAGAGGCATATCATCATTTGCTCTGGCTCCTATTGCCTTGGGTTTCCAATCTGCACCCAGATTAATGTTTTCAAGATACATATGTTTTCATTTCAACCCACTATATAAGACATTTTAATGGTTTCCATTGCTTTTAGTATAAAAATGAATGTTTTCTTTATTTTTTTTTCTTCATTACTTTCAATGTTTTTCCTTTAGGGAATTCTTCTTTGGGTTTCCTGACTAGATCAAATTCCCTGTGGCATGTATTATTAACTCACAATCCTGTCTTCCTCTGAGTTTCTCTACAGCTGCAGTGAACAGTGTTTGTACACATCATCTCTTACCTCAAGTGCCTCTGTCTTTCTGCTTCTCTTCCCCAGAGCTTGCTTAGTGCCATTGGCAACCATAAAGTTGTTGAGAATTTAATGACCCTGAGGCAAACCTTAACCAAAGAATAGTTGGTGGATAAATACTTCACTTCCTCATAAATGAGTGGGAAACATTTGACATGTGTTCAACAGAGTCCTTTAATTCTTTAAAAAGTCTCCAAGAGGAATGTGTTTCAATGGTCCACAGAGGCCGTCTATTCATGAAAGTGCTCTACTTTAAATTCTTCCCTTTTCTAGGTAACTTTCTCTACTACCTCATATATTCTCCTGGGATCAATTCCCAAATAAACTACCTGCAACTGAGTTCTTTTCTCAGAGTAAGCTTTTGGAGGGACCCAAAATCTGGCCTCTCCTTAGTTTACCCTCTCTCACACTACTATGTACCTTTCTTTCATGGCATATTCAGAGTTTGTATTCATATAGATGCACAGAAATAGGCTTGGAATAGAGTTAACCACGTTTTGTGGAGGGTAGAATTTTTACTTTTAGTATTGTTGTTTTGTTTTTATTTTACAAGCATTAAAATTCTAATAAAAATCAATAACATAAAAAATTTTCCAGAGCCATAAAAATTAATGGAACAATGCATTTTGCTTTTCTTTTTTTAATTTTTATTTTTTAGAGAGAGCATGTATGTGCATGAGGGGGTGAAGAGGGGCAGAGAGAGAGAGAGAAAATGTTAAGCCAGCTCCATGCTCAGCACAGAGCTCATGACCCTGGGGAGTCATGGCCTAAGCTGAAATCAAGGAACAGATGCTCAACTGACTGAGTCACTGAGGCATTCCGCATTTAATAACAATTTCTATAATTTCTATAGAATGCAAACTTCTAATTTAAATAACTTTATTTTATATGACATACTTGTTCACTTTCTTATTCATATACTGATTGAAAGAAATGGCTTCATTTTTTTAGTAGTGAGAATATTTAATTATCACAAACCTAAAGAGGTTTCTCTTATTATTTTTATGAGGTTTTCCTGAAGTAGAAATTGAAAAATGCAGGTGGTTAAGGAGATAGTAGTTTTCCATACTTTAATTTTTCTTAAAATAGACTAATACATGTCTGTATTATGAAGTCTAAATTAGCAACTAATTATCTTGGGGTCTGTGTATCATCGTTCAACCATTAGCATTTTATGGCCATGTTTTGGTGCTATAAACAAACATTTTAAAGAGGAAGGAATGCAGCTATATTTAGATAAAGTGGTATTGAAGTGTGCCTCTTAAACTAATATGAAATTAATGGCTTTTCCTCCTACTTCTTCTTCTAAGTAAAAATAGAAAATGGAAAGAATTTAATCCAACCAGGATGACCCCACAGAAACTCAGAATACCATTACAGCTAAATTACATGTTGGTGGCTGTGTTGTCTTTGCCACTGATAAAGGCATCACACATAAATCCTTGCCTGTTAAAATAAAATGTTTCCAGGGAATAGGGTCACTGTGAGATTCAAATGATAGGTATTTACGGATCACAGATTTTAAAAATCACTTTGTAATTAATAGAAAATTCAATCCTTTGACAAAATGGTTCACTGAAGCCATGGAAAAACTTTCCTATTCATTTGGATCCTAAAATATTAGTTCATAATAAATCACTAACAGTATTATATTATGAAGGAATCTCTGGAGTCAGAAGACATGAGTCCAGTAATAAATCAAATGTACTTTTCTTCTATTCAATTTTTAAAGATTAAGAATATTAATATTTTATGTTGGGAGAGTTTGGGACAATTTCAAAGTTTAACCTTAATGATATCAGAAAGTAGAAGTGAGTTCCAGCACTTCATGGTAAGCCCCCAAGCAAGAGCCCCGGGGCATCCTCTCCAATTATTCTTCCCAAAAGATAAGTCAGGTAGGTTGATAATTATTAAATTTCCTAGCCTTGAATAGTCCTGTTCCTGGGTTTTAAACAGATTTTGAAAGGAAAGAATGGTAAGTATATTGCATCTTTGACATCAGATATCTCCAACTCTTTGGTTAAGGACTAGATGAATATTATGTTTTATTCAACATAAAACCATTCACATGGTAATAGAGAGCCAGTGAAGAAGAATGGGGGTGACAAGAATATTAATTCTAAGAGTTTCAGTGGAAACAAGGCATGGCTACCTCTGCTTGTGCCCAAATGAAACATGAAGAGAAAATGATGATATAATGAATGAAACTATCCTAATCTGGGAATCATGAAACTGGGTGTCTAGCTCTAGTTTTTCCACTAAGTGTGTAACTTTATGTGCATACTATTACTTCCATGAACCTCAGTTTCTTTCTCTAGATAAATACCTTACACTGTGTATTAGTTTTCTGTGGCTGTTGTTAGAAATTCACAAACTCCATGGCTTAAAACTAGACAGTTAGTCTCTCAAGTTCTGAAGGCCACAGTCTGAGATCAGTTTCACTGGGTCAAAAAGTTAAGTTAGTAGAGCCATATTTCTTCTGGAGGCTCTAAGGGAGAATTGATTCCTTGCATCATCCAGCTTTTGATGGTTTCTAGTGGCCTGTGGCCTTGGATGCATACTCCAATCTCTGCCTCCATCTTCACATTGACTTCCTCTTAGTTTTTATTTAAATTCCAGTTAGTTAACATGCACTGTAATATTAGTTTTAGGTGTACAGTTGAGTGATTCAACATTGACTAATTTCTAGTACACCTGTGTAGTGTGTGTAAAATCTTACTCTCTGTTTCTTTTAAAAAGTAAATGTGATGGCATTTAGAGCCCACCCAGATAACTCAGGGTAATCTCCACATCTCAAGACCCTTTAATTTGATCAGATCTGTGAAGACCTTTCTTTCATAAAAGGTAGCACTGACCAGTTCAAAGAATTAGAATGTGGATATTCTTTAGAAGGCTATTTTTTTGGTCTACTATGTTCTTCTTAGCCTATAAGGTACAGGTTTATAATTCAGTAACTCTTTAGGAAGAAGCTTTGTTTTCTTCTTTGATTTCATGGAATCCTAGTGACAGAATGAGAAAGTCAAAAGAGCTCTTCAACTCTGTTCTACTTCTCTTTCCACCTCAGATTGTTTCTGACAAAAGATAGGATGTGGTTGTTTTGTTTTTATTTTTGAAAAAAATTATTCACTTTTTTAGTTATGTCAAAGAACATTTTAAAGGAGCATTCTGAAGTCTATGTTTTGCAGAGTAAGATATATAGAAAGTCCATCAAATATCCAAGGAAAGGGTATTTTAAAACTTTTAAAACATAAAAGTAATGAGATGTTTTTGCAATTTTTGTTACCAGATCTGAAACTCAGGAAAGCACAAAAATTAGGAAAGGACCGTAATATGTTTTGACAATAATACAGAGCCCTCTAATAACTAACTGCCAAAGAGAAATATCTAAAGATAAATTATGATATTTAGACCTTTGTTTCAATTTAAAAACAAATGCAACTGCAGCAGATCAATAAAGTATTATCGTTGTATAGGCTTTTTTGCTTTCATGGTAACAAAGACTACTAAATGGAAATTTTGGTTGTGTTGTACACTTTCAAAAGTAGTCTCTCAGAGGTCAAATAGAGAAATCTAGAACTCCTGGACGTGATTTCCTGAGACTTTTCCAGACAACATGACTGATGGATGAGTTTGGATTCAGTGGAGATTCAATAGAGCATTCAAAACTATGATGTGAGTGGAGTAAGGATTCCATTAATCATCCAACTGGGCTCTGAACTCAGGGAAAAGGAAGTGAGGTCTAAGACTTATAAGTACTCAGTCTTAGACTGTGGAGTAGTTTAAAGTAATTGTCATGAAATTTGAATTTTTTAAACTAAATAGCATACCACTATCACCACAATCATCACAAACTTGGAATAATAAGCTATTATTCTCATGATGATTCTGAGGTATGTTGTGTGGAGAAAACCATCTAACATCCTGCATAACATTCTGTCCTTCCTCCCCCGTGGACTCTTTGCAAAGCCTTAAACAATAAACATTCACTCATTTAATTTTTATAGAATAATAGATCTACACTATATAAAACACTGGAGATAGACTTTATTTTTGTCCTTAGAAATTCCCAATTAATCAATGTAAACAAAATTTTAAAAATGACTACCTTAAAATTTTTAGTGTCATGAACAGCTATGAACAGAGAGACTTGGGTGATTCAGTCTGTTAGAAGAAAATAATATATATANNNGGGATAGGATGTGAATAATGCAGTTTGGTGATAAAGTGTAGCAAGGCAACAATATGTTTCTTCCGTATTTTAAGGAAGAGATTGAAAGAGGAGAGCTGAGGGACACCTGGGTGGCTCAGTTGGTCAAGTGTTGGACTCTTGATTTGAACTGAAATGATGATCTAATGGTTTGTGAGTTTGAGCCCTGCATCTGGCTCTGTGCTGTGCAGAGCCTGCTTTGGATTCTCTTTCAATCCCTCTCTGCCCCTCTGCTGCTCATGTGCTCTCTCTAAGACAAGTAAATAAACTTAAAAGTTGGGGGAGCTGAATTTTCAATGCTAAGAAAAGATTTTGAAAGTCTCACATCAAATGACCATTTAATAAAACAAAATATGAAGTTGCGTCTTGAATGTAATAGAAAAGGAAACTGAATTGATGTTCAGAGAAACAGAGGAATGATTTGACAGGGGGAACAGTGGAATCCATGGACAATGGAAACATAGACAGCAAAATCCATGACATGTAAAAGAAAAGATTACTAAGTGGTAAATAAGGGCCCAACTTGGGAATCTCCACTGTGTAGCAGAAAGCAATAGAATTAATTATAAGTAGCCAATGAATTAGAACAGATGAGACACATATTCGAGATTTCCCAGTGCTAGGGATTAGAGAGGTTCAAAACCTAAACGTTCCCTAAAGGAGGAATGAATTAGGCAGTAAAGTGGATATTACCAAAATAGGACCCATCCTGGGAGAGGAAAAAGAAGGTTGAATAGAAAAGAAGGGTAAGAAGGGGAATATAACAGCCTGAGAGACCAGGGTGAGGTTAAGGAAATAAATCATAATCAAGGTAGAGCCAAGTACAGTTGATCAAAAGGATGGGGAGAAGTGACAATGCAGGTGGTTATATGCAGAGAAGAGAATTGCAGCACTGGAAACCATTTCACATACAGCTTCTTTATTAAATAGTTTTATACAATGAAGATAATGGAAACTGAATGCCTAAGGTAAGCAAATAGGTTGATATATATGTNAATAAATATATATAAATATAAAAGAAGTCAGAGTTGAGAGAAAAATGGAGTCTGGCACTGAAATCATTGAACAGAGTAAGTGTTTTCGTGGCGGTCAAATAGCCATTTGTAAACACTGAGGTAGGCAGGGGGATTCATTCATTTATTCCACGAATACTTATTGCTGACCCTATGCCCGGCACACTTCAGTAGTGAACAAAAATATGCAAAGCCTGCTCTCATAGATTACACATTCTAGTTGGAGAGACAGAGAATAAACAAATGAGCAAACACAATAATATGTCAGGTGACAGTAAGGGCTATAAATAAAAATAAAGCAGGGTTATTGTACTGTAATATATCTACTTAGGGAAGAATTTAAATAGGAGATAGCATTAGATATTTGACATTACAGGTGAGAAAGAGGAAAGCCATTTTGATATCTATAGAAAGTATATTTAAGACAAAGAAAAGCAAGTACAAAAACTCTGGAGCAGGAACATGATTGGAATGAATGGCAGCAAAGAGGCAGATGTGATTGGGGTACAGAATGGTTAGGGGTGGAGGCCAAAGTCAAGGTTGAGGTAAGGGAAAAAAAGCGGAAGGAAGAGTATATTGGGCTTTGGATATTACTGTGAGCGAAATGGAAATTTGGCAGTCTAATTGGCAGACCATAGGAAGGCAAAGGGGTGAAACCAGAGAAAATATTAGGAGAGTAATCTAATAACCATTGGGTAATTTTGGTGCCTTGGGCTATGGTGGCATGATGAAGATAAGAAGTGGGTAGAAACTAGATACATATTCCTGAGGAATTCCTCATTGTAGCTCCCTGACATCTCATTTTAAAGAGTGTTTACTTCAGGAGCATGCAAGAGAAAAACATTATTGTGCCCCTTTGGATGTAAATCTTTACAACTCAGAATTGACTTTCTCAAGGATCTAGCAGAAATATCTTTGAAATGTAATTATCAAGGACTGCACCCCTATCTCACATTTTCTGTGGGAATTTAGGAGGCTAACTTCAATACATGCCATTTATCAAAACTGATAGTCTAATCACATTGACCAACCTTACCCCAAGATTGGTACTTTCTTCCTGCCATTTCAACACAGTTGAGTTCAATCTCTCTTCCTTATTGCACTAGTCTTGAATAATGTTTTCTTTCCTTGGTTAACTGATCTGATATGTTTTATAGATGCCTATTAGATATCTAAATTGAGATATCAAGATAAGACATATACGTGTGGAGTTGTAGGGAGAGGTTCAGGCTGGAAATATAAATTTAGTAACTTTCAGGATTCCGTTCATATTTAAATCTGCAAGACAGAATAAGATCGCCTGGGTTAGAGGACTGATTCTTGCAATACTACAATGTTTAGAGATAGGGGATATTTAAAGGAATTATCAACGGAGACTGGTAAGGGGCAGCCAGTGAAGTATGGATTAAAAGAAGATTGGTAGTCTGATAGCCAAGTACAGAAATTGTTTCAAGTAACAGTGGTCAACTGTATCATATGATTCTGACTGGTCAAATTGGATAACTGGTAAATGATCATTTGATGGGGGTTTTTGTGTGTGTGTGTGCCTTTACCAAAGGCAGCCTTAGTGGAATGGTAGATATGTAAGCCTGAATGGAATGGGAGGAGGAGGGCACAGGAGGGAGTGAGAAACTGTGACATTAAAAGCTCTTTTTGTGAAACATTGCTAAAAGAAGAGCAGGTAATGAGGCAGAAACTTTGAAGGGATATGGAATCAAGGGAAGCTTTCTTTAAACTTGTATGCTAAGAGAATTTGTATACTAGTAGAAATAGAGGAAAATGATGATGCAAGAGAGAAAAGAGACCATAGCAAGAGGAATGACCTTGAGTAGACTAGAGTAGATGTGTTCCATTACTTAAATGGACAGATTGGCCTTAGATAGGAAAAAGCATAATTTGTACCTTGACATTCAGACGGAGTATATGGGTATTGATGCTGGTAGATATGGTGGTTGGAGCATGTGGAAATCTTTTATTGCTTCTACTTCCTCAATGAAATCAGAAGCATGCTCATTAGTTGAAATTGAGATAGGAAGAGAAGGTGGTAATAAGTTTCAGAGAGAAAAGAAGGTATAAAATAATTGCCCAAGAGACTGGGAGTAGAAGTGAAAATGAAGAGAGAGTGTTGCCGGGCAACACTAAGGCCCTACCTAAAGAGTGTGATTATGAAATTAATATATGCATGGCAGTTGTGTGCTACCACCCATGATCAACTGCTAGATTTCAGGAGCAAGATAAGCAGAGACTTGAATCTAGCTGAGATTAAGGTTGGCCATTTGGGGGTGGATAGAACAAAATATTTTCATGTTAGACCATAGTAACTAGGAAAAGTAAGGAAAGACATGAGGATATGAAGGAAATCCAGGGCCATAAACTGCTAGCAGGGGCTATTGATTAGAGGTTTTTATAGAAGCAAAGAATTTCTGAAATTGAAATACTCTACAGAGAGTGGATAAATAGGAAATGGTTGGTCAGAGAGTGGATGTTTTGCTGGGTGATTCTAATTGGAATATTTGGAGTGGGTAAAATTACTGTTCATGACAAGATTTAGGTGTGACCATGGTTGAAATGGAATACAGTCAAGACCACTGGAATGGAGAGGCCATGTATGGGAGGTAAAAAATGTGTGGGTATTGAAATCACTTAGAAATATGAGAGGAATAGTCAGAAAGAGTAGATATCCGGGAACTAAAATCTCTAGGAAATTACTGAAAACAATTCAGAGGCCTGTAGATGGCTGAGCCAAGCAGAATTACTGGGTCATAAACATGTTGGATAGCACTACCATCATAGAAACTGACAGTTTGAGGAAGGAGGGAGAAATCATCCATGAAAAAGGCAATGACTAGTAAGAAGAACACTGTTCCTGTCTTTAGAGACAGTGATACAAGGCCTATGAAAGAGATATTGGCAGATACCTCTTCTAATGGGCAATACATGGCTTTCAGAAGGGAGTTGTTTTACTGCTTATTACATGGGTTTATTCAATGTTTTCTAGGAAATGTAAAACTTAATATGGTACTTTGAAAACTAGTTGATGTAGAATATCCATAGAGCTTGCTTCAAAATGCAGATAGATACTCCTTAGTCAGATGCCCACACCATATCCCACCATAAGTGATAAGTCTTATTGATCACATGTAACATTGCTATGGTGTGATGAGAATGGCACTTTACCCCAGACATCTACCTCCCCCAAATCCATAACCACACTGTAATTATGAGAAAAATATCACACAAGCACCAACTGAGGGACATATTACAAAACTCCTAGTAAAAATTGTCAAAATCTCATATCCTGGATGGAGTCCTGAAACAGAAAAAAGTACATTAGGGGGAAAATAACTAATGAAATCCAAGTAAAGTATGAGGTTTAGTAAATAATAATGTGTCGATACTAGTCTATTAGTTATAACAAATGTACATAGTAATGTAAAATGTTGACAATGTGGGAGACTGTGTTCAGGCATACAGGGACTGTCTTTTCTTGAAAATTTCTCTGTAAATCTAATACAGTTCTAAAACATTTATTATTTTGATAAATACAGATGCTTGGGTGGTAGGATTAGAATCTCATTTTTTTTTAATATTTTTTATTTATTTCTAGGAGAGAGAGAGAGAGACAGCGTGAGCAGGGGAGGGTCAGAGAGAGAGGGAGTCACAGACTGAAACAGGCTCCAGGCTCTGAGCTGGCAGTCAGCACAGAGCCCGACGCGGGGCTCGAACCCACGAACCGCGAGATCATGACCTAAGTGAAAGTCGGACGCTCAACAGACTAAGCCACCCAGGCGCCCCAAGAATCTCATTTTAAAAACTTGAGGTTCAGTTTACATACAATAAAGTACTAAGATCTTACTTATTCTCGTCAGTTTTTATGAATGTATATCCAGATATAGAGCGTATCTCTCATTCATACAATCTTCCTATGCTCTTCCAGTCAGTAACCGCCTCCCAGAAACTACTGCTGATCTGATTTCTATAACCATAGGTTGTTCTTGCCTGGTCTAGAAATCCATATAAATGTATCACACCACACAGTATGTACTTTTTTGTATCCAGTTTGGTAGAACGTTTGTGAAATTCATCCATGAAGTGTATATATTTATTTTTACTGCTGAATAGATTTCTATTCTATGAAAATATCATAATTTATTTAAAAATTCTTCCATTGATAAAGAATTATTTTTGATAATAACCAAAATCATGGGAGTGATTCTGAAGCAGGTGATCCACAGATAACATTTTCAGAAACATTACTATAGAAAGTAGGATGCTCACTCCGTTATCTTTTAGTTAATAAACCCTTCGAAGCATGAGAAGATAACTAAGTATCTAAGAACCTTAATGCACCTGTAAAATAAATGTGTCAAATTCGTCTCACTAGCTGGATAAAGCTGAAAAATTAACAACAATAGTCTCATAATGGAAAAGCAAGATATATTAGAATGTCTGCATAGACGACAGAAATAATTTGCAGTCCAAGAGGCCTCATTTGTCTTTCGTTAGTGGATGGTGTTGATTTGTTTATCGGCCTTCAGAGGCAAATGAGAACAAAGGATAATACAGGCAGTGTGTTTCTGATGAGGCAGTAAACATCACTGGCAATAGCTGGGTAGTTTGGCCAGCACCAATGACAAGGTAACCTTTTGAGTTTCTGCAGCATCATATATTAGACATAATATGTACACTGCACTGAGTGTTTACAGGAATGATGTGGGAAAGGAAATAGCCTGATAAACTATGAGATGTTGTGGGAGAGATGAACAGTTGGAAGGAGTTCACTTCCAAGTTCAGAAGATAGGAGGAAACAGGGAGCTAAGGAAGTGGGCTAGTTAGCTGCTCACACTTATCTGGGGTGCAATAATTGAGACTGAGAACACAGATAATATTCTGAATAGGTAAAAGAGGCTGTGGCTAAACCTCATACTTAAAATGTATTCTACATAGCAGTAAGTTTCTTCTGTTTTCATAGAGGCTCGGGTCCCCCCAGCCCCAGACTGACAAAGCATTCAGGACTTCCTTCCACAGCTTCATAAGAAATGCAAGAATGAATTGAAATCTATTCACACTCTTTCCGCATCCACTGATTGCAATGTCTCCCTTGTGTGTATTTTCTCTTTTGCTGTTCTCATTATCTCCTTTTTCTTTTATTTGGACAGTTCATCTTGTAAATATCCTTTTAATTTTACATTTTTACTTTCTCGATAATATTTGTAGGCTTATGGTGGTATTTAAATGGAAATTATATTTAGCATTTTAAAGTAGATTTGGAAGAATTAGAAAGTGCAAAAACCTATGCCATCAGAAAAAAGATCTAAATGGTTTTAAAAGAACATTGCCATCATCCAGCAGTATAGCAGCATGAATCTGAAATAGGGATACCTATATTGACTTCAATCCCTGCAGAAGAACCTGTGTGCCTTTCCCCAGATTTCACAAGGAACTTGGCTGATGGAGAAGCATCCAGGATTAGCTACCCTTGCTTTCCAGAGAGCCTATGATCTCATTTGATTTGCTATTTAGATTGGCTGCAAGATGCCCCCAAGATTATTTGATGGTTTAATGCTTAGCCTTGTTACACTGTAATAATTTCATTGTCTAGTGATTTTTGCTATTCTATATATAGCCTTTGTCTTGCACACTGTATTGAAGTCTAATACTTATACACTGGAAAAAAATCTCCACATCCTGGTGGTTATATAGTCAACTGAGGTAATTTTTTTTTTTACAAATAGTTTATTGTCAAATTAGTTTCCACATAACACTCAGTGCTCATCCCCACAAGTGCCCTCCTCCATGCCCATCCCTCCTCCCCCCCACATCCATCAGTCCTCAGTCTTTGTCAGCATTCAAGAGGCTCTCATGGTTTGCCTCTCTCCCTTTCCCCCACCATTTCCCCCCTTCTTCTCCCCCTTGTTCCTCCGTCAAGTTCCTCCTAATCCTCCTATACGTGCAAACGTATGATATTTGTCCTTCTCTGCCTGACTTATTTCACTCAGCATAACACCCTCAAGGTCCATCCATGTGGCTACACATGGCCAGATTTCATTGTTTCTCATTGCCATGTAGTATTCCATGGTATAGATAAACCACATCTTCTTGATCCATTCATCTGTTGATGGACACTTAGGCTCTTTCCATGTTTTAGCTGTTGTGGAGAGTGCTGCTATGAACATTGGGGTCCATGTGCTCCTATGCATCAGCATTTCTGTATCCCTTGGGTAAATTCCTAGCAGTGCTATTGCTGAGTCCTAGGGGAGTTCTATTGTTAGTTTTCCTGAGGAACCTCCACACTGTTTTCCAGAGGGGCTGTACCAGTTTACATTCCCACAACTGAGGTAATTTTAATTTAGACTAACTTTCTTAAGAAATATGAACCACCTCTATAGTCATACTTTTCAGTGACTTAACAATCAGTTCAACAAATTGTCACTTCTTGGATGTAATGATTCTTTATGTCTGCATGTGCATTGCTTCTGTGGCAGGGGATATGCAGGGCTCAGGATTTCTTAAACTCTGTCCATAAAATAACTGGAAAGTAGGCCACAAGACCATGTCTTAGTTTGGGATTTTGTGTTTTCTTCTTTAGTGCTGCATTTAAGGGACTGTACCTCCTTTGCTGCTGCAGTTGTGAAGTATTTAGTTGAGAAGCCCCATCTCATTCTTTTTTTTTTAAATACAATTTATTGTCAAATTTGCTAACATACAGTGTGTATAGTGTGCTCTTGATTTTGGGGGTAGATTCCCATAATTCATCGCTTACATAAAACACCCAGTGCTCATCCCAACGAGAAACCTTATCTCATTCTTATGAATGAAGACTCAGGAGCCAGACTTGGGTTTGGTTCAAATCTCTTCCTGATGTTACCTCTCTAAGTGACCTGGGAATGTTTTTTCACCACTTTGGGTCTCATTGCCTCATCTTTAAAGTAGGAGATCAAAATAATATACACAAGTAGTATACAGAATTCATAGAATTGTTTTGATGGTTGAATGAATTTTACCTGCAAAGCCCTTGAAACAGTCATAGAACGTAGCAAGGGCCATTAGTGTTTTTATTGCTTTAAATTCTTTTTGTACCACTTGTATCTTAGTGGGAAGGATGGTTTTGAATGGTGATTTTAGTCTTATTCAGAATGTGACTTATTATAATAAGTACATGTACACCAGCTACTTTTCCCAAGATTTACACAGAACTAATTGCAGCATTATGGTGTTGTTCATGTCTCTGCTGATGTTTACCAGATTCCTTACTATAATGCTCTGTGGTATATCAGTGTAATAGTCTTCATCTCATAGATATGCAAACAATAGCCAGATAGGTAACACATATTGATCAAGAGTTGCCTAGTAAGTTATTAGTAAGTTGTGAGCTTTTCTCAAAGCTAGCATTTCAATCCCCATAGAAAAATACTTTATTTTTTTTAAGTTTTTATTTAAAATCCAGTTAGTTAACACAGTGATAGTGATAGTAATGTCAGGTGTGCAATATAGTGGAGCAACGTTTGCATGCAACACCTGGTGCTCATCGTAACAAGTGCACTCCTTAATCCTCATCACCTATTTTACCCATTCCCCCATCTACCTCCCCTCTGGTAATCTTCAGTTTATTCTCTACAGTTAAGAATCTGTTTCTTGTCGGGCACCCTCCTACACTGTTGGTGGGCATGTAAACTGGGGCAGCCCCTCTGGAAAACAGTGTGGAGGTTCCTAAGGAAACTAACAATAGAACTCCCCTAGGACTCAGCAATAGTGCTGCTAGGAATTTACCCAGGGGATATAGGAGTGCTGATGCATAGGAGCACATGTACCCCAATGTTCATAGCAGCACTCTCAACAATAGCCAAAACGTGGAAAGANCCCCCTGCCCTTTGGTCATTTGTTTTGTTTCTTAAATTCCACATATGAGTAAAATCATATGGTATTTGTATTTGTATTTTTCTGACTTATTTCACTTAGCATTATACTCACTAACTCCATCGATGTTGTTGTAAATGGCAAGATTTCATTCTTTTTGTGGGTAATATTGGATTGAATATGTATATACCTATATATGCCATTTCTTTATCCATTTATCAGTCGATGGACCCTTGGGCTGTTACCATAATGTAGCTATTGTAGACAATGCCATTGTAAACATAAGGGGTGCATGTATCCCTTTGATGCATTATTTAGTATTTACGTATTCTTTGGATAGATACCTACTAGTGCAGATTGTTGGACCATAGGGTAGTTCTATTTTTAACTTTTTCTTTATTTTTTAAATGTTTATTTATTTATTTTGAGACAGAGAGACCTGAGGAGGGGCAGAGAGAGAGGGAGAGAGAATCCTAAGCAGGCTCCATGCTGTCAGCTGGGAGCCCAATGCGGGACTCCATCCCATGAACCATGAGATCATAAGCTAAGCTTAAATCAAGAGCTGAATGCTTAACCAACTGAGCCAACCAGATGGTTTCTATTTTTAACTTTTTGAGGAGTGTCCATACTGTTTTTCAGAGTGGATGCACCAGTTTGCATTCCTATAAATAGTGCAAGAGGGTTCACCTCTCCCCACATCATCACCAATACCTGTTTTTTCTTGTGTTGTTGATTTTAGCCATTCTGACAGGTGTGAGGTTATATCTCATTATAGTTTGGATTTGCATTTTCCTGATGATCAGTGATGTTGAACACCTTTTCATGTGTCTGTTGGTATTTTTTAGCTCTTTTTTGGAATAATGTCTATTCATGTCTACTGCCCATTTTGTAACTGGATTATCTATTTTCTTGGGTGTTGAGTTTTAGAAGTTCTTTATATATTTTTGTATACTAACCATTTGGGGAAAGACTTTAAATTGGTGATGAATGAAGAACCTAATTTGGTAAAGAATACTCTAAAATAAAAAGGCTCATTTATTTGGATGGCATTCTTGTGGCAAATTTTTATAATTTCTGATACTGCCATTATGATGTCATTTGTACAATAAAAAATTTTTAAGAAAAAATTAGTACTATTTACTAATATCTATACTGGCAATAAAGGAAGACAGTTTCATTCTGTCTTTCTTTTTCAACTTACTTGTTTGTGTGTTAGTCAGAGTGGGGTTGCTATAACAAAATACCATAGGCTGAGTAAACAGGAATTTATTTCTTACAGTTCTGGAATCTGGAAAGTCTAAGATCAAGGTGCTGGTGGATTCACTGCATCAGTGAGGGCTGTTGTTTTGGCTTGCAGATGGCCACCTTCCTACTGTGTCCTCACATGGTAGGGAGTGGGGGAGAAGCAGAGAGAGAGAAGTTTGAGGCAAGCTGTCTGGCATCTCTTTTATAAGGGCACTAATCCTACTCTCATGACCTCATCTAAACCCAAGTACCTCCTGAACACCCTGTCTCCAAGTACCATCAAATTGTGGGTTAGAGCCTCAGAATATGAATTGGGGGGACACAGCTCAATCTATGGCCATTTGTGTATTGGTGAGAAACAGCAATACTTTGTGACAACTTTTTATAAAGCAAAATTATTATGAAACATGGGATTTTAGAGGATCCTATGTTTTTAAGCCTAAAAATAAGTTATAGAATATGAACATCAATTTCACTGAAAAAGGTTTAATGTAAATGAAAGTATTTGAATTTTAGAAGTCTCAGATGGTTCTTATAAAAGAGCAGACTCATAGACACATTCCTTGACAGACACCTTTGTAGTAAAATTTGGCAAGTGCTTAGATGGTGTTATAAATCATGAGTCCCTAAACTTCCACTGTCTTTCTCAAAGCTAGTGAATTACGGGAGTCTGAAATTACCAATGTGGGAGTCACACCTTTCTCTGGATTAATATATTGTGCCTCCTTAACGGTGCTTCTATAGTGTGAATGTGTTCCTGGAGGGCAGGAGATAGTAATTCCTGAGCACAGAAAATTTCTCCATCACAGGAGAGAATCAGAACAAAGGGAACCTAGGGTAAGAGATATAGCACCTTTAAATTTGGAAGTGAAGGTAGAAGAGAAGGATGAGGAGTCTGTCCCTGGAATGTCAAGACAAGAAACAGAAGGGACAGAATGAGATCATCTAGGTGCAGGATGGCGGCTAAAAAATAACAAGGGCCCCTTACTGGTATGCTTGGTTTCTTAATCTTTTATATATACAAGTAACATGATATTCACCAATTTTCCAATTCCAGAGAACCATCAACTTATGTGAACTCCATGAGTATTGCTATTTTTTCAGATAAGTGAAAAGTTAGAGTTGTGAATGTGCAATTTCCTATAGCAGATAATTAAGAAGGTGATGATTAGGTGAGGAGAGGCCTTGAAACTAAGAAATACACACTTTGGTTTTCTTAGGAAAGAGTTCTTTGGATTTGTGTTTGTATTAAATGCTAAGCAGCACAAATGATATTTTATAATAACAATCACAGACGTCCCTTTATAAATCTTAAATTGCTTCCAAGAAAAGGGAGGGCCTAAATAATCACCTCTAAGTTATTTTATAATAAATATTTCATATTAAAACAAAGTGGGCCTAACATGGGAAAAGACTAAAAATAAAACGCTTCATAACCAATTTCATTGTAAATTCGCTTCGTAATTAGCGTCTTACCAGAGGTTATGTTGTAGCATTAGCAAACTGGAGCACGAAATAGTAAATACCAGCTGTAAGGATTTTGGTAACTTCCTAAACCCTTCGTAATTAATGATTCATAAAAAAATATTTACAGTGCTATTTTCTTATGTCACCAAGTAGTTAATATTTCAACATAGTAATAACCTAACAAAAATGTGATTTTTTTTTCCATTTAAAACCAAAGCAACAAAAATGACTTTTTAGTTAATAACAGTATTGCCCAGTGTCACAGATTACAACTAACTGAGAGTTTCTGTAGAGCAGAGTTTCTCACCCATGGGGTTATTGACATTTTGGGTCAGATGATTTTTTGTTGTAGGGTACTGTTCCATATGGCAGGATATTTAGCAACATCTAGGGTCTCTACCCACAAGGTGACAGTAGCACCCTCTATTTCGTTGTGACAACCTTTTGTGTCTCCAGACACTCCCAATTGTCCCCTGGCCTGGGTGGGGTCAGGAGTGAGGGGGAGACATGGACCCTGGTTGAAAATCACTGCAGTAAGGGAATAAATGTACTTAATTCTTAGACGGTGAATAGTTCAGTCTTTGGTGTTTGACCCAAGAATAGGTTTAGGTTTTACGGTCCTGAGTCAAACTTTTCTTTAACTAATATTATCTCATCTGATTCATTCTGACCTTAGCTTATTATAGATCAATGTGCCCCAATTCTCAAGATTACTAACTTTAATAATTTAGAGCTTTAATGGCTCTAAATGTCTTAAATGACATTTTTTTCCTAAGCATCACAAAGGGTGACACAGGCTACATTTTTACAACAAACATTTTTAAATGGGGTTTTTATTCATATCCTCAAGACCTGCATCAATAAATAGGTGTATTTTTGGAGGTCACAAAGAAAATTAAGAAATGCCAGAGAATGACTCTGCTTACATCTTCTTGGCACATTGGGCTAAAACTGAATCTCCTTTATTGACTCACTTTCTTTTCATCAATCTGATTCATTTTTTTTCAGGGACATATTTATAAAAACAAAAACACACAGACTTAAAATTTTTACTGAAACTTCTTAACATTGAAGATGCAATTTCTCCTTCCTTTCTCTTGTTCACACACATGCACACACACACACACACACACACGCATTCACACATTTCCTGCAGCGATAGAAAGCGAAGATGTATATAATTCAAAATAAAAAGTCTAAAAACTTTTTAAAGATTTTTTTTAATGACAAAGAGAAAAGAAGTATGGAATTCTTTCTCTATTAACACCGACCAAATGTGAGTACATACAAAACGGCCAGATTGAGGAATAACGTGCTCTCAAAGGTACACCGTACTGGAATAGCCGCCCTCTCTGCATTCTCTGTTTTTGTAAATTTTTCCTATCTATTACACTGTAACTTCTCACTCCAGGGTTGTAACATATTGGACTCTAAAGTTAGCATATTTGGGGAATATTGGGATGGTGGAGATATGCTTTAAAGTAATTGTTTTTAAAATATAGAGTCTGTCAATAATGAAAGAGCATGCGCACACTGGATAATCATTTTTCTGGGGCTGGGGAGAGAAGAGTTATTAGGAAAATAAAAGTGATGTTTACTCCTGTTACATTCCACACACTTCTTTAGTTTCTTTTTATGTGCATTTATCTATAGCTGATATCTTATATTCATGTAGCAAGCTGCTTATTGAGCATGTGCCATGCTTGGTAAGTGCTATGGGTATAATGATAAATAAAGCAAAGGTCCTAATCTCAGTGGGTTTCTAATTCAGCAGAGGGAAAGTGGTAAACAAACAATGAGTATAACCAGAGAGCTAGGAGGAGGTAAACTTCACCCTTATCCTGGGCGAGTAGAAGGGGTGAGTAAAGCTACCCATTGACAGATCCCAGAGAAGAGGAAGCCATTATCATTTGTTCACTGGACCCACAAAAATGCATTTAGTAGGAGACGCCAGAGGACAGAGGCAGTCAGAGTAGAAGAAACAAATACAATGGGGTATGAGTCAATCAGAAGACTCTGTGGAATTCTTTAAGGTCTTTCATGAGGCTACTTGTACAGCACCCATGATGGAAGAGTTGAAAGTAAGGCTGAAGAAGGGGGAAAAAAGTTCTTGAGAGCCTTCAATGACATGCTTTATGAAAGAGGGGCTCTTATTATGTACTATGCACTGTATCCTAATTCCTTTCGGTCATTGTGCAGAAAACAGACTGGCATGTACAATGTTTTACAGGTTAAAATTCTCTTCACATATATCTTACCATTCGATTCTTATGAAACAACCCTATTTTGTATAACAATAAACTCCATTACAGAGATCAAGCTACTTAGTTTACTAGTAATAAGTGATTATAGAATTTGAACACAAGTCCTCTTGACAACAAACCCTCACTATGCTTGTGTTCTTTTGTCATTTATCTTGAAGAGCCTTCAAGCCCTTTTGAGTTAGGTCACCACCAATCAGAGAGAGAGACAGAGAGAGACAGAAAAGGAGTAAGAGGGAGGGACAGAGGTATGCATACTGGCTAATGTGGAGTCTGTGATTCATTCTTGGGCAATCATGTGTAGCCAGGTAGATAGTACAATTTTAGTCATGTGCAGTAGGAATCCTTCAGAGAGACATTGCTACTCTAATTCTGCCAGCCACCACTCTATTTGCAGCAAACTTTCTTTAAAAATCTACTTATTCTTTGCCTCTTTGCTTTCCTTCTTCCCAATTGATATTAAATCCGTTCCAATAAAGCTTTGGCCCCTACTAATAGAATAATGGTATTTATCTCACAGCTACCACTGAACTTTCCTAAGATTCTAAATTTGAAGAAAATGGCCAGTCATTATTTTATTTGGCCTCTTAGCTGTCTCATTGACTATTTGGCAGCCTAGGATTGGGAGAGAGGGGTGGTGGGAATGTCTCTAGGGATTCTACGCTACCTGTGTTATTTGAATAGTTTAGGAGAATATATGTGTATGTTACCTGTATAAAATTTTTAGAAATGCTAAAAACCAGATCCTTTTCTAAAAAGTCTTAGAATATTAGTTTAGAGGATGCCTGCATTCAAGGATTCAATAAAAATTTTAATTACGTAGGAGGATTAGGAGGAACTTGATGGAGGAACAAGGGGGAGAAGAAGGGGGGAAATGGTGGGGGAAAGGGAGAGAGGCAAACCATGAGAGACTCTTGAATGCTGACAAAAACTGAGGACTGATTGATGTGGGGGGCAGTGGGGTATGGGCATGGAGGAGGACACTGTGGGGATGAGCACTGAGTGTTATGTGGAAACTAATTTGACAATAAACTATTTGTAAAAAAAATCTTAATTACTAGTTTCTCAGTCTCGGCTCTACTCTTCTTTGTTTTAATCCATTTTCATATTGTCCCCGTTTTACTGTGTTTTGGCTGTCAGTTATTCTAAGATTATTATCTCTTCTCTGCAGCTCAGCTTTCTGTAACTATGAGTTAAAAAGAATTCTGGAACAGAGTCTCACTGAGTAATGACTGGGTAATACCAAGCATGAACTAATCACTGTAGTCAAAGGGTGTGTTAATTTTACTGGCATGGACAGGCTACATGCTTACCTTTGGTGTGAGGGGTTGGAGCAGATCAGCTAGTACCACATGAATTAGGAGAGACAGAGGGTTAGCTTTCAGAAAAGAATCAGGGTGCTCACACCAGAAGAAGGTTAGAAGGTTTTAACTACTATCAAACATATTTACTTTCATTCAACTTGCTCAGAAACTTACTAATGTGTTTTTCTGAACTTTCTAAGCTCAGCCTAATTCATTTTTAAAGGTGTTTATCAACATTCCTACCAGCTGTTTATAAATAAACATTAAGCTCTAAGGCTGTACTCAGCCTTTAAGAAACATTTATTTTTTCTTATATGATTTTTGAGTATCTTCTGCCAGTAAATGGACAATGAAATGTCTGAGCCTCTAAGGCATCATTGGGAAGAGACAGAGCAATTTGTTCACCAGCATTACTTTCTGAATGAAAAGGCAGGATACTAACATGGATGATCTTTAAAAAAAAGCATAATGGTGACTTTATTTTATAAAAATGTTTACTGTCATGTCAAATATGCCTGATTTCAATCAACATGGGTGAGAGTTATTTGAATAATTCCTTTTAATTGGTGGGAGTTATACTGACTATAACTTCCCAGCCTGTCTCATTCCAGTAAAATCTGCAACTGTGTATCTTGATTGAAATTGGAATGAGTGCAAAAGGATGACTGTGTTGGGAAAGATAAACTGCTCGAAGCTGTTAGCATTCACTATGACCATCTCTAAACGTTGGCCTACAGACATTTTAGGAAAAATAGAAATTAATGACTACAGGGGCAGGCTGCCATGACTTAATGAAACACATCCTTTTTGTCTCCCCACTGGTTTTATGTCAATGTGGAATAAATTGTCTGATGCAAACATCTGTTTATCTCATGAAGCCAGCAAAGTAATGTCATGCAGCTTTTATGCAAGTTGTGCAGTAAAGCAGATAGATAAGAAGGTTACTGAAAACAATGAGAGAAACACCAATAGCACCACCACCTTTCTATGCTGAGGACCTCTTATGTTGTGGGGCTTGAAGTTACAGTTGGGGGACGAGGAAACATAGTCATGATGACACGAAGCTGACAGTCTGGGATTACTGAGGAAACAAAACAGTACAGGTGGCCAACCCAGGGGAATCCTGGTCTGTTTCAGGAAATCATGGAATGAACTCTCAGACAAACTGTGGATTTATCTGCTACTCTGCCTTTTAAAAAATTGTTTGTTTATTTTGAGAAAGATGGGGGGAGGAGGGGTCAAGAGAGTAGAAGAGAAAGAATCCCAAGCAGGCTTAATGCTCAGTGTGTGGAGCCCAACTTGGGGTTGATCTCATAGCCTTGAGATCATGACTTGAGCTGAAATCAAGAGATGGTCATTTAACCAACTGAGCCACCTAGGGGCCTCTGCTACCCTGCCTTTTCAACCTCACCAAGCATCAAGAAGATTTTATATGAACTATATTGCTCATGATTCCCCAGGTCCAATATAAATAAGTAAAATTCTCAGATGCTATAGCATATGGAGAGGTAGAAAGGATCCTTAAGCAGATCCAAGTTACCCTAGACTCAGAGGGGGTTTTTCTTCACCTGTGCACTCACACGTGCACACATGTACCTAGATAACTTGCTGTAACCTCAGCCTAAGAAAATTCTACAGGGTGCCTGGTGAAAAAAGACTTTTAAAAATGCCTGCTTTCTTTAGATACAGAATCTATGGAAAAATAAAACCCTTAGGATGACATTAGATGTCAGACTTAATGTCTCATACCATCAGCATCCCCTACAACAAGCAAGCCCAGATCTCCATCCTACAGTTAGAAGTTGGAACATTAGAAATTCACCAGGAGACTCTATATGGAGGGAAGTAGTAAACCATGCTTTGGCAAAGGAAGAATCTATTAATTTTTGTTACGTCATTAAAAACCTGTTAACATTGAAACATACTGACTAACAGTCTTCCAACCAAACTGAAATAGGGTAAGATAGAATTTGCCAAAAGCATTGAGAGGTGTGTGAGCTCTCTGAGATTTCTCCAAGGACCCCAGTCTAAGAAACCCTGCTGTCTTTCATAGTTATAACAAGTTGCTAAATTCCCTCAACTTGGATATTTATCAATACCAGGATTAATTTGTATAATGATTGCATTGCTGATATTGCCTTTGAAAATGAATTATTAAGTACAAAATCAGTTTATTTAGTGCTTAACATGTCTTGCAAATAGCAGGTGCTCAGTTTATATTTGTTGACTCTCTGAACAGCCAAAAGTATTGCTGCTACAGAGGACATCAATAATCAATCAATGAGAAAAGGGCAAGCTAGAACACAGGCAGAGAATTCTGGTGAATCACTTCATTTTTGAACAAAAGGAAGTACTGTCATATGAAGCTGTAAAGATATAAAACATTGGGACATTATGTTTTGTGACTTGATTTCTTCTTTTGACTTGGGGGAGGCAATAGCAGTAGTCATTTAATTCTGTCATCATCCCATTTTCTACTTGCAAAAGTTCAAGTGGCATCTCAAAATCATCAATCCATTGTCACTGTCCTTTGCACTTTGTAAGTAAGCAAAGCTAATTTAGGAAGGAAACCACTGTTCTCCCGAGGGTTTGAATTTAACAAATGATAAGTTTCTTTAATCATCGTCTCCTGCCCATATTCTTGGCTTCAGACCTGTGTGGTTGTTCGCCTTCAAACCTCCATTTCAGCACTGCTGACTTGGCATTGGACTGTGCTGAGAAATAAGCTGCTTTGACATTTAGTGGCCTAAGGCCTCTTTTCTCTTTGAAATAATTATGTAAGTTAGCTACATGTGGTTTTGTCTGCTCATAGGGCTTTAAAGCAGATGGCGAATTCTCACCTCAGCTGGATGAAAGGGCCCTCAGAGCATTTAGCAGTATTTACCAATTGGATTTTAACTGTTTGTGCTCTGGCACCTTGGGAAAACGTGATTTACAATCACAGATCCCCAAATCTAGGTAGTGGAAGGTATCGATTTCAAAACTAAACCAAACCAAGAACTCATTGTTCTGTTCTTGATTTAAATCAAAGCCAGGCTATTTATCCTAATGAAATGTAAGAAAACCCCATTTACTTGAAATTTATCAACGAGGAGATCCCTAGGATCCCTTTTTCTCTGAGATTGTTTTATATCTAACACCTTGGCAAACTGTGGTAATATAATTTCATTCTGGTTATATTCACCAAGGTTATCTCACCTTTGGTTTTTTATTGCTTATATTCTATTGGAAATTCTAATGGGAGTAATGACTGCCATGGACTTTTTAGTTTCCTTTCTTTCATAAGATTTGTATGTTTTATCCACGTCTGACAATACCATTTTACAATTCCTAGGACATAACAGCAGCTTTTCTGTGCTATAATGCAACCTAGGGTGTGTGAGCATTTCTATAGTAAATGGCACCTGAACACGATCTCAGCTTGAACAATCACTGTTCTTAGTGAGCAAACAAAGAATATATTGTAACCCTGCCGCCTCCTCCCCCCTATTCTTAATGTAATTGTCACTAATGAGGTGTATTATACATTTAATCAGTCTCCAGTGAAGTCATCTATGAGACTTTTATTCAGGTTTTTTTTTTTTTTTAGTATCTTGACACTTACCTTGAAGTGAATGAGAACCATGTGGTGCCTACCTTGGTCTGCAGTTACATCTGTGTTTCTTTTTTTTTTTTTCTTTTTCTTTTTAATGGTGATGATATAAATCAGTTTTAAATGAGAGTAGGTTCATGTCGGAAATTACTGAAGTCTATTTTTGTGTCTTAAGAGTGTTTCTAACAGATTTATGTGTTCAAAGATTATCTTCTAAGGGTAACAGTGAAGTGGATATAGAAGGAATATGCTGAGAATTTAGGACGTGTTAACAGAAAGCTGTGACCACTATCAAAAAACATCTTAGTACGCCTTAGCTCTTCCACACAGAGTTTGGTAGATAGACTTTTGTAGAAATATTGTTTTAAATAAGATTTAATATTTTTAAAAATGTATCCCCATTAAAGGCAAATATTAAGGAGGAAAATAGGATATGTTTCACAAATGGAATTTTTTCATTTTTTTCTATTTTTAAAAAATATTTAATGTTTATTTATCTTTTTTAATTTTTTTATACAAATAGTTTATTGTTAAGTTGGTTTCCATATAACACCCAGTGCTCATCCNCCAGATTTCATTTTTGCCCATTGCCATGTAGTATTCCATTATATAGATAAACCACATCTTCTTGATCCATTGTCAGTTGGTGGACACTTGGGCTCTTTCCATGTTTTAACTATTGTTGAAAGTGCTGTTATGAACATTGGGGTACATGTGCCCCTATGCATTGGCACTCCTGTATCCCTTAGGTAAATTCCTAGCAGTGCTATTGCTGGGTCAAAGGGGAGTTCTATTGTTAATTTTCTGAGGAACCTCCACACTGTTTTCCAAAGGGGCTGCACCCGTTTACATGCCCACCAACAGTGTAGGAGGGTGCCGATTTCTCCACATCCTTGCCAGCATCTAGAGTCCCCTGATTTGTTCATTTTAGCCACTCTGACTGGCGTGAGGTGGTATCTCAGTGTGGTTTTGACTTGTATTTCCCTGATGAGGAGGGATGCTGAGTATCGTTTCATGTGTCTGTTGGCCATCTGGATCTTCTTTGGAGAAGTGTCTGTTCATGTCTTTTTTCATTTCTTACCTCAGCCATCTTATTATAATTATTTGACACAATTGCCCATTCTCATTTTTAATATAACTTCTTTGGTTTTCAAATATATCACTGTGCTCATTTTCTCCTACATTAATAATTACTTCCTAGTCTTTTTTACTTTCTTCTTTCCTTTACTTTCCTTCCTTATTTCTATAAATTGAAACATCCAAGGATTTAGTCGTGGGTATCTCTTTCCTATCTATACTTACTTGTTTTGTGATCATGATTAACTTTTAGTTTTGAATATTATATGTGCACTGGTAACATTCATACTGGTATCATAAACTCCAACCTCTTTTCTGACCTTCAGGCTTTTATATTTAGTTGCTTACTGGACATTTCTTCTTAGATGTTCAATGAATACTTCATATTAAACATATCCCACAGTGAACTCTTGATTACCACACTCATCTCAAAACTGCTTGTTTCTCAGACTCCTTAATCTCAATAATGTCACATTGCCATTTACTCAGTAGTTGAAACAAAATTTTGGAATCACTCTTGACTCCTCCTTTTATTTTACATACATTGAAATAAGCAGTTAACCATGTTAGTTCTGTGGCTCCCATATATTTTTTTCTTTTTAAAAAATTTTTAAAGTTTATTTATTGGTGCGGAGGAGAGAGCAAGTGGGCTAGGGGCAGAGAGAGGGGAGAGAGAATACCAAGCAGGCTCCTCACTGCCAGCACAGAGCCTGATGTTGGGCTCCAACTCAAGAACCATAAGATCATGACCTGAGCCAAAACAAAGAGTTAGATGCTTAACTGACTGAACCACTCAGCCCCCCTCCTTATTTTTATTTTTTAAATTCATTGATTTTGAGAGAGAGAAGAGTGTATTTTTCAAGTTGAATAACTTGTCATCCCCTTCAGTGCTAATGCTCTAATCTAAGCCACCGTCATTTCCTACCCAATTTACAACATTGGACTATTAAATGGTCATATAGTTTCCAGTCCTGCACACTGGTTCTACATACATCAACAAGAGGAACTTTTAAATAATGTCAACTGGGGGCACCTGGGTGGCTCAGTCAGTTAAGCAAACGACTTTGGCTCAGGTCATGATCTCACAGTTGGTGAGTTCAAGCCCCATATCAGGCTCTGTGCTGGCAGTGAGGAGCCTGATTCATATCCTCTGTCTCACTCTCTCTGTCCCTCCCTCACTTGTGCTCTCTCTCTGTCAAAAATAAATATTAAAAAAAAAGTAATTTCAATTGGATCATGTTGTTTCTCTACTCAAACACTAAAAAGGCTTTTATCAATCTTTCCTCTTTTTTTTTTTTTTTTAACATTTATTCATCTTTGAGAAACAGAGAGAGACAGATCACAAGCAGGGGAGAGGCAGAGAGGGGAAGACACAGAAATGGAAGCAGGCTGCAAACTATGAGCTGTCAGCACAGAGCCCAAAACAGGGCTCAGACCCACCAACCATGAAATCATGGCCCGAGCTGAAGTCAGACACTCAACCGACTGAGCCACCCAGGCACCCCTGACTTCAAATCTTTACCATGGCTTTTAATATACATGTGACCTGGCCATTGCCTATAACCAACCTCATTTCAAACTGCTCTTTTCATTACACTCCAGCCATGTTGGTCCTCCTTGGGCTTTCTTGACGCTATCAAGAAGGCTCCCACCTGAGAGTCTTTGCTTTTTCTATTTTTTATGCATTGCTCCTGGTTATTATTATGGGGTCACTCCTCACTGCTTTTAGGTTTCTGTTCAACTTACCCTTCCTTAGAAGAGTCTTTCTTGACAGCTCTACTTGAAGTAGCACCTACTACCCCATCACTTTAACCTCTTACATTCTCATACATTTTTTTCTTAACAGTGGTCATTTACTGGTTGTATATTTTCTGTATGGGTATATATTTCAGTATGTAGGTATGTTATTTATGGCCTTTCATGCTAGAATTTAATCTCCTTGAAGACCAGGACATTATCAGTTTTGTTCATTTTTGTTCCTAATGCCAAGAATTGTGCCTAACCTATGCTAGATACTAAATAAGTAATCATTGGATGAATTAAATGAAAATGAAGTGAGACTTCTATAATTATTGTCTCTACATGGAGCCTTCAGGTGACCACACAGGGGCACTGTGCATGCTCAGGAAGGTGTTACCTGGTCTTTCAGTGTCCTCAGAGCGTTAACTGTTGAATCCACGTAACTGGAGGAGCATCGTCTCATGGAACTTCCTTAGGTAATGGAAATGTTCTTTATCTTCACTATCCATCATAGTAGCCACTGCCACTATTTTAATGCTTAAAATCTAGCTAGTGTACCTAAGTAACTGAATTTTAATTAGAGTTTTAATTTAAAAATGAAATTTAAATAGCCACATTTGACTACCAAATTGGATGGCATAGGTCTCGATTATGGAAGCCAAGCAACTGCCTGTTTTAAACAACCTTGAGCTGGGTCTTTTCTAGTAAATATTAAATGAGCCAAAATTTCCTAGTTACATTGTCTTAGTTTTTCACCTTATCTGTGTTTAGCTCATGCTAGCTATGCAAATGAAAAAAATATAAAACATCACCTTTTAAATGTGTTCAATACAGAAGGCCAATTCCCCAGCAGGAGAAAGATGCTACTGGCAAAACGCTCCCTTGCAAATGGGGATTAGGCAAGAAAACACAGGATACAATTGCTTTCAATAGAGCCAGTCAGCAAAGCAATGGGTTTTTGTAGATTCCCACTTAATTATGCATTGCCTTCTTTCTCTACAGCCAGTGCTGGTTTGAATCTGTGGATATGCATACATTTACTGAGCAACCAGGAAAAGGATATACAAAAATGAGTTTAACATCTCCCTTACAATGGTACACAATTTCTGAAATTTGACACAATATAATTTAAAATATACACCCCTTACAACTATAGGGGCTGATAATTATATCAAAAATAGCTGCACTCCATCCTCTGGTAAGAAGTAAATTTAAAAAACAGTATCTTTTAAGCATATATAGTGGAAAAGGAGAGACCGATATCTATATAACTTATTTTCATATAGCATGAACACAGGGTTGAAAACAGAAATGACACATGATTCTCTTTAAGTCCTTTTCTCCATCCAACCTACTCTAGCCTAATCTACCATCTGAAAGAAACACAGTACGTGTCCCAGAATGGTGGAAAGAGTGTCAAACATCATACTTTTCTCAGTTTAAATCAAGATGATCTATAACTTACGAGGTGACTACCCTAAGTAAACTAGGGTTTCTCACCTTCACCACCATTGACAGGTTAGGCCAAATAATTCTTTGTTGAGGGAGGCTGTCCTGTGCACTGAAGGATATTTAGCATTATCCCTGGACTCTCAACCTAAGAGATGCCAGTAATAGCCTCTCTCTCACCCCCAGTTACAATAAGCAAAAATATCTCTAAAGACTGCCTCTTGTCCCAGAGGGGTCAAAATCATGCCAGGTTGAGAACCAATGAAGAAGACAGTCAAGGGCATCACAGCCTACTCTCTTCCTGCTTTTACAAGGATTTTAACCTTTTAAACTTCATCTGTTTTTAACCCTATGTTACTCTCTTGGATATGAAAACAGCTTTTCCTTTAATTATTTGACCTTGGCATTCTCTTAGACTCAATTTTGGACTTGTTTGCTGATGGGTCTGATCGAACACTTTTGTCTCAATATTTAACCAGTCCTTAGATTCAGGAACAATCCTCAGAGTGGATTTTTCTGATTGGATTCTCTATCAGGTCTGCTTGAGTTATCAAAGGCAGGTTTTATAACCCTCAGGGAAGGAAATTGTCTAATTTCTGGTGACCTCATTTCTAATTTCATGAAAACTCGATTGTTACCTCAGTTTTTCCATATCATCTTCTGTCAGTTAAATAGATTCCTTGCACCTTAACTTCCTTATCTTCAATATGGAAGTACTGATTGCTGCCTTAATTGCTTTAAAGGTTTGCAAAGTTTAAATAAGATAATTGATATTAAAGTGCTTCGAAAAGATAAGAAAACCACTTTTTTCTACAGATATAAGTGAGTATCATAGTGACAGTGTTCCTTATTCCACAGAACTTGCTGCAGCAAGTTACAGACAGGCTGATAGCTCTCAAACATCCTGCGCTATCAATATACATTTGAAGTGGACATGAAGCTTGCTCTTATCTTTTCTCATATATTGAAAGTGTATTGGAATTTTATAGAATGGACATGGCAGGGGAAGGGGCACCTTGTTTATTGCCATGGCAGCACCAAACTTGTCTGACAAAATTCAGTTTATCAACTGACATACTAATGCCAAATGGGGCTTGTGCCCTGCTTCAGGAGGAAAAATCTTTCGGGTGCTCAGATACTTCTCCAAAATAAGTTTGAGCTTCATACTCAGTGCTGAACTGTAAATGACTGCAAACATCTATCTTCTATCATCTCAACTCTCTCAGCCCCTAAACATAAAAGGACACTCTTGTTTTCTCTCCTAGTGGTGGAATATAAATAAGGAATGCTCAGTAAAGGCACCACGGGTGTACTCCAGTATATAATTCTGTAATGGTTTTCTAGGCAGATAGTATGTTTCCCTCTTGAGGTGGGTGCCATGTTCTTACCTCTAACATTTAAAGCAGCTCCACCAGAGCCTTGGGCATGGTGTACGTGTGCTTGTGTGTGTATTGCTATATATAGACACTCACAATCAGGATTCCTTCAGGCATTTGGGAACTGCACAAGTCAGAAGAACAAACATTCCTAGAATGCATTTGTGACTTTATGAAGAAGAAAGAGGAGATGACTTCTCTTTAAAGATCTCTTTCCTTGTGAATATTGGAGAAGTACCACCTAGAAGTACCACTGCATATATAAAATAGGACTAGGGGTATCTGGATGGCTCAGTTGATTAAGCATTTGACTTTTGATCTCAGTTCAGGTCATGATCTCACAGTTCATGAGCTCCAACCCCATGTCGGGCTCTGTGCTGACAGCATGGAGACTGCTTGAGATTCTCTCCCTCTCTCTGCCCTTTTCCCATTCTTTATCTCTCTCTCTCTCTCTCAAAATAAATAAATAAGCTTAAAAACTCCAAAATCTTTTAAAAAATGAAGTAAAAAAATAAGATAAAATAGGACTAGACTTGTCCAGTCAAGAGACTGAATACATACCACTAGCAAAGCGAGAAAAGTAAACTTGGCCGTGAACAAAAATGAACAAGGCCATTGTCTGAGGTTGCCAAGAGCTAGCCTTTATTTCAAGGTCAGAAGCCCACCTTCTTTTGCTGAACTTGGAAATGAGGAATACATGTTCATAGTATTCAGAACGTGTCATCCTTGAGAATGTGAACATTGAAGATAGCCAAGCAAGGGGAAATAGGTCAAAAGATACTGCACAAAGTTAAAAATAGCCACCACAAAAAATGTGTTTCTATTTGGCATCCTGCCTTTTCACATTCACTTTAATTGGCCATTTGGCTCACTGTGCAAAGCAGACAGCTTTTCACACCTCTGGGACATGGGGGTTATGGTGCTCTGGTGACTGCCCCAAGCCACACAAATTGGAGACTAAGGCAGTTATTTCTATTATTAAAGCTAAAATTGCTTCCCTTTTATGTCAATGAAGAGCCTATTTCCAATGCAAAAACATCCCCACTCTCTGCCTATCACTGTCTGCAGAGGAGCTTTTCTATGTTGAGTGCCCTCCTCCCACTGCCCTGACCCCTTATTGCATGGTGCCAGATGATGTCACATGCCTAACCTTCCATTACACTCTGGCTGAGCCGACACAGCTGGATTCTCAGCCAACTATGAAGTTTAAATTGGTAATTCCAAATCTGTTCTATAAATTCCAGCACTGCTGATTTGGCCAGAATTTTAATGTTGTCTTCGTGCCTGAGGTCAAAACAAGGAAGAAAGAGAACTAACCAATCTCTAATGATTTACCTAAGGGAATGTATGAATCATCACATTCAACTCTTTTTTCTTAAAAAAGAAAAAAAAAAAGCTGCCATATTTTTTTTTTGTCCCTCTCGCATACTCTGCCATTTATCATGACTATGGAGCCATGAACATTGTCAGTGGCTTAGGAAACTGTAACTATGTATTTATGACTAGACAATGAACACACTGCTTTTAAAAATGGGTAGTGGGTTGGGCTAAATGGGTGATGGGCATTAAAGAGGGCACTTTTAGGGATGTACATTGGGTGTTGTATGTAAGTGATGAATCGCAAAATTCTACTCCTGAAACCATGATTACATTATATGATAACTGGCTTGGATTTAACTATAATTTTAAAAATGACTTTATATAGAAGTATTATAGCTCAAGGAATAAAGTATTGTATCTTGCTTTTAAAAGAGTTGCAAATCAGCATATGTTCAAGTAATCTATAGGAAACAGCACTGTTTGGGGGAAATGATCTATCTACAGTAACTAGTAAACAGAATTTACTAGGAACTAGGAGTTTGGGCGCTTTATAAAAAGCACCGTAGAGAGCATTCTGGCATTTGTCCAAAAGGATATGACTGTTCTAAGGAGAACTATGGGGTGTCAGATGTTTTAAATTACTGAGTTTTCCCTCTGGATTCCCTCTCTACTTTTCTGGAGAAAAGCATTAGGCTAGCATTAGGCTAGAGCCCCGTATCTTTGAAATCCCATTTCATAGTTTATCTCTGGGTTGCTAGTTAACCCTGCCTGCTTACTTGAATAGTAAGGGATCCATGGAATCAGCTGGTGTGATCCAGTCATAAGCAATTACTAAAGGATTTTGAAAAGCAATAACTTCAAAAAATGTAGAGTTGAGGATTATCTGAGGAGAACTATTGTAAAATTGGGAATCAAAAAGCAAAATAAAAGAAACAAATCAATTGTTGGTCCTGTTAATTTTCTTCTTTTGAAACAGAGAATACCTTGAGGATTTCTTTAAAAAATAGAGCTTTTATTTTTAAGTAACAAAGATAATATATGAAGATAATAGTTTGATCCTCATGTTTAAAACAAATATCTTGTAAAAATGAAGTGTTAACCCACTAGACATCCTGAAAATGTTTTTTTAAAAACTGCTTTCCTCGGTCATTTCACACATTCTCAGATAATACATTACCTTAGTTGTTCCTGAGTACCCTAAAAACACTTTTGACCTATTTTTCTACCAAAGTGACCTAGTTTTCCAGCATTAAATTAAAATTGGCACATTATTCATATACTAAGCATAAAGTGAGATAAGTCAGAACAGACTAAGAAAATACAAAACATAAGGTTACCTAGAGCATTAAAGGAGGCTAAACTTTTGAATAGAAGGTAATGGAGCTA
This sequence comes from Crocuta crocuta, assembly GCF_008692635.1. Lineage (NCBI taxonomy): Eukaryota > Metazoa > Chordata > Mammalia > Carnivora > Hyaenidae > Crocuta > Crocuta crocuta. Next base: position 2,654,864 of record NW_027529173.1, read on the forward strand.
ATTTTTCAAAGAGAAGAGATTGAAAAGTTTCTATAGATATTACCTCTTTGTATGAGTTTTGAGTCATAAACTAATTGTATAAAAGCAGTCCCCTCAGGATAATCTATTAGTGGTCTGGGAGGAATGCTCTGTCAGAGATGATGTTTTAGGGTTGACTGTATCATGTTGGATTAGAATATAACAGATTTTGCCTTGATTGGACACTGCTTAAACTGGAGGATTGAGAGCAAGGAGAAAGAATTGCACTGGATGAGAAAATAGGATATCAGAGATAAAGTAGGAGTCGGAATCAAAAAAGCAGTTAGTAATAATAGTGTTGATATCAATGATAACAACAATATGACTGACTGCTTGATCTATGCTGGGCTTCATGCTAGGTATGTAATCCTTCCTCTACTTTCTATGAAATAGGAACTTTTAATATCTAAATTTTACAGATAAAGGAACTAAGTTACAGAATGTATTTGGTTTTGAACTTGTGGGGCTTAAGATTCTCTAAGGCACCAAGTGGAGGTGTCCAATAGGCATTTGAAATATGACCCACAAATTTAAGAGAAAAAAATCTGGTCTAGAGCTAAAATAGTGGAAGCTATGTTTTGGATTCTTTGTCTCCCTCTCTCTCTGTCCCTCCCCTCCTCATACTCTTTCTTTCTCAAAAATAAATAAACATTAAAAAATTGAAATTAAAAAATAATGGGAACTATTGGTTTATAAATGATAATTTAGGTCACAGAAGTATATGAGATAAAGTTTCATTCAACTAGAGGAAAAAGAGAACAGAATGGAAAATTATCTTTTGATGTAGTTATTAGTAATCATAATAAAAACTATTTTTAAAGGATGAAGGAGTCAAAAGCCATATTGTACTGGACTAAAGAATGAAGTGTACTCTTCTAAGATGTTTACCTATTAAAAGGAGGGGAATAGGTTAATGACTCTTTTGTTTTAGTAAAATATTTGGCTGTGGAAAAGAGATTTCAAATAGATACTTATACTGATAGTGTGAATTTCAAGTGTCATCTCAATTTTTATTATCCAAAGGGCTTCATTAACTTTTAAAGTAGTGGAGATACAGAATTAAAGAACAGTTAATTAAAATTACAGCTGTTTCTTGCATTCTCTCAGTGTTGGTTTAAGAAATGTGTACTGAAAAATCCCATGACGAAATGAATTATTAGCAGACTTTAGAATATTTTTACTTGGACTCTAGCCAAGACAGTTATAAATTCCCCAAATCAGATGCTAACAATGAGTAGTGACAGATGGGAATTTGAGGAGCTGTTTATTGGATGAAAATCATCACTAGAAAATCTCATTACTTATGAGAAATTACTTATTTGTTTGCTTTTGTTGAGTCTTAGAGCATTTTCAATTTTAGTTAATTTGAGATTCAAGTAACTAAGCAATACTATAATCATATTAGAAAACAGTAATTCTCTGTTATCTAAAAGACAATAGCAACGAAAAAAATAAATAGCAATTCAAAAAATCAATAACCAATCTTGTATCTTTTACAGAACAAAAATAGAGACTTCTAAAATTACATTTTAGTCATCACTGGTAATAGCACTGCAAAGATATGGAATTGCATGAAAGTGTTATGGTTCAAGCTTATTTTGTAATGGGCACTGTCATCTATTTAACACAATCAGTTCTTTTATGGTTCTCTGGTAAAGGAAAGTAGTACAAATTACTATTGAAGGAATACACTAGGGAACAATATGATGTCCTGAATGGGAAAACTAAAAAATAATGAGATCATATTGAATCCAGTAACCCAAGATTATTTCTTTGTATATTTAAAATTCTTAGTCCTATAACTTTCCTTAAGAAGAAAGCTTTATAAAATTTGGTGAAAATCCCATAAAAAAAAGTTTCCATCATCAAACTTGTATCTGATACCCATCTAAAATTGTAGGAATAGCTTTTCTTTATAATCCTTTGATCTTTTTATACCCACTGCTTCCATAAGAAAGTCACTTGAAAGAAATAAACTGTATGTTGTTTTGACCAGTACACTTCACCTTTAACAAAAAGCTGTTTCATTCCTATCTACCAATGCCAACTCATTTGATGCATTGCACATAAAACCCATCAATTACAGCTGTTAGCTGTGTGCAGAATGGAATATGTCAGCCAGGTTAAGTCTACTTTTACAAATGAACCATAGACCAGATATGAATGGCCATTTTTACTTACCTTAAGTGTCAATTCACAATTTCATTCATGTCACTACTAACAGCTTCCGCTTTTCACCTTAATTTTTAGTATTAGTAGAAACCCCAGACGCTACCCTACTGCATGGGGCCTTCTTTCCTGACCACTTAATGTCATCTGTTTCCTTCTGAAAATGCCAATGGCACTTTGAAATTTTTTTACCCTTCTTCAAACATTTATGATATATCATTCTTATTCATTTGTTCAATACATGTTTACTGGGTTTCTTCTAATATGGAAGCTATTATAGTGAATCAAACAAACGGGGTCATGCCTTTGCACTGCTTACAGTCTAGTGGAGAAGGCAGACAAAAAGCAACTAAATGATGGTAAAAAGGAAAGCACAGGATGCTATTGACTGGCTGACTGCTCCAAAGTGGTCTGTAGCATCAGGAACAAGTCTTGGAAGAAATTAAAGTTCAAGTTAGAATCTGAAAGGAAAGGAGTCAGCCAGGAAGGGGTAGGTGGAGGGATAAGGGTAGTGTCCCAGATAAGCATGTACAAAATACCAAAAGATGAACTTTTTTCAAATTAAGGTTTCATGGGCAAGAGGGGAAGGGCCCTTTCATGCTTCTTGTGTCTCTCACACATTTTGAAATAATACCTCACACTCGGTAAACCTCATATTTATAATATAATTTATAGAGCAGTTACAGATACAATCTCCCAAAATTCCATAATAAAACATAAAATTTCAAAATAAAAGTGAAATATTAGAACATCAAAGATAAGAAGTATATAGGTCATTCTAATGGCATAATCCAATATAAAAGTATTCTCACTGTCACTAGTAGAGATCATTTGAAATATCAATCAGTATCTGGTGTAACTATACTAAAGGTGCAAAATAAGTCAATGAAAATAAAATAAGGAGATGTCTATGACATATTATACTTTTTTATCCTTCCTCAGAGAATCTTTTTTACTTGGACTTTTAGCTTGCATTCAAATAAACCTGATGTATCAGATATTATCAGTATTTAAAAAATAAAGTTGTTTCTTACAGATAAAAAAACATTTGGTAAACTTAATAGTTTATTACAAATTGATGCAGAATAAGAACACACACAATTGCAAAGGCATATGACAGTCATGACTTTATTTTAAAAAGATTTTTAATGTTTTATTATTTATTTTTGAGATAGAGACAGAGTGCGAGTGGGGGAGGGGCAGAGATAGAGGGAGACACAGAATCCAAAGTAGGCTCTAGCTTCTGATCTGCGAGCAGAGAGCCTGACGCGGTGCTCAAACTCACAAGCTTATGAGATCATGACCTGAGCTGAAGTTGGACGCTTAACCAACTGAGCCACCCAAGTGCCCTGACAGCCATGACTATTTAAAGAATGTTTGCAAGTTGAGTTAATGTGTCACTGTTAGACTTAATACTGTCGGGAGCATAGAACACAGGGTTATGAGAAGAGAGAACATTAAGTATTGTGTCAGAATGATGTAAAATTATTTGGAGGGCCAAATCTTTTGGCTCATCCAAATTCTTATTTCTGAAATCATAGACTTTATGTTAATCCTAGGTAGGGCAAAAAAATTGGAGGGGAAGTGACAAAAAAAAAAAAGGCCACTACAAACTAGTAATCAGGTAGCCACTTGTGAAAGTTAGAGGAGATTGTATGTGTATATTTACTTAAACATTTAAAATAATATTTCAATGATTGCCGATACATAGACATTCTAATTGCAAACGTATAAAGCTAATATTCATAGACATAACAACAACAACAACAAAACAACCTTTATCTCTTCAAGCTCATGTTGGGAATACATCTATATTTTTTAAAGAGTCCAAGAAATACTGAAAAGCCAGTACCATAAAGATAAATAAGGTGATAGAAAGCAAAAATCGTTACTGAATAGATGAAGCATATGGTAACACATAAAGATATTTCCTGAGCTATAGTATATAAGGTGGAATTTAAGGTACTAAAACAGCTTCCACAAATTTTTCCTGGCATCTCAGTACAGATCTTATGACAGAGGCTCTTTTACATGGAGCTGCTCATAAGGGAACAACTTGTTGGCAATGCTTAGCAACAAGTCTTTACAGATACCTTCTGCTTGACAATGCCATCTGGCCCAGGATGTGTTGCCAGCAAAAACTGTTAATCAGTGTTCATTGATTCCCTCTCTCCTTTGATCTTTCACTTAAATTTTAACTAAATTTAGAGTTCAGAGGAAAAATGAAATGACAGAGATCAACACAGCGCATATCAGAAATAAGTCTTTGTTAAATTATTTGATTTTCTCAATGTTAAGTAAACCTTTGAGTTTTTCTATTTTTGACTCTTTATTAATTTTTCAATGACCTATATGTTTTAAAAGCAGATGTGCCTACATAAAATTTTTAATTTTGGGTTCTTAACTCCATGAAAACAGGTATCATTTGAACTGGCATAGTAATGAACATATTCTTAATAAAAGTAATAGTAAAAGAGAATGTTTCAGTTAACACTCACTATCATTGGTTACTTTACTAATATATCCATCTATAATTCAGGAACCAAAAATTTAATACACTCAAAATTCTATTATATATTCACTGTTAGACATATTGTATGGATAGGAAATAAAGGTCTCAGAGAAATAGTGAATATCATACCCAACCTCATACAGACAGTAAAATAAAGGATTAGGACTCAGTCTGTGGACTTTCCAATTGTTTTTGGCTTATTTATAGTTGTTATGACCTTTGAAGGCAAGAACGGAATTCTTTTATTTGGGTCTTTTAAAAATTAGAATGCATTTGAAGCAGTATGTGTTCCTGCGAAGACAATTTTGGCTTTCACAAGGCTTTGATAGACAGTTGTATTATCAAGACTAAGTACTGTAGCGAACAATCCCTTTTACAGACAAAATCTTAAAGGTGAAACACATAAAAGTTTTATTTTCCTTCATTTTACAGTCTAATATGGGTTTTTGGCAATAAGTGCTTGGCTTCACAGCCATTCAGATAACCTGGCTTCTTTTACCTAGAAACTCCATTCAGACCTTTCTCAGACCAGCCTAAAAGACTGCAAGTGGATTCTCTATACCCAGAAGGCATGTACTGAAATCCACACTCCCCCAACTTGATTTTTATCTACTTTGAAAATAAAAATAAAGAGTACTGTAGTAATAGATCCAAATAGAGTCATAATTATAAAATAGTATTAGCTTAAATTAATTAACTATATGTAGTTTACAAGAAACATATGTAAAAAATATGAGGCCATGGAAAGTTTGAAAGCAGGAAGATGGAAAAATAGGAGGCTGGTATAGTTATAATATTATCAGACAAAGTCATGTTAAATATACAAACCATTATTAGAAATAAGGATATTTTATAAAGAAGAGAGTTTAATCCAGTAGGAAGATAGCATAATTCTAAATTTGTTGACAGTTATAAATAAATCCTTATAATATAGAAAGCAAAAGTTGGCAGGGATATAAGAATAGACATACCCCATCATAGTGAAATATTTTAATATGCCCTTTTTAGTAACAAATAAGACAAAATATTCAAAAGGATACAGAAGATTTGAATAAGATTAACAAACCACATGACTTACTTATTTAGAACAGAGCAAACAAATATCAACTGAAAATATGCATACTTTTTCAAGTATTCAAACATGTTTCACAATAACGCTGATCATATTCTAGGTCTTCATGCAAATTTCAATAATTTTAAAGGACTGTTGTCATAGAAAATTTTTTCTCTACTGTAATAAAATCAAACAAGGAAATCTCAAGGGGCAGGCAACTATTGTAGTTGGAAATAAAGATAGTTATAAGTAATTCATGGGTCAGAAATGAAATATTTGAAATGAGAAAATACTCTAAACTGAGAGATAATTAAAATAATACATGCCAAAAAAATTAATACAATAAGAGCATTTCTTTGATGAAAGTGTATAAGTGTAAATGCTTTTGATAAGAACATTTGATTATTAATAATCTCAGTATCTATCTTAAGAAGTTAAAAAAATAGCATACAAACCTAAGAAAAATAGAGTAAAATAATAGATTGAGTTATCACCGAAATTCAGGATGGTTTAAACAATAAAATAATTAAGACAAAACACTATATTGAAGAGAAAAATCATATGATCATCTTGATGATACTGAAAAAAATATTTGCTGTAATTCAACATCAATACATTTTAAAAAGCTTTATAAAACATATTTGTAAACCTTGGTAGTAAGCATCAAAGTAAATTGTAAAATTACAATTTTTTCCCTTAAGATCAGGATCAAATCAAGGATACTATTTATCATCACTTCTTTTCAAAATTTTACTGGAGATTATAGCTAACAAAGTAAGATAACAAAAAGAAACAGAGTTTGAACTATGGAAAGAAATAGATAGAACTATTAGTAACAATAACGTAATTATATTTGTAGAAATTAAATTTAATATAAAGGTTTAGCAACTTTGTAGATAAAATTAATATATAAAATTTGCTTATATATTGAGTATATTTATATAAAATATTTTTTAAATTTTAAAATATTTCAAAAGCTATAACATTTACAAAACAGCATAAATATATGAAGTACAATTTATGAGCAGGACCTTTAGGAACAAAATTATAGAACTTTATTGAAGACATTAAGGAAGATGTAAATAAAAGGAGAGAAACAGTGTTTATCGACACCTCAGTAATATAAAGAGGCCAGTTTTCCTCAATAATATTTTATCTACATGTGTGTGAGTGTACAAACTGAGAAGAGATACCATATCAATCTTCTAAGGCTGTTTACTATACAAACATTCTTGAAAAGATCGTGTATATCAAAAGCTTTCAGAACAGATGCAAAAGCATAAGAGGCCTATGGAGGACTGTCTTCCAACAAAGGGTAATAAATCATTCTTGAACAACTCACCACCTATGCAGAGAAATAGGATTAGACCTCAACTCACCAAAAATATTATTACAAGAACTTTGAAGCCCTAAGTATGACAAGTAAAATTATAAAATTTTAGACAAAATGTAATAGCATTATGAAAATGTGAAGGATATGTTAAACAAAATGCAGAAATCGCAAATATTATGTTGAACTATAGGAAATTACAGATATGCAATAGTTCTTACAAAAAAGAAATGAAAGTCTGTGATTCCTAAAAACAAAAAAAAATGATTTGGAGTTCAATCTAATACAAAGAAAAAGATTGAGGTGCACGTGGGTGGCTCAATCCATTAAGCACCCAACTTTTGATTTTGGCTCAGGTCATGATCTCATGGTTTGTGGGATCAAGCCCCATGTCAGGCTCCGTGCTGACAGCAGAACCTGCTTGGGATTCTGTTTTTACGTCTATCTCTGCCCCTCCCCATTCTCTTTTGCTCTCTCTCAAAATAAATAAATAAACATTAAAAAAAGAAAAAGATTGCTAAATTTGACTACAGTAAAATGAATATTTTTGATTCTTCAGTATTCACGATATAAAGAAAAGGAAACAAGCTATAAACTGGGAATAAATACTTGTACATATATGAACAAACCTATAGGTGTCCAGAATGTATCAAGAATTGCTACAAATCATTAAAGGACAAATTTTCAGTAGGAAAATGAGCCAAGACAAACAGAGAAGGGAAACCTGATAGTTAATCTCCTATGAAAAGATAGTCAACCCATTAATAATCAGGGGATTGTATGTTTAAATAATGCTGTTTTACACCCAATTGATAAAAATTAAAAATCTTACTATATGGAAGATTGGCCAGGATGTGAAATAAAATAGGAGTTGCCAGATACTAGTTAGTAGAAATTTAAATCAATGCAATCACCCAAACTATCACTATTGGAATAGAAAAAAAAAAAACCCTAATATTATTTTGATACAATGGAACCCTGTATAATGATGAAATAACCGTTACCTTCGTGCCCTCAAAATGAATGAAACTCAAAAAACTCATTTTGTCCCAAAGAAGTAAGTCTCATTGAAATAATAAAGTCTGATTCCACTTATATAGAACTGGAAAGCAATGAAGATAATACATTGTCTAAGGAAACATACATCAGTAGCGAAGTTGTTCACTTTTCTAAAAATCAAGGGAATGATTAACGCAAACTTCCAGAGAGTCTTATGTTGGTGGGAAGAGACAAAGGGGTATATAATGAAGGAATTACTCATGGGGATCTCTCAGCTTATAGGACATCTCAACTTCACTCAGCTGTTGGATGCACAGATGTATATTTTTATTATTCTTTGGTTTTCGTATGTTTTGCATGTTCTTTAGACTATGTATTTTCGTTGAAAGACTGTTTAAAGTTGAACTGCTAGTTTAAATGATCATCATCTTGAAGATCCCATGAAAGCCTAAGTAACCCCATCACTGACCTGTGAACATTTCAGAATATGATGAGGTAGTAAACATTTATTTCTGTAAATCTTGACTGTGAAGCCTCTTGAAGATAAATTAAGAACTAAGAAGCAGTACCGTAACAGAAATTATGAAGACCACCATAAACATTTCCACGTTTCAGTACTCAGTTTCTGCTCATCCCAGGAGTCCCTGTCTTAGGATATCCTTGACTTTCTCCTCTATTTTTCTTTTTTATTTCTACTGTTTGTCTCAAATAGAGTCTATGCTTTAGTGAACTAAGTGGTCAAGTTAGTGTCTCAGGCCATGGTTGCCATGACAGTGGTTCATGTATTTTGGGCTGAGGACAAATAAGTGGTCAGTACTCCAAACTAACTATCCACCCCCTCTTCCTCTCAGGGGACTATTAAGGTAGCCCTACTCCTACTCCTCTGGATTCTTGAGAATTAACAGAAGCAAAAGAAGGAGAGCCAAACTGAAAGTCCACAGACTTGATCTTTGTTCAAGAATTGCTCATGACTGGGGCGCCTGGGTGGCTTAGTCGGTTAAGCGTCCGACTTTCGCTNGCTTTCAATGTCTCCAAGATTTTGAAATCATTTTCTGAAGTTTTAGCCAATCTCCTATGGCTTCTGAATGGGTATGGCAGGATTTAAAGTCATTTAGGTGAAACTCCCTTGAGGCATCATTGAAACCACTGGGATACAAAAGTTTTCAGGCGTCTTGCTTAATATAAGTTGTTAAAGCCATAGTTATGTTTTGACTAAATCCCTCCTTGTGTGTTCTATCCTCTTTGAAAATTTAAAACCATGTTTCTTTATTGCTGTCCCCTTCTGGGAAAGGCAAGCTTTATGAAAGAATAAGACCTACTGTTCTATTGCTGTGTGACTAATCCTTATATTATTTACTGTATCTGAGTAAATCTTTTATGTTCCAAATAAGGGTATCTAAAGGACAGTATACATTGTAGCCTTGCATTTGTAGCCATGAATACATGCCCACAAGGATGTATTCAGACCCAAAGATTCCATTTCTACCCCCTTGGTGAAAGACATAGCAAGATCTTTGGACTTACTGTCTTGGGAGAAGGAAGCTTATTGGAACAATATTGAGAGAAGATTAAAAGAGGAGCTTTAAAAAATAATAATATCCCCAAACCGAAATCAATTATTTACTTTAAAATGTAACCAAGAGATTTGTAAGTTTGTTCCTTATATATACCACATCATTGAGTCAGAGGCGTGTCAAATTTCCATCAAGACATTTTTTTCTTGAGAAAGATCCAGAATTTGGGGATGCATAAAACCAGATGACAGTCATAAACTACAAATGTGCAAGTCTCTGCAACCCTAAATTATAGAACAAAGTGGAGGTTACATCCAGTATCGGCACCAATTTCCATTTTATCCCTGACTTGCTTTCTCAAATCACAATTTGGCTTACATAAGCATTCTATGATTTGTAATCAGACCTACATAAGTTTGGAATAAAAGCCAAATCTATTGAGAGACAGAAAATAAATAATATGTTACCCACCTTTTCCCCATGTTATTATAGCACAGGCTGCATTTCCCAGCCAATGAGGAATGATCTGTACCTCCTGTCTCCCTGTTAGTAATTTCTGTTTCCACAATGCAGTAAGGACCATAGCAAAGGGGAATACTCTATTCCTTTAAAATGTCCTGCTCCATAACATTCAAAAAAGACCCATTTTTTTCACACGTGTGATTTGCAATAGAAGCCAAGATATATTTTTGGTATAATAATTAAGTTAAAACAGGTAGCAGGACATAGAAGAAAACATAGGATAGGAAATGTAATAGTAGGATCATATCTTAAGTTCAGACTAGTGTCCCATAAGACAACAGAAAAGAAGACTTTGGGGGAAATTTTGACATAAAATTTTATTTTAATAAAAGCATCAGAAGTCATATATGTTGTATATGACTTAATGTAAAACATTTTAAATATATTTTCAAAAGTATGCCTCAGGGGTCAAAGTTGCCTTATGTTTAAGTCCTTTTGAAGTCATCTACATTATGTGGTCCACTTTCACTGAATTGGGCTTGAGCACCAAATTCCCATATGGATTCAGTGTTAATTTCAGTCCTGAGCCTGATTCGATTCAATGCTAATCAAAAAAAACAAAAAAAAGTGGATGGGAAGGGGAAGGCATTTTAACAAAGATTGAGTAATTATTCCTCAAGGTTAGCTTTACAATTGCATATGTTGAATGTCCCTGTAAATTAACCTTTTAAAAGATCATTTTCAAAAACAGTAAAAGAAATACTTAGGTTAATGAGAGCATAGATAATATAGGCACAAGCCCAGCTGATATTCCATCTTCTTGCACCACCACAGATGAAGCAGTGTCCAGAATAAGGAAATAGTGTAATTCCTAAATACCTTTTGTTCAGAGTCTGGCTCCTGCCCTGGCTCCTCCCCTAAAACTCTCGTACCACCACGAGATTCAGAAACAAAGGAAAGGATAATGCCCAGCACAGAGGGACCCCCAGAACTCTTCAGCACTGTGATCATTTCTGCTTTTAGGGAGTATGAAATACCAGTTGGTAAATATTTTGAATACAACTTTTAGCCATAGACAGACAAAATATAAAGGATGATGAGGATGATAAAGATAATGATGATAATGATGTATTTTGGTACTTAAAATATCCAGTGAAAGCATTGTGTGAATTTAAATGTTTCTGGATCTTAAACAACTTAGAACAAGCACAATAGCTTTAAAAAGGTTTAGATGATCCATAAATGGCTCCACTGATTACTAATATAACTATATTAGTATATAACTATAACTAATATAAAGTTAAAGATGTCTAAGATAGCTTAGTGTGAGATTGATTTATAAATGTAGGGATAGAATATTGATATTTTAAAAATTAATATGTCCCTAATCCTTTATCTCAAATTTTTGAAATGAATCGTATTTTGAAATTCAGATTTTAGACAGTATATATACTTTTTATTATTTAACACCCTAAATCCAATAATCAAAGTTGGCGGAACTATATTGATGAATATTCACATCAAATGAGTTGTAAAAATCTTAGTTCTCATATCCTTGGAGAATTTGGATAGATAAGTTGTTGGGGAGTCATGTGCTATATCATATATATCACATATTTTTAAAATGTTTATTTTGAGAGAGAGAAAGAGAACACAAGCAAGAGAGGGGCAGAGAGAGAGAGAGAGAGAGAGAGAGAGAATCCCAAGCAGGCTTCACGCCATCAGCGCAGAGTCCAACATGGGGCTCAGTCCCACAAACCATGAGATTATGACCTGAGCTGAAATCAAAAGTCAGATGCTTGACTGACTGAGCCACCCAGGTGTCCCTAATTGATGTTTTAAAGTATGTATATATAGGTGTATGAACTAATTAAGTATTATAAATATACATTTTAGTATGCCATTTGAATTTATAATAGTTCTTATATTTCTCTTGGCCACCGATATTTGGTAGGTTTTTTCATCAGGAAATTAGGATGTTGCCTTACATTCTTAGATACATGTCTTACATATATCATTGAAGAAACTTCTATGTGCAGACAGTGTTAGAAAGCGAGACAATAGACATGCATAAGGAATGGTGATATGTTAATAAGTTACTGAGGCAGAGAGCCAAGACAATGCCATGTGGTAAGACTGTAAGAACAGGGCCCCTATCTACATTGGTGCATATGTCTCTAGCATTTTATATATTTTCATTCACGCAGTGGGAACACAAATGTTCAATGATTTCATTTAAATACAAGAGACATATGCAAAATACTGGGAGGACTCTAGAAATAGGAATTACTCATTCTACTATGGAGGAGGTAATACTTGAACTGCATCTTAAAACTCTGAAAAGGAGCCCATTTCAGAAAAATAAGAAATGACATTCTAGGAAGGGGAACAGCATGTACAAAGGCAGAATATTTATGGTCAGCTGTACTTTGCTAAGATGCAGTAAGTGTGCCTGGAATACTTGGGAAGACAGGGCTGAAGGCCTATGAGTATAAGAGTTAGGAGACAAAGAAGCACTTTCTTTTTTCTAAATCCTCAGACCTTATTCATCTTATAGGTGAAAGTATGTACCCTTTTACCAATCTCTTACTATTTCCCACACCCTCTAGCCCCTGGGAACCAGTTTTTTCCTCTGTTCCTGTGAGTTTGACAGGTTTGTTTTGTTTTGTTTTTTAGATTGACATGTAAGTGATACTGTATAGCATTTGTCTTTCTCTGTCAGGCTAATTTCACTTAGGATAATGCCCTAAAGGTCCATCCATGAGGCAGTTCTATTTTTAATTCTTCGTGTAACACTGATTTTCCATAGCGGCTGCACCAATTTACATTTCCACCAACAATGCACAAGGGTTCTCTTTTCTCTCCATCCTCACCAGTATTTGCTCTCTTTCTTTTTGAGGACAGCCATGCTAGTAGGTGCAAGGTGATAATCTTATTGAAGTTTGGATGCTCATTCTCTGGTTAGTGATGTTGCGCACCTTTTCATGAATCTTTTGGCCATTTGCATGTCTTTGGAAAAACTGTCTTTTCAGTTTTTCTGCCCATTTTTTAACCAAAAATTTTTTCTTTATTTGCTATTGAGTTATATGAATTATTCATATGTTTTACATATTAAGCCTTCACAGCCATATGATTTGGAAATATTTTCTTCTATTCAGTACATTGACTTTTCATTTTATTGGTTGCTCCTTTACTGTACGAAAACTTTTTAGTTTGATGTAGACCAACCTACTTATTTTTGCTTTTGTTGCCTTTGCTTTTGGTGACAAATCCAAAAAATTATTGCCAAGACCAATGTTAAGGGCTTTTTCCCTATGCTTTCTTCTAAGGGTTTTATGGTTTCCAGTCTTACATGCAATTCTTTAATCTACTTTGATTTGATGTTTGTGTATGGCATAAGGTCCAATTTCATTCTTTTGCATGTGGCTGCCCAGTTTTCCTAACACCATTTATTGAAAAGACTATCTTTCCTCATTGCATATTCTTGGCTCCTTGACAAAATTATTTGACTTTGAACCTCCTGGTTTTAAACTTTATCCTTTAAGAGCTCTATATACATAGGTTGGGGGGAGTAATGACTTAACATTCAACATGTTTTTGCCATCATCCATATATTTCAAAGAAAGAATTAATGGTATTGTAAATAAATCCAGTACAGTTTCATGTTATTTTTATCAATTGAAATTCTCATGGGCTATATAAGGACAATTTCTCCAAATAACTCTCCAAGTACTTTTGGCATGATATTACATTCTTTTTTAGTCTCTCTCTCTCTCTCTCTCTCACACACACACACACACACACACACACACACACACGCATGCATGCATGCTTTGGCAAGCAGCCCCTAATTGCTTTTGTCACATATGTTAACTCAATTCCTAATTGCCTAAAAGGTTTCAATGACGGAAAAACACATTTTAAAGAGAAGCATTATGGATAGGCAGACTGTTTATAGTTCCTAGTTTGTGCTTGGCAGAAACAAAAGTAAATCACACACACACACACACACACACACACACACACACACACCACAAACTATTTTATNCCTAATTGCCTAAAAGGTTTCAATGACGGAAAAACACATTTTAAAGAGAAGCATTATGGATAGGCAGACTGTTTATAGTTCCTAGTTTGTGCTTGGCAGAAACAAAAGTAAATCACACACACACACACACACACACACACACACACACACACCCCAAACAATTTATTATAGTACATTTGAATACTGAAACTGTTTTATAAATGAAAATAGCAAAATTACAATTTGCCTGAGTTCTAGCAATGAAAATATGTTGTTATTTAAATGCATGTATTCCATAATTTACCCCCAAATAATTTAGGGCTATCTTCATAAATGTTTTTTCTGACTGCTAAATATGTGAACACTAAATAAGAGGTTATTACTAGGAAGCCATATGGACATGAAGCACTACATTTGATCATTGTCAATAGCAAATAGAAGCTGTTACTGTGCTCTATGCAGTGCCAAGCTCTGTTATTGGTGGTAATTTCATTTTGGGATTAGAAACCAAAATAATTACTTAGGCTAAATTTTGGGAAATTAGAACACCAAAAATCTAGGAAAATAATCAACACCACAGCAAAAGGGAAATTTCTATCCTTGCTTTCTTAATGCATGTGTGCTGGAGAAGAGAATTTGTTAAAATACCTGATAACAAAATACTTATTTATGCTTGTGAAAAAAACGTGCTTTCATGATATTTGCTTTTTTTTCTCTAATACAAAGATAATATTACAGAAAAGAAGTTTAGGATTAATTTATGAATTATTACAAGTAATGAAACAGTAGTCCTTCATGTTATTTCATTTAAAAATTTAAGTGAAGAGACTTTATCAGCAATAATGGAATTTTTGATAACCAGAAAGAGAGAGAGAGAGAGAGAGAGAGAGAGAGGGAGAGAGGGAGAGAATGAGAAGATTTTTGTATCACATAAAGAGAAAATACACGATATAGTCCTATCTAGTATTTTGTTTTTAAATGAGGCAGCTTCATGGGTGCCTGGGTGGCTCAGTCAGTTAAGCATCTGACTTTGGCTCAGGTCATGATCTCACAATTCATGGGTTCAAGCCCCGCTTTGGGCTCTGTGCTAACAGCTAGCTCAAAGCCTGGATCCTGCTTCAGATTCTGTCTCCCTCTCTCTCTGACCCTCCCCTGCTCACACTGTCTGTCTGTCTCTCTCTCCTCTCTCTCTCAGTCTCTCAGAAATAAATAAAACATTAAAAAATAAAAAAAATAAAGTAAATGAGGCAGCTTCTGTATAGAAATTGTAAGGGAGAATAAGGTAGGTAGACTAATATAAAAACTATGAATAATTGTATCAAATATATCCTTAAGGCAGTAAGAAAGCTTTGACTTAAGATATTAGCATCCAACTTTGTGTATTCATAATACATAATATCATATTTTTAGAATACACTGGCCATGAAAAATCTGAGCCTGTAACTTACATAGGACATTCAGTAAAATAGCTATTGGCTGGTAATCAGAAAATAGCTCTGTGGTGGTGGTCTCCAATATTATATCTGCAAAAGATGTGTGTCTAAGAAAATCCTATTGCCTATCACATCTATAAAGCAAACTCCTAGGTATCCATACTCTGTCTGTCTGTCTGTCTCTCTCTCTCTCTCTCTCTCTCTCTGTCTCTCTGTCTCTATCTCTTTTAATGTAACTTATCTCCTGACAGTTTATATGGGACAAATACTGTTGCTCATTTCCCACTGAGGCTTTTGCCAGACCACCTTCCAGAACTCAGTTCCAAAAGATTACAATGTAGAATTGCTGAGAGTTTCCGTGGTAACCCCATTTGTATGTTTCCATGTGACTATGTCATGGCCACAGACCCTCAATCATCTGTCAGCTGACTCAGAAGACTGAGAGCTTCCAGGGAGTTCTACTTCCTTGGAATAAAAGTACTAGACAAAAGTATGCAAAAGACCAGTGTTAGAACAAAAATTATAAAGACAGTACTTAAACTCCCAAGAAAGTGCCTTTTCATTTGTAGATAACTAGTTGTCATGGACCATGAAGAACCCTTGAAGTCAGATGCTGTATCAAGTTCTTATCCAGTGAGTGGTCAGCAGCATACAGTTTGGTGCCTATGGTGTTCAAAGTAGATACATCTCTCATGTAGCCAGCACAGGACTGTCATACAGTTATGCACCGAAGGGCTTTATTTCAAATTTAGAAGCAAGATGGGTAGAGCACAGTGACTCTAAGACTCATAAAAATATTAGAGATCATTTTAGACCATTAGTTGATCATTAGTTGCCTAAACATGTTAGTAAAGCTTCTTAGCTTCTGAAAATATGTTGTATGGAAATATAAGCATCAGTATACGATATATATATATATATATACACACATATACGTAAGAGCAGAGGAGTTTAATGTAATTTTATAGTTGGAAAAAAACAAAGTACCTTGAATATCCATCAATACAGAAGTAGTTGAAAAAATATAGTATATCAAAATATGGAATATCATGTCATTATAAGAAATAATCATAATATATAGTGCCTTAATTCAACAAATACAGTATTTGTTGAATTAAGGCACTATATATTATGTATTGTTAAGAAAGAAAACCACTCTGCAGAATATATTGGGATAAGCATGGAGAAAGATATAGATGATTGGCATGAGTCAATTAATATTTATTTCCTCATGGAATGGTAAGAATAGGAAACTATGGAATTAGAGTAATAATAAATAAGAGCACACTGGAAAAAATACATAGTATAATATTAGGTTCAAATATAGAAAAGAATGGCATTTAACATTGGTATAAATGTGTTTGGAAAAATGTCTGCATGTAGATAAAGAATTAGAAGTAACAGAGTCATATAAAATATTGATTTGAATTAATGATGACATTGATATATTTAAGCATATATTTTTGCTTAAATTTCCCTTGTTATGTTAATACAATCTTTAAAATAAAGAATATATTCTGATCCCTGGATTCTAGTGCTACAGTCTGGGAATTCATATATTTTAAAGCTCCCTGGTTTGGGAAGCACTTTCTAATACAAAGGAACCAAGTATTGAAGTTATTAGAATCCTCATAGATAAGTGAACCAAGAAATTTCTTGAACTTGATGACATGGCCTTGCTTAAAATGGTACCCAGGTAGATAGGACTCATATATATAATCAATATTTCCATATTTCCTTCTTATGGTTATTATAAGCCCAAAGCCTTAGTTTAAGATTTGTTGTCAGCAAACCCTGTATTGAGTTTAGCAGAATTATATGAATTCAATAGAGGGACAGAAAGAGCTTGGCTCACTAAACACATTGATTACTTTGCTTGAATTGTATATTGAGGACAGTCATAGGAAAACCGTGAAGAGAGATAACTTATCCCCACTCTTCTCTTCCCACTTCTTGTGATCTTTTTTAGAGCTTTGCTTATTCCCCTGAAAGGCTATTTGCTCTTTTCTCCTTTTCATAAAACTCAGTTCCCCAAAACAATACGTACACCAAAAAGTTAATGACTGACAACCTTATTTATTTCTTCTCCCTAGATTTCAAGAATTTATAACTCAGTAGTCTTTTCTGAGTGCCTAATTTATTGCCCTCTCATTGGCTGGTCGTGAAATATTTGTAAGAGCCACATTCTAAACTTCTGTACTTCAGTAATTTCCAGGGCAAGTGACTCCCTTCAGTGGAAAGAGGTTGTTCCTTTTGAGTGCAAAGTTAGCTTAGAAATTCCCAGCGCTTGAAGCAGTAAAACTTTACCTGCCATTTTTATATATGGTAGAAAAAAAAGAAGCAGCTGAGAATATTAAGAGGAACATAGGACTGAGTGATTGATCAAGAAATCCTTCCCTGGAAATTCTTTTGGAATCTTTTTATTGCTTTTACAAAATCCCAAGTTGTAGAAACCCTCAGGCACCGTTACTCATAGTTCTATGTTGTTTTGCTTTTTGTTTTTGTCACTGCCTTTCATTTGGCTATGCCTTGGTTTACTTATGCCGTCAAAATTCTGGTGTCCAGACAGCTACCATACGTTTGCACGTATAGGAGGATTAGGAGGAACTTAACGGAGGACCATGGGGGAGAAGAAGGGGGGAAATAGTGGGGGAGAGGGAGGGAGGGAAACCATGAGAGACTCTTGAATGCTGAAAACAAACTGAGGACTGATGGGTGTAGGGGAGAGGGGAGTGTGATGGGCATGGAGGAGGGCACTTGTGGGGATGAGCACTGGGTGTTGTTGGAAACCAACTTGACAATAAACTATTAAAAAAATTCTGGTGTCCAGAATGGGCAGCCAAGGCAAATGTCCCACCTACAAAATGTTACCTCATACCATTTAGTTCTCAGTGAGTTCCTCACTACAGATACATAGACTAAAGCAACAAAACTTTAATTTTGGAGAATCAAGGAGCAGGGAAGAAGCCGGGAGTTACAGGGTTTCCTGGGAGAACCATTCACCCTTCTGTCACAGAATAAAAATTATCAATTTGTATGCTCCAATTTCAACACTCTTAGCTAATTAAATAGAGTACTTATTTCCCCTTATGAAAAACATAAAAAATATGTAAAAACAAATAGACAAATTTACCCTTAGGTTTACAGAATATACTTTCAGTCAGGACTCTGGTTGCAATTGAAAGTTAACTCAAGCAAAATCAGAGAAATATGAAAATGTTCTAGTTCTTATAATGAAACTGCAGAAATTGCTGGTTAGACTAACTCCAAAATCAGTAGAAACCAGGGCCTAGTATCCTTTTGGATACTTTATGTATCCAAGAATACCTGCTTCTTTATGTATGGTGTTTTTACTTTCTTCAACCTTTCCCACACAGTTGGAACAGTCACCAAGAACTCCAAATTCATATATTCTTGATAAAGAAGACTGAATTCACTCTGCATGTTCCCAGGTTTTAACCATGGAAAAGTCAGATTAACCTAACTTCAGACAGGTGTCCATGCCTGGATCCATCAACTGTGGCCATAGCCAGTGTGGGACAACACACATTTGAACCATATTGTCAGAAAGGGCATTTCTCAGAAGAAGGAGGGTCAGAAAGCTACATGTTCACTATAGGTTATGATGTTCTATACATGGATAATGTCCCATACATTAAAAAGTACATTTTAAAAAGTAAGTTATAAAAAAAAAAAAACCTAGCAGACCAAGAATTGAAAATGGGAAATTCTGGATGGATGGTAAGTATCTGTATGTGTGTGTATGTGTGTGTGTGTGTGTGCTTGTGTGTGTGTGAGAGAGAGAGAGAGACAGAGGGAGAGGAGAGGAGGGGAGGGGAGGGGAGGGGAGAGGAGAGGAGAGGAGAGGAGAGGAGAGGAGAGGAGGAGAAGAGAAGAGAAGAGAAGAGAAGAGAAGAGAAGAGAAGAGAAGGAAAAGAAAAGATATGAGAAGGGACGAGAGACAAATTTGCCATTGGCCTTGGATAAAGCTCATATTCAGCACAGCCTAGCATTATAAATGTTTTGGAATCATATGTATGAGTTTTACTCACTGAGAAACAAGATCAGTAAGCAGAATGAAGTTCAAGTAAGTGCAATAAGTTACGTTATGAGGTAATGAAATATAACAAATGCAGACTTCAGTTTCTCTCTTGTAGAAATAAGGCACAGTTGAAAATGAATATATTTTAACATGAATGCATTCATGTTTGCTTTTGCTTTTGACTTTATTTCTCAAGTACTATATAAAAGTGACAGATGATGGCTTAGAGGGCATTGTGAACTATAATTTTAGAATTGTTTGCATTTGTTAAGGAAATGTATTCTGAATCTTGCTATCTCAATTTAAAAAATTGTACCTTTCTGATCATACTGCTGCTGCCCCTCTACACCCCTACCAAAGCACAAAGGAGTTAAAGTATATAGTTTTCTGCCATTCGATCATTGTATAATTGTCCTCAGAGTATGCAAAACACTGTACCAAGTCCTGTGTACAGTCCCTGCCCTGGAGATTTATGAACTACCTGAGGAAAGGGAACAAACATAATCTTCTCCTTGATTTCCGTTCCTATTGTCAAGTCTAGATGTAGAGATTTAATATCTATGAGCAATTGATATCAGTAAAGTGATGGTAGTACATGAGATATCAAAGGAGATTTTATAGAGTGGAAAGAGGAGCATCAACAGAAATCTGAAAACTTAATGCATCTAAGGCCCTCTCTTCCCCTAAGAAGGGCAAGCCATAGGGACACCAGGGTGGTTCAGTCAGTTAAGCACCCAATTTTGGCTCAGGTCACAATCTCACAGTTCATGGGTTTGAGTCCCACGTTGGGCTCTGTGCTAACAGCTGGGAGCCTGAAGCCTGCTTCAGACTCTGTGTCAACTCTCGCTGTCTCTCTCCTACTCAAGCTCTGTCTCTCACTCTCTGTCTCTCAAATATAAATAAGTAAAAACACTAAAAATGTTTTTAAAAAAGAAGGGGAAGCCATAGAGCTGGAAAGGACTCTACAAGAGAGATAACTTAGAAAAGATATGGTGAGGGAAGTTTCTTATAGTCAAGATTGGTGCAATATGTACAATGCTACAGAGAAGGCTAATGAGGACAAAAATGTGTCTGCTTGATTTAGTAATCCAGAGGTAAGTGGTGTCTTAGAAAGGAAAGACCATGACAGTGGAAGAATAAAGGGAGGTGAGATGGCCATTCGATTTCAGAGGATTAAACAAAGGTGAAGCAGTGAATATAAACTGTGCTGTTTCCAGTCTTGGCTATGAATAGAAGAAAAATAAGAAAGCAGACATAAGACAGAAGTGTGAGCATGAGGGATGGTGCATCTTAAAACATGGGAGGAGGTATGGGAGAATCAGAAGATAATGACATTGCAGATGACCCTGAGGAGGTGGAAAGGATGGCCCAGAGAGGACAGGGGAGAGAACCTAGACTTAACATGTAGAAGGGAGACTTCCTTTCCAGGAAAGGAAGAAAAGAAACTAGGAATAAGGGCAGATGTATAAATGTGTGAGTATTTCACAGGAAGTTAAGTAATTTCATATACAGGCTTCTCAAATTTTAGGAGAGAAAAAATAAAGTCACCTGAGAGAGGCGAGGAATTGAGTATCAAATTGGAGTTACATACATTTCATAGTGTTATGGAAAATTAGAGAAGAATCTATTTATCTGGCTTCCTGTATGTCTGTCTATAGATCTATGAATTGCCCTGAGTACTAAGCTGACATTGTTTGGGAACAGAGGATCAAAACTATTACTTATGATTAGGTGATACCCTTACCCTATAAACACTAAGTTTTAAATGGAAGGAACTGAGTAATAGTAATGAAGGAAGGAAGGGAAAAGAATCTGGAGGCTTTGTTAATGTTGAAAAGCTATAAGGCAGAAAGTAAATAATAGTCATTAAAATATAAAATATTAGAAATAACCCGGCTCATAAGGACATCAAGGTTGAAGATGTTGCTATTATGGGAATGGTTGAAATTCAGCAAAGGTAAAAATAGTTGGAATCCAGGATGTTAAGAAGCTTTGAGGCTAAGGCTTTAGATGGGTCAGCACATGGATATTGAGGTTACCTAAGGCAACCTACAAAAGAATGCGGAGAATGAATGTAAATTAGATATCAAAGTCCTCAAGGATTAGGAAGAGAGTGAGATACTGGTAGATGGCAGTGATGAGGAAGAGCAGAGAGACAGTGGTATTGCTTAGAAGGTTGGTTTCTCAAAGAGGAAGGGTTTTTGCACAAAGGATAATTAGTATTGAGCTAGAAGTGGTATCAAAAAGGAGTAGGGGCTAGAAGACTAATGATACATCTGGGCTCTAGGAAATGTGTAGGTTCTGAGAGGCCCTAGGGGAAGGATGGACCAGGTTTCACCAAAGCAAGGAAATGAAAAGGGTAAAGTGATTGAGAATAAAGTTATTAGTTTGATTTTTGGTTTCTTTTTGGCAGTTTTTGTAGTGGTATGAAGCTACCAGAGGTGTAAAGGGTTGGAAGAGAAATTCACATACACATACACTCTCCCTTTTTTTTTTTTTTTTGGAGGGAGAGGATGTTCTCCATCGACATTTTGCCTAATAGTTCTACCAATTATAATCTTTCCTTACCTGATTTATAACATCATATTTTGTTGGAGCTTCTTTTATCAATCAACCATGACCGGAGCTCAGGCCAGCATTATTAACCATGAGGTAACACATATAAACTATGAGAAGCCAAATAGAAGTAACATTTTGTGGAATTGTCTACCCTAAGCTGTGTATCTCAGGACTTTTCTTACATGATAAAATAAAAATGTATGTTGTTAAGCCACTTTTACTTGATTTGAATTTAACGATATTTTCAGCCAAATGCTGTTCTGATTGATATCATGGATATCTTTGAGTTTGTCTTGCTTGGGTAGTTTTAATTTTAAAAATTTTAGGTGCATCTGTACAACTTGTCACCAAGATTTCAATACACAATTTTATTTCTTTTGTAAGATCTATGGAGAATTATTTCCCTCTGCCTTATGTGGAAAAAATGCCTGGAATTTTTTTCTCCAATAGTTTTAACTTGTATATTTGAGACAAAAGTTAAACTCTTCTATTAGAAATTTTTTTTAGCAAAGTTAAAATTAAGAATCAACTACAAAGCCATGTTCCATTTTAAGCTCTGGGAAGCTAATTAAAAAGGAAAAAGAAGCGTCAGAAAGGAGAAATATTTTTAAAGGAAAGAAACTTCTCTGAGTATTGTATCCCTGATGATAAAACTTCTTTTTTTGCTGTTGAATTTGCTCTTTAAATATCAATGTTGATTTTACAAAAATCTTCATATAACATTTGTATACTTTTTAATATTTTCAAACATATTAAACAAGCAATTTTTTTTAACTCTCTTGATATACTTATGGAGTAGGTAAACATTTTTCTATGATTTTCAAAAGGTCTGTCTAGAGAGGTCACACTGATTCCTTGGAGGAGTTTAAGTGATCACTAAGAGTCAGGTCTGGGGCCTGTATGTCTTAGTCATCAATTGTTGCATAACAATCACTTTGAAAGTTAGCACATAAAACAGCAGTCTTTTTATTATTTCTCAAGATTTTGTGGGTCAGGGATCAGACAGGGTACTGTAGGCATAAATCTTTGCACATGATGTCTACTGGGACTATAACACACCCAAGATGGCTTCTTGACTCACAAGTCTGATGTGTCTACTTGAAGGGTTCAAATGCTTAGGGGCTGAGTGGAACAATTCAAATGGGATCAACTCCTAAGGACTGGCGTAAGCTAAACTAACTTCCATGTAGTGTTACCAGGGTCTGGACTTCTTAAATGATGGCTTAACATCCAAACACAAAGACAGAAACTTCCAGGTCTCTTTAAGGATTAGACTTGAAACTGGCAATATATCATTTCTAATACATTCTTTTAGTTTTTGCAAGCCAGAGACCCAAACTAGATATAAGAAATGAGGGCTATAAAAGGTGTGAGTATGAGAAGATGTTTCATTAGGCACCAATGCTGGCATTGCCATGTAAAAAACAAGACACACAGTAAACTCTGAATTTTGGATACACAATGAAAGTTGTTTTAGTATAAGTATGTTCCATATAATATGTAGGACATGGTTGTACTGAAACATTATTCGTTGTTAATCCTCAATTTCAAATTTAACTGATTATCCTGCATTTTTATTGGCCAGCTCTCATAATCCTAAATCTACCAATGTAACAGGCTACCAATAAATAGAGACTGATACTCTCTTTTGACTCTGTAGCAACACATCAATAACATATAGCTTAATGAAAATATTCATCTGTACTTGCTGTATCTCCTAGTTCATGAAGTATACGTTTATGTTCTTAGCTACATCTTTGAGTTCAGTAAAAGTGATCATGGTAGTCAGATGAATTAATCAGTGAAATGGGATTGAGCTACTGGGAAGAAAGGCTTTCCACTCATAATAATATAAGGAAACCAGAGAGATGATTTAATACAGTCTTCTTATCTAGATTCTTCTGAAAAGCTTGCTGATGTGTATAAGTTATTTTTCTGGCAGTTTTGTTTAGGTACTAGGTAGTATTACAAGACAATAGATATTGTTGCTCTTCCATTTAAAATGAATGACTTCTGTAGAAAAGTAGTAGCATCTACCGCGTGAGGCTTGTTAGAATCCTTTTAATACATTTATATAAACAGTTTAGTGCCACTGTTGCTGTTATTCAGGAAGACCTCATAATCCTGAGAGTTTATTTTTTATTATCCCTTTAATAAATTCTGACTTAGACATCCTGCTCTCACAAGTTTCCAGAAAAGAATAATCTGCCAGTAATTTGACCTAACCAACAGTATTTAAATTCCTAGTGATTTTTAGAAATTCATCTCTCGGGGCGCCTGTGTGGCTTAGTTGGTTAAGCGTCCGACTTTCGCGGTCTGATCTCGCGGTTCGTGGGTTCGAGCCCCGTGTCAGGCTCTGTGCTGACTGCCACCTCAGAGCCTGGAGCCTATTTCAGAGTCTGTGTCTCCCTCTCTCTCTGACCCTCCCCTGCTCACGCTGTCTCTCTCTCTCTCCAAGAAATAAAATTAAAATATTAAAAAAAGAAAAAAAGAAATATATCTCTCTCTGCCAGGAGACTCTTTTCCATGTGATGTTACAAGGGCAGATGCCTTAAAAATAATGAAAGAGATGACATACAACTTTCTGGGGCCTGCATAAATTGCTGTATATTAGGTTAGTACTTGTTTATCTAATATTTCTCAGTGATCCACTAAGTTGGACCTAAATTTTAGAACTACATTTTTCAAAGGAAACTTATACTATTATACAAAAATAAATAAATAAATAAATGAAGAGGAATTTGAGCCAGACTAAAACCTTTCCTAGGCCCAAACTGTCCTCTCTAAATCTTCTCTTCTTCCCACATCTTCCATCCTTCCTGTTATAAGTTGCTAATTTGAGGGTTGATATTTAATACTAAAGATTAGCCATAGGGCCTATGTACAGGGAATGACCCACTATTCAGAGTGTGTAGTAGAATTTTGCTAATAAACATGGAATCTTCCCAATGCTGAAAGGGTTTGGGAGGAAGAGCATGTTGCTGTATAGTATTTGATTCTGCAGGAATTCTTTCCGCATTTTTCTCAGCTCGTTAAAGACATGATCTGAAGGTAGTAATGCAACAGTTTAGGTGGTGATGCCATAAAAGGTCATAGAATGCTTTATCAAGCATTCTGATACAGTAGTGGGATTTTACTAATGATGAGAATTTGACTAATGTCACTCAAAAAAATTCAAGGATTTGCCCCAAATCATGGCAACACTGAGACCAGAATGCAGACCTTCTTCAACCCAGTGCTTTTCTCACTAAAGCATGTCTGCCATCATAATATTGTATCTACACACTGAAATCAATGACTTCTGAAAGTCCTTTTGGCTTAATGTCTACATGTTTTGTGCCTTCAAGGAAAACATCTGAGAAATATTCCCAACACTCTTGTGTCAACAACTTTGCATTCCTTTAACATACTTTGTCACAAGGTTGAGGTTTGAAGCTTGTGACTTCAGTTAAAATTTCTGACCAAAGTTGAATTTAACAATATGAGCCTACAGTGATCTGTTTCCGCAGTGGTATTTCATTGTAAACAAGTGCTAATTTTTATTTAACTAAGCTCCTATTGATGGTCACTTCGGTTTTTCCAATCTTTTGTTATTAAATATATGGTTTAACATAATGGGAAGTCTATCAATGGATACATTCTGAGAAAGGGTTTACTCTAATTAATAACTAATTTAACCTGCCGAGCTTGATTTTTTTAGAATATAATCAATTAATAACTTTAAGTTGTGATGATGATGATTAATTACTAATTTATTAATTTGAAACGAGAAAGCTCAGTTATCTTCATTTTTCTCCCTGGATAGATGGTTAATATTTAAACTTATTTCCTGTTTGAATTACCATCTCCATTTGGTTCTAATTGTTCAACTGGTATACCATTTTTATATGGAAATAGAACTGTGAATTTTAATAGCTCATGAAATATGGAAAAAGGGCCATCAGTGACTATACAAAGACACATTGGTTTCAGAAACTGATTTGAGATAGAAATTCATTCAGTTTTCAGCTCAAATTAACAGACTTTTATGTGATATAGCAGTTAAAATCAATTTAAGAGCTTCCTAAAATACCATTTACAGCAAATACACAGACGTCTTCTTATTTAAAACCTGGAACACTGACAGACTCTAGCAGATTGGGTCTCACAGGCATTGAAACTGTGGAAACATGCACAGTAGCGGTAGGTCTGCTTTTCATTTTCTAGATTCTCAATGATTTAATCATGAATATGAAGCAGTTTTGTGCTTAGTTGAATCTATTGGTTAAGATAAAGCTTTGCATTAACTGGAGATTTCAGTTAACTATTCTGTTCCTACTTTAATTAAAAATCTAATTTGTCTTGATTATTACCATATCTGCCAAATATTTCTCAAAATGAGGACTATAATAAAAAGGGACAAGTCAGCAGATAATGTTGTTACATTTTAGGAATTTAAGGTTATTTAACCACAAGATAGATTTTTTTTAAAAACCAGATTTCAACATTAGTTACTTCAAAGAATTAAGCAAGCATTCAATATGAATGTATTTATTTTTGAAACAAAGAAACAGCCTGGTTCCTTCATGTGCTTTTTAATTGTATGCCTTTGGTCTGATGACAGAAAAGGAAATATCATGAGGCATAATTTTGAACTGCATCCCACTTACAGCAGCATGCTCTAAAGCTGTGTTTTATTAAGAGTATTTCATAGAACATTAGCCTGAAGAGATGCTTATATGAAAAAGTTTTTGTGACTAAATGTGCTTGGGAAACTGCTCATATTGTAATCTTAGAAATTCTTAGTATGCATTCACCCTGAACTTTTAACAAGTTCCCAGGTGATGCTCATGTTGCTCATACATGGACCATAATTTGAGGACCACTATCTATAGGCTGTCCTACCAGAAAGGGACTAGACTCCTAAAAACTCCATGGAAACAGTCACCAATTAAGTACCTAAGATGAGCATATCTGGTAGAGTGCAGAGGTGGTAGATCAGCACAAAGGCTACTACAGTTGCTATCTATAGCGTCAGACCTCATTACTTCCATACTGCTAAAGGAAAGTCTATTTTTCTCCATTCATAAATACTAAGTGACAAAATTGAAGAAAGTTTTCATTCTGTCAGGCAGCCATATTCTCAAAGTTTGGGTCCTAGTCCTCAGGGGAGAGGCAAGTTGTTTTCAAACCAAGAAATTCTGAGGTGGAAAAATAGAGTTAGAGGCCTCGCTTTCTTTACTTCATGCTTTCATCAGCTCCTGGCTGATGTCCCATAGCCATAGTCCAAGTCTCTTGCTCAGCCTGATATCCAGTCCTGCTAAATGGTACATCTCACTTAGTTTTATAGAAATACTAGGACATAGGAATTTCCACCCTATAACCACCGAAGAGATGCATATAATCAGATTGTACATAAAATAAAGAGAATATTAAAGGAAATGTCATCAAAAGTTGAAGGCAAGGAGAGGTCTAAAATGTTATCCCTTCACTGTGAAATTAGATAGCTATCAAAGTATTATAGGGTGGCCACCAGAGCACTTGCGAGACCAGAGTCATTTGATAATTCAGATTATAAATTTAAGATATCATTTTTCCAAAGGTAGGTATCACTCACATAATTTAAACATTAAATACATGACCTCATTTACTATTGGCATATATTATCCAAATAGAAGATTGAATTTAATATGCATTTCTGCCGATAATATAAGCAGATGTGTTTCCCATAACCAATATTTCCTATAGAATATGAGTTAACCAAAGTGGTTGAACAATTATTTCCTGCATGCAATACAGGTAATATGGTTTTCCAAGCATGTAGGTATTGTTTTTGCTTTCTTTTTCCTATTTAGTATGGTAACTATCCTTTAGCATTACTGACGGTAATATTAGCAGCTATAATCTCAGCTTCTACATGTTGAAATGGTACAAGTTGCTAAAGAAATAAGATATAGTGTCCAATCGTGGGTTTATACCGAGAGGTAAGTGTTAATTTGACTGATTCGTTGCAAATAGGACTCTCAGAATGAGTCAACTTTTGCATTAAAATCCATAGAACTTTACACAAATAAATCTTCATTTTATTTTGTGATAATTTAATAAATAGGGAGAATTTTACTTTTTTCCTCCGGACTTTTATGTGTTTTATTTCTTTTTTCTTT
This sequence comes from Crocuta crocuta, assembly GCF_008692635.1. NCBI lineage: Eukaryota > Metazoa > Chordata > Mammalia > Carnivora > Hyaenidae > Crocuta > Crocuta crocuta. The sequence goes on from NW_027529173.1 coordinate 2,683,126, forward strand.
CCTTGCTACAATGGCTAGAACCTCCAATAAAATGTTGAATAGAAGTAGTAGAAGTGGACACTATTGCATTTTTCTTGAACCCAGGGAGGAATAATTCAGTCTTTCATCACTAAGTTCAGTATTAGCTTTGGGGTTTTTTGTCAGAGGTGATTTATCACATTGAGAATGTTTTCTACTATTCTTAGTTATTATGTATTGGTGTTGCACTTTACCAACACCAATTGCCCTATGGTATTGCCCTATGGTATTCCTCCTTTTATTTCCAGTTAGTTTTCTGAATTACATTTATTGATTTTCAAATAGTAAGCCAACCTTAAATTTCTGGAATAAATGCAACGTGGGTTCATGATTCCTTTTACATATTATTAGATTTGATACACTAAATATTGTGTCAAATATATATTTGTAAAGTAATATTGTATTTTTTTATGTTACTGAGGGATATTTGTTCATATTCTTAATGGCTTCTTGTGGTTTTCTTGAAGTAAACTTTACATTTGGTGAAATGAACAGATTTTAAGACCATATTTAAATGAGTATTGATGTATGATTATACCCATGTAGCCTATATGACAATAAAGATTTAGAACACTTCTGTAACCTCATAATATTTACTTATGCTCCTATACAATTAATTTCTACTCGCCATAGTCAAAGACTCTCAAAACCTATTTCTATTCAGCTAGATTTGTTGCCATTTTTTGATCTTCATATAAATAATATAGCATTCTTATGGACCTGGCTTCTTTTGCCCAATGTATGACATCTATCCATGTTGTTACATACATCATAAGTTCACTCATTTTTATGGCTGAGTAGTATTTTATTGAATTAATATGTCACAATGCTTTTTTTTTAATTTTTAAAAAAGGTTTTATTTATTTATTTATTTTATTCTTTGAAATTTATTGTTTAATTTATATCCAAGTTAGTTAGCATACGTTGCAACAGTGATTACAGGAGTGGATTCCTTAATGTCTCTTACCCATTTAGACCATCCACCTCCCACAACCCCTCCAGCAACCCTCTGTCTTTTCTCTATATTTAAGAGTCTTTTATGTTTTATCCCCCTCACTGTTTTTATATTATTTTTGTTTTCCTTCCCTTATGTTCATCTGTTTTATATCTTAAATTTCCCAAATGAGTGAAGTCATATGATATTTATCTGCCTCTGACTGATTAATTTCACTTAGCATAGTACCCTCCAATTCTATCCATGTAGTTGCAAATGGCAAGATTTCATTCTATTTGATTGCCTATTAATACTCCATTGTGTATATATGCCACATCTTCTTTATGGAAATTTGGGCTCTTTCCTTACTTTGACCATGCTGATAGTGCTGCTGTAAACATTGGGGTGCAGGTGTCCCTTCAAAACAGCACATCCACATCTGTATCCCTTGGATATATACCTAAGTAGTGCAATTGCTGGGTCTATTTTTAATTTTTTTGAGGAACCTCCATACTGTTTTCCAGATTGGCTGCACCAGTTTGCATTCCCACCAGCAGTGCAAAAGAGATTCTCTTTCTCCACATCCTTGTCAACATCTGTTGTTGCCTGAATTTTTAATGTTAGCCATTCTAACAGGTGTGAGGTAGTATCTCATTGTGGTTTTTTGGTTTGTATTTCACTGATGATGAGTGATGTTCAGCATTTTTCATGTGTCAGTTGTCCATCTGGATGTCTTCTTTGGAGAAGTGTCTATTCATGTCTTTTGTCCATTTCTTCATTGGATTATTTGTTTTTGGGTGTTGAGTTTGATAAGTTCTTTATAGATTTTATATACTAGCTCCTTAACTTGATATGTCATTTGCAAATATCTTTTCCCATTACATCGGTTGCCTTTTAGTTTTGCTGATTGTTTCCTTCACTGTGCAGAGGCTTTTTATTTTGATGAGGTATTAAGAGTTCATTTTAGTTTCCCTTGCCTCTGGAGATGTGTTGAGTAAGAAGTTGCTGCAGCCAACATCAAAGAGGTTTTTGCCTGGTTTCTTCTCTAGGATTTTGAGGCTTCCTGTCTTACATTTAGGTCTTTTCATTCATTTTGAGTTTATTTTTGTGTATGGTGTAAGAAAGTGGTCCAAGCTCATTTATCTGCATGTCAGTGTCCAGTTTTCCCAGCACCATTAGCTGAAGAGACTGTCTTTATTCCATTAGATAGTCTTTCCTGCTTTATCAAAGATTAGTTGGCCATACATTTGTGAGTCCATCTCTGGGTTCTCTATTCTGTTTCATTGATCTGAGTGTCTGTTTTTGTGCCGTACCATACCGTCTTGATGATCACAGCTTTGTAATATATCTTGAAGTTTGGGATTGTGATGCCTCCAGCTTAGATTTTCTTTTTCAAGATGGCTTTGTCTATTCGGGGTCTTTTCTGGCTCAATACAAATTTTAGGATTGTTTCTTCTAGCTCTGTGAAGAATCCTGTTGTTATTTTGATAGGCATTGCATGGAACATGTAGATTGTTTTGGGTAGTATCGACATTTTAACAATGTTTGTTCTTCCAATCCAGAAGCATGGAATATTTTTCCATTTTTTTGTGTGTCACCATACTTTTAAAATCTTATATCTCGGTGGACATGTGTATCATTTTTAGTTTGATGCTATTGTCTATAAAGGTGACATACATTTTTATGTTAAGTCTTCTGTGGATAAATTGTTTCACTCTAAATAATTACTTTTTTAAACGCTTATTTATTTTTGAGAGAAAGAAAGAGACAGAGTTCAAGTGGGGGAGGTGCAGAGAGAGAGGGAGACACAGAATCCAAAGCAGAGTGCAGGCTCCAAGTTGTCAGCACAGAGCCCAATGCAGGACTCGAATCCACAGACCATGAGATAATTATCTGAGCTGAAATCAGCTGCTTAACCAAATGAGCCATACAGACACCCCTCATTCTAAATACTTAGAAGAGAATTTCTGAATCATAGGTTAGGTATATGTTTAACTTCGTAAGAAAATATCAAAAGGGACAGATGGAGATCAATTCTGCCAAAGATTCTGATGAAAGTTAACCTGTCATCTATAGAGGTGTGTTAAACTGGAAGGATTGGAAAAATATAGCCCATGTACTAACTGATATTATATCTATTTTTGGATGGCATTGAGTTGAGAATGTTTTTTACCTGTTAAAATATAAAATGTAAAAGGACTATTAATTAGGCTTTTGGCAAAAAGAATTGCTTAGTTTTGTTCATTGGGTTCCATGAGGCTTTTACCACGTGAAAGGGCATAAACATTGACCCTGTAGCTCTTAGAGAAAAAAAATGCTGACCCCTAGGCCTAGCTGCAGTAGCAGTACAAGTGAGTATATAAAGAATGTTTTAATAATGATTATATAGATTGTCCAAGATAAACAATACAGTTCTGAAGCAAAGAAAAATATTATTGGAATTAGATATACTGACACAGAAATAATAAATGAAAATTTTTTTTCCAAAGGTCTTTCTGAAATACCTATTAGATAGAAATACCCCAAGGACAGCTAGATGGACTACCATCACCAAGTATCCCATAATTATTAACCATTATTGAAAGTTAAACATTATAGAAAATGATAAAGAAATAAAAATAATTGGAAAGAAGACAATGAAACAGGGAGAATATACCCAATAAAAAATAGTACAGTCAAGGTAACTGGGAAAGAAAATAAAGGAGCATTTAGACAAATAATGATGACAATGAAGAAGAGAGTGGAAGATGAGGATTCCTTAGAATAAAAATAATCAAATGGAAAACGATTCAAACAATTGGAATAAGGCAGGCCCCCCCCCCCCAGGTGGTAGCCATGTCAGGGGACATTTGTAACTTTACCATAGTGACCATTTGTACCTAAACACTTAACTATATTAAATAAATTCCCAAATGTATTGGATCAATAGATACAATATGTCAAGTAATCCTAATTATAGGTGAATTTAGTCATCGGGAAAATCTTCATAAACACAAGAGAAAAAGATTGGGAGAATCTATAAAAAAAGCATCTAATACATTTACTAGATTGAATCAAGGTCATTAACAACCTGGTAATAGTATATTATCTGTGTAAATGTTAATTTTAATAAGGATTTACTATAATATATGATACATATGTATATACATACATACATACATAGATGATTTCATGATTATGAGAAAAATAATTTTGCAAAATAGAGAATAGCATTTTCAAAATGCTCTTATGACAAGAAAAAGTATAATATGCTGAAGTCTCAATTTTTTTTATAAATAATAATGGAAATAGCCAGCCCAAAGATAAAAAGCAAGTTTGAAGTTGTGCCATCTGTTTATTATTGTAAGAATAATTTCTTGCTTGGGGTTCTTATATAAAACAGCAAGAAAATCCCAAGGTTTTAAATGGATACAAAGAGATGAAAGAATAATACACAAAGTCAAGTATATGTTACAATTTCCTATGCCTGTGATCCCTACACCAAAGTATTCTGACTTTAAATTAGAGTAACCTTAAATAACTGTACTCCTGGTCCTTGCAGCTGAGACCATAAGGATTCAGATTTGAATCATATTAGCCAATTAGGTTTGGAGTCAGAAAGGTTGCTGACTCAACAGCTTGATACTCTTCGTTAGAAAAATTAGGATAGGCCATTTATAATGCCTAAAAAGGCCCTGAGTTCTTAACTAGCTCTACCTCTGTTAACCTTAGAACTCAGGTACCAATCACATAGTAGTTCAAATTAGCCCCAAAACACATATAAGAACTGGCTTAGTAGAGCACTCATGGAAAATGGAAAGGGGACATCTTAGAATGAGACAAATCCAACACTTCAGGTGTCACCTTTACATGAAGAGATTGCTACTGTTGAAATATACTTGGCTAAATTCAGATTAGATCTGAAAGCTTCACCCTGCTCTGAGCTCACAAAGCACTAAGACAAAGAATCTAGTTCTTAGATAGAGGGGCTTTCTTTACAGCTGAAAGAACAATGGCAAGCCGGTTCCTTCATTTATGGATAAAAAACAAAAGAATTCTGAAAAGTAATTAGATTTAAAAATAAATTATAAATTATTATTGTTTTTGCAATGAGGCCAAAATTTTAAAACACAATAGAAACAGATACTTCTTATAGAAATTATAACCCAGTACCAAAAATTTAAGGTGATTGCATTGAACCTATGTCATATGTGTGAAGAAGTTTGCAGGTACTTCTTCAGAAGTAGTGATAGTTTACCTCTCCTATAGGATTAATGCTGATACCATAATAAGTGAACAAGTAAATAAGAGACTTACTCTCTAGAAAACAATTTGATGGGCAGATCAAAAAAATTAATTTCAAGAGAAATGGGGTAACCCAAATGAGAAAATTTGAAAATTTCACCTCTTAAGCATTTCCACTGAAATCAGAATCACTGAGTGATGGACTGGGCTCATAAAATGCAGACAAAGAGAAGCTAAATATAAAGAAAATACTAGAAATTTCATGGTGTATTAATCAAGTCAATGAGACAACAGAATAGAAGCAAAACTTATGCAAATAGACATTTTGTAACCATGCTCTATGATAAAAATCTCTGAGACAACTTCAAAACAAAGACCACCCCCTGCAAGAAAAGTAAAATCTGGGTTAAGACAAAAGAGAATACCTAATTTCAGGAGAGATTACAGGTAACAGTCATCCTAACGTTAATTGTGTCAAAATAGAAGAAAGCAATCTGATCCAAATAAAAATCCTGTTACTTTTGTTTTGAAAATTTGTGAAGATATATAAAAATATTAATTATTGTCTTACCCTTACTAATATTTTCCACTCTAAGGTATGTGTTTTTTCACTACCTATAGTGACTTTTATGACTGTTGCTAGCCCTTATACTCTTACTGTTATTTATACCCTCTGGTTACCAAATCAGTTTTCAAAATGCACATTATAGAAATTCAGAAGAAAAATGTGTATTTCTGGAGAAAATGCGAATTTTAAGATTATCTGATGGCATTCTTTTTGGGTGATTTATCCAATTTATCAAGAGAGAGAAAGATGTACTACTGATTCACTGCAAGGACTGTTAGTTGATTATTAGTAGTTGGACCATAGTATTGTTCTAAGGATGGCCATTTGAAAGACAATGTCCCCTCCAACCCTAGCTGTTGGGTGCAAATATAAGAATCCCTAAGAATGATCTCCATTATAATCTGCAATTATAGTAAAAGGGCCACACTCACAGTCTTAAAAGAACTCTAGAGAAGTATCCACTATTGCTGCTTTGATAAAAATCTGTGACTTAATAGGCAGGGAAGATTTTTAGAAAGATATTTTTTTAGATGACTATAAATCATAACATAGAAGACAGATAAGAAAATAGGATATAGGGTGAGACAAGCTTGGCATGGATTGTGTTTTATAAACAGTCTTGAAAAGAACGTTCAAAGAATGATTCTTTGTGTGTATAATTACATTGTCATATAAGACTCCAACTTAGCTGTCTAGAGAGAGACTGACAAAGTAATGGACCAAATGGCAGAGAACTGTGGGTGTTTTCTATGACCTGAGGGTCTCAGTCATACAGTTGCTAAGAAGATTTTGTCCACAATCTCAATGAGTTTGGGAGTGGATCCTTTCCTGTTTGAGCTTTGAGATGGCCCAGCCAACAACTTGATCACAACCTGTGAGAAGACCTGAAACAGAAGATGCAGCTAAATCATGCCTAGACTCCTGCCCATGGAAACAGTGATATAATAACTGTATTGTTTTAGATTGCTAAGTTTGTGGCAATTTGTTATATAGCAGTAGGAAAATGCAGCTTATCTTCATGAACTACCTCATCTGAAAAGAAAAGAATCTGCCTACCCTGTGCTTAAGATTTAAACAACCTGACAACTGTAAACGTGTTTATATAATACATAACTTTAAACAAGTGGAATCTGTTGCACATATGCTTGTTCACTAGGAGAGTGGGATATAGATAAGAAAGATGCTTCTTGTTTACTAGAAATGTGAAGGTCCTGCTAAAAACAATAACCTTAAACGAATACAGTATTAGGCATGCTGAAAACATCCAGGACCCCAAAGAGCATAAATCTCAGAGTGCCACTGCCACACCAACAACCAGGCAGCAAGTTCACTGTATGTCTGGTGGGGAAAGTCAAGTGGGCTGTGAAGTATTTTACTGTCGCCATAAGGTAATTCCAATCTCTTTGCATATTGAGCAAAGGGATCTTCAACCAAGAGCAAGTAGATAATGCAACTGATAACTGATGGTGGCTAAAGCAGAGAGATGAAGACTTAGCAAATTTTGAGAATAAAGTAATGTCTGCTTTTCTGCTTTGCTAGGTCTCACTGCCATTTAAATTGCTTAACTGAATGATTGCTTGATCAATTTATTGAATGAGTATAAATGTGTATGTGATGGGCAATAAGTGATTCAGTTTTCTTGATCACCACTTCCGATTAGCATATACCAACACATTCTTTGTAGTAAAGCAAGCCAAAATCTAACTTCAAAGCACACACTCAAATAATTGGGATCTGGCTCAAATGCAATATATATATCTTCTTAATTTTATTTCCAAGTATTTTACTCATTTTGATGCTATTATAAACAGAATTTTTGAACTTCATCTAATTTTTAAAATTCCTGTTTATTTTGAGAGACAGAGAGAGTGAGCATGAGCAGTGGAGGGGCAGAGAGATAGAGAGGAAAGAGAGAGAGAGAGAGAGAGAGACAGAGAGAGAATGAGCAGTGGAGAGACAGAGAGAGGAAAGAGAGAGAGAATCCCAAGCAGGCTCCATGCCGTCACTGAAGAGCCCCATGTAGGGCTTCATTGCATGACAATGAGATCATGACCTGAGCCAAAGTCAAGAGTAAGATGCTTAACTGAGCCACCCAGGCTCCCTTATTTTAAAAATTTTTGATGATAGTAAAGATTACAAGTAAATTTTGTATCTTGACCCTGTATCAAGCAATGTGTTCTTATGTTTACTTTTTAATTCTTAAAATAGATTTCTTAGGATTTTTAAATGAACAGTCATGCTGTATGTGAATATAGACAATGTTACTTTCTCCTATCTAATTTATGTGGATTTTAAAAAATTGTGTCTGTTTCCTTTTATTATGTTTTGTTTTATTGCAGTAACTAGAGCCATCAGAACAATGGTGAACAAAGACACCAAAGTGGATAACCTTTTCTTGTTCCCAAGTTTACCAGGAAAGCATTCAATATTTCACTTTGAAATATGGTGCCGGTCACAGTTTTTTTCATAGATGCTCTTCGTAAGAATAGGGAGTTCCTTCCTATTATTAGTTGACTGAGAGTTCTTATCATGAATAAGTGCTAAAATTTGTTCCATGCTTTCTTTGTATTCATTGAAAGGACTGTAGTTTTTCTCTTTATTCCATTAATATAGTAAATTATAGTGATTTTCCAATGTTAAGTCAAACTTGCACTGCTGCAACACAACTCTTTTGCATATAGTATGTTATCATCTCTATAAACCTCTGGATCCAATTTTTTGGTATTTTGTTTCTCACATGTTTTTACCCTGCTATCCTTTCTTTCCTTTTTTTTTTTTTTTTTGCTTCATCAAATATTTTTGGAATTTTATTTTAACTCGTATAATAACTGTTTAGCCAAACCTCCTTTCAGGTTGGGTGTTTTTCCTCTAAGAATTATATGTTTTAACTTACCACAGCCCAATACTTCCAAAATGCCATACGTATATATGTACATTTGTATATATATGCCCTATATGTATATAAGCATATATACATATTGCTTTAAACAATTATACTCTTTAAAAATTAATGGGAAATGCATTGTGTTTTGTGCCAATGCTTACCAAAGCTTTACTGTTCCTTCCCCTTTCCATTTCTTCCTGCACATCTGTGTTCTCATTTGGTTTTAATTCACTTGACCCTGAAGAACTTCCTTAGCATTTTTTGTAGCTTAGTTTTCCTCAGACAAATTTTCTAGCTTTTATCTGAAAGGGTCCTGAATTTGTCTTCATTTTTAAAGAATATATTTGCTGGATATGGAATTCTGGGTTGATAGTTATTTTTCTCCTTTGCTTTCCTTTTCCTCCTCCTCCTCCTCCTCCTCATTCCTGGTTATTGTTTGTCTTCCATTATTTTTGACAATGAGGCAGCCATTTTTCCTTATTTACTTTCAGCTTTTTATTTTATATTTGACTTTGAGCTGTCTGACAATGGTGTGTCTTTATATTTCTCTCTGTGTATGTGGCTTGGGATTTGCTGAGCTTCTTAGATCTATTATTAAATGTCTTCCATCGTTTTTTGAATATTCTCAGTCATTATACCTCCAAAGTTTTCTTATACCTCATTATTTTTTCCTCCCTTCTGGGACTTCAAAGGGGCAAACAATAGACTTTTAATATTTTCCCACAAGTAAGTGAGGCTTCAGTAATTCATTTTATGTCCACTATTTTCCCTTTATTCTTCACATGGATAATTTCTATTATTCTGTCTCTGAATTTACTGACCCTTTAATTTGTCATTGTCAATCGGCTCTTAAGTCCATCCACTGAATTTTTCATTTAAGAGATTGTATATTTTAGGGTTTGTTTTAAATAGTTTTATTTCTTGCTGAACTTTTCCACGTGATCAATCATTTTGGCCATGATCATGGTCTTTATATCCTCAACACATTTATGATAATTGCTTTAGAATGTTTGCCAATTAAGCGCCTAGATCATCTCAGTATTTCCTTCTATACATTGCTTTTCTCTAACTACTAGTAATAAGTTCCTATTTCTTTGCAAGTCTAGACACATTTTTTTTGTTTTTTTACAAATAGTTTATTGTCAAGTTGGTTTCCATATAACACCCAGTGCTCATTCCCACAAGTGCCCCCCTCTGTGCCCACCCCCCCCNAGTTGCTGCGGTGGAGGTCAAGGAGGTTGTTTCCTGCCTTCTCCTCTAGGGTTTTGATGGTTTCCTGTCTCACATTCAGACCCTTTATCCATTTTGAGTTTATTTTTGTGTATGGTGTAGTCACATTTTTTTGAATATTAGACTACTGGTTTGGTGTTAGAAAGCAAAAACAAGTCTTACTGGCTAATTATCTTGAACATGCAGAACTTTAAATCTTACATTTTTTTAAAACACGGGTCTTTTTTCATTTTGTCCTTAATCTAAAAATGGGTTTTTAGTTGTGTTTATAGTTTTTAGTTTGAATTTTTGGCTTTCTGTAATTTCGGTGGAAATCCCAAAGTGTATAAAACAAGACTCAGATGCTATATTGTATCTCTTCTGCAGTTGACAGCAGCTAAGATATATCTGCTCAGTTTCTTGCATTTCCAGCTGTTGTTTTCCACTAGATTTCTTGGGGTTTTCTTGTGCATTCAAAGGTCAGCCAAGAACTGGAGGAAAATTTATATGCTGATTTGGGGACTCTTTCCCTGTGGTTCTTTCCTTCTCAGGAATTTCCCTTTCAATTACAACTCATCTGGTAGTCTAAACTCTCTTCTCTAACACCCCAATCTGATAAAACAGCAGATTTCTGCTTGAATTATAGCAGCCCTCTGCCATATGAATTGGAAAATGCCTTTGGGGAAAAGTCAAATAAATGTGGATCTGATACAGTGCCATTTAATGCTTTGAAGGATTGAAATCTACCATAATTGCTGCCTGCCTTTGGTCATTCTAAAGTGCTCCAAATTGGTTTATACATTATTTCATTATAATAATTATTTGCAAGAGAGTTAGCCTTATTTAACCTACTCTATCTTTACTACAATCTGAACTCATTTTCCCACATGATATATATATGATATATATATATGATATATATATCAGATATATATATATGATATATATGATATATATATATATCAGATATATATATATATGCATTTCTCTGTTGCCTTCCAGCATTAAAAGTTCCTTTGAATTTGAGTCCACGTTGACTTTATCCCCCTCATAGTTAACTTGATCGTTTTGCTCAGCTTCAAAATGATTCTCTCTTTATTCTCAAGAAAATTGAGTAGGACATCTCTTGGCACATACTGCTACATATCAGTACATTCATTCTACCAATATTTGTCACCTGGAAAATTTTTTAAATGTTGGGGATACAGTGGTAAATAAAACAACAAAATTAGATTCTAGTAGGAGACCTATTTTATAATGAGGAAAGATAAATTTAAACAAAGGATGTAAATGATCTTAGAAATAATAAAGTATAAGGAGATAAGTGCTGCGGAGAAAAATAAAGTGGAGAAGGATATCTTGAAATTATACTGTTTTCGTATTTCTATGAAATTATATTGCCTTTTTTCTAATTGCCACTTTTTCTTCATAAGTACATTATGATTGATATTAATTCACAATAGCATACCTTTTATTTCCTTGTGTTTGTCTAAAAGTGTCCTAATTTACCAATAACATAAATACATCTATCATTTCCTCTGTGATATTTTTTGTTTTGTTTTGTTTGTTTTGTTTTGCTTTTTTGGAGTGACTTCCACAGATATTTTTATTCTGTGACGTTTAGGAAAGTTTCAAAATATATCATGTTTTATATTCTTCAACCCATGCATGAATATTCATCAATACTTCTTGAATAAAATTTCCATGCTTTAATCTATAATTTTCACTGTGATAAAAAAAAAAAGGTTTGCTTTTCAGGGAAACAAATAAGATATTTTTGCTCCATGCTTACAATAAAGCAAGGTGGAATTTCTAACCAAGTAGAAATAACTACTTCTAAAGTTACCAGTACTGATGAATGAATATAGTGACATATCAGTGGTAAAAGAATGCTATAAAGAAATTTTCTTTGGCTTTGGAACAGATTGTGTGTATGTGTGTGTGTGTGTGGTAACACATTTTCCCACAGCTCAGCTTTCTTTTTGCTTTATGTTAAAGTTGGTAGTGATGTTATACACATGAAATTTATCAGAATCAAAATGAATGTTACATAGTAACAACTAAGACTATCTTACTCTGAGTGAAGAATAGTGTATTAATTGCTGCAGTTTTCACTATTTAGTCTTAAATTACCCTTTTTGTCATCTGCTTCATATCATCTCTGTTCAACATTTCTTTAAATTTTTAAAATAGAATGGAGTTTCCTTGAAATCAAGTATTGTATCTACTTGTGAGCAGGCTACTGATTGCTCCCCTACTGATTGTTCTACTCATCATTTTCTTGCATTATACCTGCCTTTTGCTTCTTTTGCTTTTTGTCTCTCCAGAGTATGAAAAATCAAAGTCCTGTCAAGCTTTCTCTAACTCTGAGGCTGTATCCACATTATACTAGAAACAGTTCAGTCAGTTCAGACTAGGAGCTCGTCAGTTTAGTCACACCATGAGCTTAAAAGATATCTATTCTAACTCACTGATAGGTAATTGAAGATGAAGCTGTCAGTGTGATAACACGGAATAAATACAGACTCAGTCTGACTCAACCTGAGCTCCAGTTTCAACCTCTTGCTCATTGTTCTGTTTCAGTTTTACCTGGTTTACCTCTACCACAATGTCCTGACACTGAGAGAGAGTCTTTAATCCTATTCTTTTAATTTGTTTGTCTCAGTTTTTAAAAAGTGATGAGTGAAAATAGGAGTACAGGGTCTTGTGAACCATAATATTATAATTTTATGGAACATTAAAGCAGGAATAGAACCCAGGGATCATCTTGTCCATTTTCAAACTTGGGATCAGTGTATCTCTACTGTTCTTTGAGAGTTGACTAATAATAATTTATGTGCATGGTCAAAGTGGGTGGGAGTAGGAGGTGGACAGTGTGACTCAAGTGATGCTTCATGGACTGTATTTTCTGCCTCCCTTGAGGGGCACAGCTCCCCACTCCAATACACAGACACATAGACACATTTCATGTACCAGTTATAATTATATCAGTTTTGTATAACAGTGCTCCATCAGCAATCACTTTTGAGGAAAAGTCTCTTCTGCTAAGAAAACATTTTACACCAATAATTTTGTTTAAATCTGTCATTATACAGACTGGGATATTTAGAATCACAGAGAATGTGACTTTCCCAGGGTCATGCTGCCATTTGGTATTCAGAGTGTACCTACCAACACTGAAGAAAAATTAAGTCTCTAAGAAAAATCACAATAACTTTCTGGGGCATAGATCTCTCTGTGAAAATGAAAACTGAATAAAAGCTTAAAATGTTCATTTAAGAGCCATGTGATGACTGTAGTCAGAAATTGCTCTTGTTAGCTGCTCAACTTCCATTAAATACTCATTTCATTAGGTCTAAATATCCATTCACCCATTTTTTAATAAAAAGATTGATCATGTAAAAACAATGTGTCAAATGTTGAGGAAATAAATGTGGGTGAAAAAAATTGACATGCTCTCACTTTTAAAGAGCTTAATGTTATTGGTAAATTGACAAGCAAAAACATATGCATAGAGTATAAAAGCTTTGTATTGTAATTTGAACAGTAATAAAAATATAAATTGTAGTAATAAAAAATAACTACTATTTACTAAAAGCTAGGGACTGTATGATATATATACTATCATATATATTACCATTCTATAATAAATATTATTCTATATAGTTATTATTTCCATTTACAGACAAATACATTGAGGCACTTAGAGGGTTAAGTAACTTTTCTAAGACCATACAACTAATATAACTAATTAAATGCTACATCTAGGAATGAAATTCAGATAGGTCCAGTTCTAAATGCTCAGCTTGGTATAAGAAGTTTTCTATCTTTAAGAATCCCTAATAAATTCTCTATAAAGAGGACACTTTTTACATCAACGGACGAATGGATCAAGAAGATGTGGTTTATCTATACCATGGAATACTACATGGCAATGAGAAAGAATGAAATCTGGCCACGTGTAGCAACATGGATGGACCTTGAGGGTGTTATGCTGAGCGAAATANGCACTAGTGGGGATGAGCACTGGGTGTTATGTGGAAACAAATTTGACAGTAAACTATTTGTAAAACAAAAAAAAGAGGACAGTTTAACACACTGGAGAGCTTAAGGAGAAGTTGGTTGCATATTGGTTGCAGTGTTATGTCTGGATTTGAACATTTAAAAAGATAACACGAATGTTTGGGGCACCTGGGTGGCTTAGTCAGTTACGCTTCCAACTTTGGCTCAGGCCATGATCTCATGCAATCCCCACATCGGGCTCTGTGCTGACTGCTCAGAGCCTGGAGCCTGCTTCAGATTCTGAGTCTCCCTCTATCTCTGCCCCTCCCCCGCTCATGCTCTGTCTCTATCTCAAAAATAAATAAATGCTTAAAAAAAATAGATAAAAAGATAAAACAAATGATAGAAACATAATATTTTACTTAATTCATATTTTTACCAGAAAATTATGCCTTAAAAAAGGAAAGTCTGATTACTAATTAAATGCCTCCTAATACGCTAAAATATATAAATTTGTAAATCTGTCATGAACTAAGCCCCTGATTTTGACTTTTGGAAATTAATTCTTAATACAAAAGTTTTGCTATACAAGTGCATTAAATCCTCTGGCAATGTTGTACACATTTGAAAACTGAAGTTTAATCATGGCTCTTTGAACATACACTTTTATTTCCCTTTGACATCAGTTCTTGGTGTTCAGTAATTTAACAGTAAATGATTATAGATGAATTTAGTTAAACCTATATCCTCAGACCCTAGAAAAACCCCATGGCAATAAAGGCAAGGAAGCAAAGAGTGTAGCAAGCAGTATATACATATATATATATGTAAGTATGTATGTATTTTAAGGACCAATGAAAAATTTTCTAGCTCTCTTTTTCTTTTAACTTAGATTTCAGAACAATTTAATGTTAAGATGCCACTAATCTAGTTCCTAAATTTTGTTAATAACTTTGCTTTGATAAAGGTTAATAGTCTATATGACCTTAATATCTTTACTACAAATGATTGCCAACTTGTATTTTATAATTACATATTTTTGTTCATATAGAACAGTATTTTTATTACCAGTGACATATTATTTAAATCAAGACCTCAATTATAACATTAGCAACGTTTTTCATCAGATCTAAGATAATACTGACTGTAAGGCAAACAATTTTTATACCACTGAAAAAGAAAAACTACTGCTGCTTCAAATATAATTCAGTTTTATCTTTTAGTATTTTATCCTTAAAAAAAGAACTATGTTGGGGCGCCTGGGTGGCTTAGTCGGTTAAGCGTCCGACTTTCGCTTAGGTCATGATCTCGCGGTTCATGGGTTCGAGCTCCGCATCGGGCTCTGTGCTGACTGCCAGCTCAGAGCCTGGAGCCTGTTTCAGAGTCTGTGACTGCCTCTCTCTCTGACCCTCCCCTGCTCACGCTGTCTCTCTCTCTCTCTCTCTCTCCTAGAAATAAATAAAACATTAAAAAAAAAAGAACTATGTTGAATAGACATGATTTTTAAATAATATATTACTGTTAATGCCTATATGAAAAGTATAAGCAAAATATATTTAAAGTATTTCCAAAATTTCTTCTCAATAAATATTTGATTCTTCTGAGTCACTTTTTAACTCAGTCATTAATGTCCAGTTTTTTCTCCAAATGTCATCTTGTCTGCAATGAGAAGCAATAGTGATGTAGCATTTTCTAAAATAATGACATTGTAAGCCAAGAATCACACATTCTACCAATTTCTCAATTAGAAATCCACATATTAAAGAATTTCACTACTTTTTTCTTTTTTTTTTAATGTTTGTTTATTTTAAGAGATACAAAGCATGCACAAGGGAGGGGCAGAGAGAGTGGGAGAGAGAGAATCCCAAGCAGGCTCCACTCTCAGCACAAGCCTGACACAGGGCTCAGTCTCATGAACCATGAGATTATGACCGGAGCCGAAATCAGTAGTCAGATGCTTAACCGACTGAGACACCCAGGTGTCCCTTCACTGACTTGTTCAATTACATTTTAGCATGATGACAAGCAAAGGGTAAATGGAAAATAAATTAATAATGTTTCCTTTAGCTTAGCATTCCTGAATGGGAAAATAGTTATGAAGTATTTTACAAAGGCATTTGCAACATGATATGAGTTCAGCCCTCCAATCCTATAACCTAAAGTGTGGTTGTCACAAGGAGGGTAATAATATGGCACCTTTTCAGTACTATCATGAGGGAAACTGCTTATTATTCACCAAATTCCATTCTTCCTTTTCCCATACCACAGACATGTGGTCACACAGTTGACCAACTAACTACATTTCCCTGCCTCTGTGGAAGTTATGGGTGGGTCAAGCAAGGAAATCTTCATCAGTGGAATATGAATAAAAGTCTTGGGCCTCTAGGATTTAAAACATCAGGTGCACCTTGTCCACATCTTGTCCATCCTCACTCCCTGCTGGAAGCTGGACATGACAGCAATCCAGCAGCCACCGTATCAATGTTGACTGTGCTTCGTAGGCTGCGGTGGTTGGAAAGCTAAAACCCACAGGCCAAATCTAGCCCATGGCCTTTTTCGTGTGTGGTTACCAGCTAAGTATTATTTTATATTTTTAAAGCATCTATAACAAGGGAGAAAATGAGAAAAATATGCCACAAAGACATACGTGGCTATAAACCCTAAATATTTACTACGTGGCACTTTACAAAAAGTTTGGAGACATAAGACCTAAGGTATAGCAGAACAACAGCTCAGAAGAAATCCAAATCTCTAAATGATGACAAAAGCAAAGCTCTCCAGGCCATCTAGTTTGTAATAGTCTACAACATAAAATAGAAATAAACTGAGAGAGTGGTTACATTACATAGGAAAGAACAATGAGTGATAGCTGACTTGTGACAAGAAACAGGACAAAGGGGTGTTGTGTATAAGTGATGAGTCACTAACTTTACTCCTGAAACCAACATTGCTGTGTATGTTATGTAACTAGAATTTAAATAAAAATTTTAAAGAAACAGTGCAAACAAGAGGACAGTGAGACATCTTTAACTTCAGTGTGATAAAAGAGAAATGTTAACCTAGATTTATCTATTCAGTGAAAATATCTTTCACAAATGAAGGTTAAATACATTTTCAGGAAAACAATAGCTGAGAGAATTTATCTCCAGCAAAACTATGTAAATGATCTTAAAGCAAGGGAAGTGATACCAGATAAAACCCTGAATGGGCAGGAAAACATGAAGATTCTTAGTGATGAAGTTTTGGGGTGATGGTGGCGTGGCCCAGAGACAATTACCAAGAAAGAATTCTTGAAGACGTCTCTAGTGCAAAAAAGGTGATTTTATTAAAGCATGGGGATAAGACCCATAGGCAGGAAGAGCAACCCCAGGACTATGATCGTGGAGAGACTGGTTGTATACTATGGAGTGGAGGGAGGTCAAGTCCAGGGGAAGTTTCCAATGAGATTATCAGCTGCTAAAGAAGATTCAGGGGATACAGGAGGCCTAGCAATTGTCAAGCTAAGGTTGTTCCCTCTAGCAAAGCATTAGCATTAAGATAGTAGGGAGTTCCTGGAGAAACACTTTGCTTTGCCTGCCTCAAATATTTGTCACTGGGCTGCAGGTTATAAGGATATTTAATTTGGGGCACCTGGGTGGCTCAGTCGGTTAAGCATCTGACTTCGGCTCAGGTCATGATCTCTCGGTTTGTGAGTTCCTGCTCTGCGTCAGGCTCTTTGCTGACAGCCAGCTTAGAGTCTGGAGCCTATTTCAGATTCTCTGTCTCCCTCTCTCTCTGACCCTCCACTTCTCACGCTGCCTGTCTCTCTCAGAAATAAATAAAACATATAAAAAAATAAGGAAATTTAATTTTATCTGCCATTCTTTGTTTCCCGCATCACTTAGGAAGGACTAATGTTTAGATAAACATAAAATATATTGTTATTATAATTGTGTGTGTCTGGTTTTAAATTTCTTAACAAAAATTATGGACTACTAAAAGAAAACAGTAATGCAGGGTTAATGGCATACATTGAAGAAAAAATGCTAAGAATTAAAAAAAAAACAGGTGATGACGAGTTGGTTGCAAGGTTTTAAAAATGTTTGTGAATATATGAATTGAGACTGAAATTATGTGAAGATTCATATTGTATTTATATTTTCTAAAGAGAGAAACCACCAAAAATAACACATAGGTTATAGACTAAAAAGCAACACAGAATAAAGCATAGTAGTTTAAAAAAATACAATGTTAATTCAAAAGGGGAAAAGGTTGTAACAAAGATAAATGAAATAAATAAAAACCAAACTTCTAAAAGGAAGACTTAAGCTTACAATAGCAACATTATATTTAATGGCAATTAATATACATTCTAGCTCCAGTTAAAAGACTGATTGTGTGACTGGATAAACAAGAAAGATTTGTTTATATATGGTTTAAATGAAACACACTTTAACAGGAAATACACAAATAGGTTAAAAGTGAGAGTTAAAATAGGGTATATCTTGGAAGCACTAAACATAAGGTTAATATGGCTCTATTAATTTCTACCAAAATAGAATTCAAAATAAAGAGTATTATTAGTGAATGAAGACAGATATTTCACACTGATAAAAAATACTAACTTATTAAGAATATATAACAAACTCAAATTATATATGCATTTAATAACAGAGCCTCAAAATATAAGATGCAAAGGAGGAAGTGGACAAGTTCACAATCATAGTTGATAGAAGAGTGGACAAAGAAATAAGGGAAAATATGGATTGAACAATACAAACAGCCAGCATATTGATATCCTCATAGAATATAAAAAAGGAAAAAAAAAAAAACAAATAAACAAAAACTGATGAAGAGACTAGGGAGATTTGCTAAAACATTTTTTCTCGAGTTGGGTAAATTGGGCTGTCATATATAAGCTTTTCCACAAGTTTCCAGGCACCTTCCTGCAAATTATTCACTGCAGTGTTGGAGAAAGTGGAGGCCTTATGTGATGCTTGGCTATAATTCTGGTATTTCCTGATTTCTGATATATTAACAGAAGTTTTCTTAAACTTCACTCTGCCTGTCTTTTCAGATTCCTGTACTGAATTCTTTGCTTCTTAAAATACCTAAAGCAATTTTTGTTTTTGTGACTATATATCATAATGTGTGGAGACAGATACTGATAAATGGTTGAATCTATCTATTTGAATGGCTGAGCTAGTGAGTCTGTAGGGGTTCTCTTCCAACAGTGTATATATTCTCATGGACAAAGTAAGCTCACCAGATGAGAGAAGTGGGAGGAAGGAAGAGAAAGAGGAAAAGATTTGAAAAAGTTCTTTAGGAATCTGGTTAAAGCATGGACTCTGATGGCTGGGCCGTATAAAGGGTGCTTCTTTATGGTTCTGGTAAATGTGAATTTGTGGCTTACCTCAGCCACATTTATGGGCCATAGTTAAAATCTGTAAGATAATTGACTGGAAGGTCCAAACATTGAGGAGTTCTTAGCCTTGTCTGGACATTAGACTTCCTTGAGAAGCTTTTAAACAATACAAATGCCTGCGCTCTTCCAGTGATTCTGATTTAATTGTCTTAGGGTAGAGTCTGATCATCAGAATAATTTACCCACCTGCTAAAATTGCCTACACCTACCTGGAAAATGCCAATGTGAGAACAAGGTTGAGTCCCTTTTTTTAGACTATGAAAATTCTTGAGTTCGGTATCTGTGTCCTTTTACTATTTTTATTATCATTGTTTGCACAAAGTAGGTAATCAAAAACTTAATACAATTGAAGAATAAATCTATGAAAAGTCAGGCTTTGGCAACTGATTTTCACCTCTTATCCCCTCCTTTTAATAATTTCTCACAACATTCTCCTATAGTTATTTGGAATCTGTATTTAGATTGGATTTAAAGGTAGCCATGCAATTCCTTACACCTCTATTAAAGAACGAGCTATTAAAATGCTAAGGATGAACATTTTGTTGCACAAGATCTCACAGATTGGTGTCAGAGGTAATCTACTGCTTCATACATAAATGATTGAGATAGAGTTGGTTTGTTGGACAAAAAAACCCCCTATTTCCTCTACTTTTCCACGCAGCTAGACTACAGCTCCTGGTCTCACACCCAGGAAGACATGGCCAAGAGACAGAATTCTAACCAATGAAATGGGAGTTGAGATGATATATATCTCTCTAAACTTGTCCCCATAGTCACCTTGCTTTTGCCCTGTCCACTGGCCCAGAGAAGATGGTCAGGATGAACTTGGAACTCACACAATGAAGGTGGTAGAGCCCAAAATGAAAGGATTCTGGATCTCGAAATTGTCATTGAGAGGAAAATTGCTCTGAGATCAGGAGCACCTGTTTTCAACTTTGAGTGAGGGTAAATTTGAATAGTGAGCCACTATACGTTTGTTTATGTTTATGTAGGGTTGAAAGTGACATGTCATGTCATGTTGATAAAGTATTTTCCTATAATTAACTATTTTATCTACTTGAACATGCTAGACGGGTAAAAGACATTTTATTTCATGTGTCATTTTGTAGCTAGAAAAGACAGGAAAAATCATGAATAACATCCTTGTGGCATTGGTTAATAGCATTATGTATCTAATAAAGTTCTGGACTGTGGGCCCTACAACATGATTCTCAAACTAAATGTGTACCTTTGAATAACTGAGAAATTTTGTTACTGTCAAATTTTGATTCAGTAGGTTTGGGATAAAGCCTGACATTCTACATTGCTAATAAGTTCTCAGATGTTGCCCACACTACTGGTCTTCAAACCACACACTATATAAAGAACAAGACCATACAATTAAGGCATTATCTTTCCCTCACTAGATTAAAAATCTCTGGTCTTCTATACATGTTTAACTCTTTTTTTTTTTTAATGTTTTATTTATTTCTAGGAGAGAGNCATGTTTAACTCTTCTTATCAATTCTTCCCTTTTGTTATGGGTTTAATTATGCCCCCCCCCCAAAGCATATGCTGCTGCCCTAATTCCTGATACCTGTAAATGTGACCATATATGGAGATAAGGTCCTTGCAGATATAATCAAGTTAACATAGTCAATTTAAGATTAGGGTCCACCCTAATCCCTATCACTGGTATTCTTATAAGAAGAGGGAAATTTAGACATAGAAACACACAGTGAACATTATGTGAAGACAAAGGCAGAGATTGGAGTGAGGCATCTACAAACCAAGGAATACCCAGGGTTGTAGTTGTTCCCAGAAGCGGAGAGAGAGGCATGGGACAGATTCTTTTTCAGAGCACTCAGATGGAGCCAACTTTGCTCACACACTGATTGAGGACTTCTAGCTTTCAGACTGTGAGACAATAAATTTCTGTGGTATTAAACCATCTAAGTCTGAAACATTTTGTTATGACAGCCCTAGAAAACTAATACACCTTTGTATGCCATAATGTCAAGTTGCTATGTTTTTTGGGATAGTATTAATCAATGAGACAATAAAAGCAAATCAATGAATATATTTTTCCCTTTTCTTTGCAAACAGTAAAGAAATAAAAAATTATTTGTTTTTGATCAGTACCCACACAGAAACCGTTTTCTCATCAGTGAATCATTGATTACCTAGGATGTCAAGAATGTTTAACTTCTTTGTGGAAGTTAGGATGAGAAGTCTTTGACTGTTTTTTCTCTGACATACAGTTTACTTAAGTGCATTTTCTACCAGATTACCTCCTTTGCACGGAAGAAAGAAAAATGACCTAAAACTTCCCCCAGGAGGTTCAGAACTGCTAACACAGTTACACTTCCAAGAAACTGGGCCCTCAAACTAATTTTTCTCAGGTTCTCAAAGGATAAAAATATTAAGTGTGAGTCACACGGATGTTAATTTCATGCCCTTTTTACTCCTATTCTATTCTTGCTCTTTCCTGGAGCTCTTCACATAGATATAAGTAACCAAAGAAGGGTGAGACCATTTTACCTCTGTCAACTGTATGATAGAAAATTACTGTTCACTTCTTTAGAGAAGTGGAGTAAAAAAATAATCATCATCAAGAATATTTTCCATTTATTATCCAAAAACCATCCTAGAAGGAAGAAGATAACACCTTTTCATAACTTAAATACAGATGAATAATTGCAACATTGAAAGTGGTATTTTTTTAATGTTTTATTTATTTCTGAGAGAGACAGCATGAGCAGGGGAGGGTCAGAGAGAGAGGGAAACACAGAATCTGAAGGAGGCTCCAGGCTCTGAGCTAGCTGTCAGCACAGAGCCTGACGCAGAGCTCGAACCCACGAATGTGAGATCATGACCTGAGCCGAAGTGGGATGCTTAACCAACTTAGCCACCCAGGCGCGCCTTAAAGTGGTATTTGTTCTTGTTTGAGTAAAGTGTCTATCATTATCTAATTAAACATATTAGCTCTAGTTAAAGACATCATTTTATTTCAAGTGCCACTTTACAGCAAGGGGGAAAAAAACAGGAAAAACCACACATGGGGTGCCTGTGAGGATAGATTATGCCAAGGAAGAACAAGAAACTAAGCTTAACTAAACTTATGCATACTGGGTCCTATTGCTCTTTGATGAATATATTTAACTCAGAGTAGTTTCTCCTGGATTTTACTACAATGGAGAATAGTGACATCAAGCATGGCATAAAATACTGCTCCAGAATTGGCTTAGTTTGTGTTATGGGTGCTTTTCAGAATCCTTTCAGAATCGAGATCCTCATATCCCCAGGTAATGGCAATGTTTTTTACTGAAGGTTCTCAGCTAAGTCCCTCTGCCATGCCAATTCTGGGAAGGGGAGGAGAGGCAGTTTCCAATGACTGGTTCATGCAGAGACCTCAAGGTCCAAGGTCTTTGCCTCAAGGTGGTACAACTCTGAAGGACCATACCAACTTTTCAGCTTTCTATGGGATTGTCTAAGACCTTTGTGTGATTTCATCACAGTTCAACTTCTATCCTGTGCTATTCACTCACTGACTAGTGTTGATCCTAGGAATACTCTCTCCAAAATCTCAGAATCTCAACCCGTTTTTCAGGTAACCAAGTTTTAACAGTTTATAAACTCAAGAAACACAAGACAAATAGCAAAGAATAATGAATAGTAATAGTGAACACTGGTACTGGTAGTGAATACAGTTGACAATATTGAATACTAACAGTGAAGGGCACCAATACGTGATCTGGTATATGTATTAGATAAAATAACAATTCCCCAAAGATATCCATGCCCTAATCCCTGGAACCTGTGTCAAAGGAGACTTTAGGATATGATTAATATTAGGATCTTGAGAATCAGAAATTATACTAGATTATTCAAATGGGCTCAATGTAATTATAAGGTGCTTTGAAAGTAGAGAAAGGAGGAAGAAGAAATCAGGGAAAGGTATATCCCAGTGGAAATAAAGTCAGGTTTATATGATATGAAAAGGTCTCAGCCCACTGCTGCTGGCTTTTAAGATGGAGAAAGGAGGCTACAAGCCAGGGAATGCTACTAGCCTCTAGAACCATATGATCTTTTCAATAGATGCAGAAAAAACATTTGGCAAAGTACAACATCCATTCATGACTGAAAAACAAAAAAGCACCTCAACAAACTGCAGAGTTGGAACAACAAATTCTCCCCTAGAACCTCTAGAAAGAAATGCAGCCCTGCCAGCACTTTGATTTTAGGACTTCTAACCTGAAGAACAGTAAGATAATAAATTTGTATTGTTTTAAGCCATGACGTTTGTGGTATTTGTTACAAAAGCAATAGAAAAGTAATACAGCATATTTCTTGTGCATGTTCAATTATGTGAGCTATTTGGTAAAATCAGAGTCATCATTTTATGGTATTTAACATTGGATAACATGGTCTGCCTGGAATACTGAATTTGCTCTGTCAGTTCTTCACTGCCTATACCATGTTGGTGATCAAACTGAATTCTCAACTATGTATACTTGATCATGAGCTACAATTATCTGGACCATACCTGGGTGTGTTTTGACATGAAATCACAGGTTCAGAACACCATGGTGTTAGGACAGCAATGTCAGGTGTCTTCATAGGATAGTCTTTGTAGTTTTGTGGACCTAGATTCACGTCTCACACCATAATTTACTACCTATGTGTCCCTAAGTCAATTACCCAACTTCTCTCTACCTCCTTTCCTCATGTATCTAATTGGGGTAATATATAACTTGTGGAAAAAACCAAACCTCAACAAATTCAAGAAGATCCAAATCATTCCATGCATATTTTCTGACCACAACACGATGAAACTAGAAATCAACCACTAGAAAAAAAATCTGGAAAGACAACAAATACATGGAAGTTAAATAACATGTCACTAAACAATGGATGGGTCAACCAGGAAATCAAAGAAGAAATTTAAAAGTACAGGGAAGCAATAAAATTAAATATCCAAAACCTATGAGAGGAAGCAACAATCCCATTTACAATGACATCAAAAGCAATTAGATATTTAGGAATAAACCTAACCAAAGAGGTGAAAGACCTGTACTCCCAAAACTATACAACACTGATGAAAGAAATTCAAGACAACACAAAGAAATGGAAAGACATTTCATGCTCATGGATTAGAAGAAGAAATATTCTTAACATGTGTATACTACCCAAAGCAATCTACACATTTAATACAATCCATATCAAAATGCCAAAAGCATTTTTCACAGAATGAGAACAAACAATCCCCAAATTTGTATGAAATCACAAAAGACCCTGAATAGCCAAAACGGTCTTGAAAAAGGGAAGCAAAGTTGAAGGTATTACAATTTTGGACTTCAAAATTACAGTAAACAAAACAGTATGGTACTGGCACAAAATTTTACACATAAATCAATAGAAAAGAAGAGAAAACCCAGAAATCAACTGATGATTATATGGCCAAATAATCTTTGACAAAGCAGGAAAAAATATGCAATGAGAAAAACAAAGTCTCTTTGACAAATGGTGTTGGGAAAACTGGACAACATGTGAAAGAATGGAACTGAACCATATTCTTACACTATA
This sequence comes from Crocuta crocuta, assembly GCF_008692635.1. NCBI lineage: Eukaryota > Metazoa > Chordata > Mammalia > Carnivora > Hyaenidae > Crocuta > Crocuta crocuta. Next base: position 2,707,934 of record NW_027529173.1, read on the forward strand.
TAGAACATATTCAAAATGGACTAAAGACCTAAATGTGACACCTGAAACTATCAAAATTCTAGAGGACAACACAGGCAGTAACCTCTTTGACATCAACTGTAGCAACTTCTTTCAAGATATATCTCCTGAGGAAAGGAAAACAAAAGAAAAAATAAACTTTTAGGACTATATCAAAATAAAAAACTTCTGCATATCAAAGGTAACAGTCAACAAAACTAAAAGGCAATGTATGGAATGGAAGAAGATATTTTCAAGTGATATATCCAATAAATGGCTAACATCCAAAATATATAAAGAACTTATAAAATTCAACACCCAAAAATCAAATAACCCACTTAAAAACTAGGCAGAAGACATGAACAGACATTTCTCCAAAGAAGACATTCAGATGACCAACAGACACATGAAAAAATGCTCATCATCATTTATCATCAGCGAAATGCAAATCAAAATTACAATCACCTCACACCTGTCAGAATGGCAAAAATCAGTAACACAAGAAACAACAGGTATTGGTGAGGATGCAGAGAAAGGGGAACCCTCTTGTACGATTAGTGGGAATGCCAACTGGTGCTGTCACTCTTGAAAACACTTTGGAGGTTCCTCGGAAAGTTAAAATTAGAAATACCTTATGATCCAGCAATTGCACTAAAGGTTATTTACTCAAAAATACAAGAACACTAATCCAAAGGTATACATGCATCCCTATGTTCACAGCAGGATTAATAGCCAAGATATGGAAGCAGCCCACATGTCCATCAATTGATGAATGAATAGATGAAGAAAATGTGGTATATGCATACAGCAGAATACTATTCACCCATCAAAAAAAGTGAAATCTTGCTATTTGCAATAACATGGATGGAGCTATAGAGTAAAATGCTAAGTGAAATAAGTCAGTCAGAGAAAGACAAATACTATATGACTTCAGTCATATGTGGAATTTAAGAAACAAAACAAGCAAAGGGGGAAAATGGGAGAGAGACAAATGAAGAAACAGGCTCTTAACCATAGAGAACAAAGTGATGGTTACAAGAAGGGAAAGGAGAGGGGGATGGGTGAAACAGGTGTTAGGGATTAAGGAGTGTGCTTTTGATGAGTGCAGGATGATGTATGGAAGTGTTGAATCACTGAATTGTACAAACTGAAACTAACATAACACTGTATATTAACTAACCAGAATGAATAAAAACTTAAAAAAATATATAACTTGTGCAAACTTGTTATGCGTATTAAATTACATCATGTTCTTATACAGTGTCTGGCACAGAACAGACACTTAATAAACATTAGTTATTTGTATTATTACAACATAGTTCAATGGTTCGTTTATTCAACAAATATTTACTGAGACTCTACTCTAAGAATTGTTTTTCCAACTTGTTTAATTATCACATTGAGATACAACTGACATTTATCTTTAAGATTGGAGAACCTCAAATCATAGGTAAAATGCCTGTTACTGTGCCAAAAATAGATACTTAGTTAATGTTTAATAAATATATTTATTCATTAACAAAAGGCTTTGATCATTTTTATTCAGTGTGGACAGGCTTTGTGTTATCCATTAGAGACCATATGAAAATAATTTGCACAGCCAAAAACACATACACCATACACAGAGTATCTGAAGCATACAGCATTTTTTCTACAGTCCTTGAAAGAAATATGATTGTAGTAGACTTCATTGAAAATGGAAGGGAAAACTTCAGAGCATTTGAGGTTCTGACCGAATATGTATTTTTACCCTTAGGTTATTTGACTAAAACAGCGTATGCACATTCAGTGTTTTATTAAAAAGCACATTCCTGCTCAGAGACATAACAGATACATTTGCAGTGGAAGAATTTTATTTATTTTCCTATTGCAAACTCTGCCAGAACCACATGGAAAAAGACCAAAAGATTTATTACCTTTATAAATCTATTCACCTAGCTTTGAAAGATTTTTTCTAAATACCAATTAGAACAATTTTATTATTTTCAGTTCTTATTGAAGTGTTTATAGTTAATGTCATCAGAGGAACAATTATCAAAATGTAAGAAAATAGTATAACTAGGCTCAATAAATCAAATGCAAAGAAATATATTTTATTAATCAAAATAGTTGAAAAAAAACAAAAGGAAAAGTGAAGGAACTATTTTGTGGAATCTAAAGTGTCTTTATAGGGATGAATAAGTATAATGTGTGAGTATGTAAACCTTTATGTCATTTACAAAGACAGGGTCCAGTGAAATCACACGCAAAAGGGAAAGAAAGAATAGGAAATGCTCCTTAGTGGGCTTATCTTATGATGGTTAAAGTCTCTATTCTTAGTGTGAATAATGACATCAATGGATTTGAACATAGCTAAAATATAATTATTTAGGTTTTTCAGCAGATTCCAAAACCAATTCCATAATCTTAAAACATTAAGGCTAAAACAAAATTACGTACAAAATTGTAAGAGGGCTTAAGAAGCCTTCAAAATATTTAGTAAAAACTTCTAATTTTATAGAAGAAGAAATTAAAGTATGCTGAGATGTACTACAATCCAATTTATGAGTCACTCAAAATTAGAATATTCAATATTTAATTGCTAAACTTTGTTTTTGATTCCTCATGTGTTATCCAATTTTATCACCACCTCATTTAACAGGCTTACTTCAAAATGACTTTTGACTGTTTTCCAAGATCTGGTTCACATTCAACTGAAATTTGCTTCTAAAGTTTTCCCAGGAATGTGCCCCAGGGCTTTGAAAATAATTCTAAATAAGAGCAATAAAATGTTTCCAAGGCAAGTTAGTATTGTCTAGAGCAGCACTGTCCAATAAAAATATTTTCTAATAGATACATTGAGAAAGTAAAAAGAAACATAATAAATTTTAGTAATATATCTTAACTGTGCATATCATACAACCATTTCACCAGGTAAAAATTGTTAAAAATTTTAATTAGATATTTCATATTATTTTCATACTCAGTCTACAAAATCAACATGAGTTTTACATTTACAGAACATCTCATTTAAAAAAGTTTTTTTAATGTTTATTTATTTCTGAGAGAGAGCATGAACAGGAGAGTAGCAGAGAGAGGGAGAAACAGCTGAAGCAGGCTCCAGACTCTGAGCTGTCAGTACAGAGCCCAAAGCAGGGCTCGAACTCATGAACTGCAAGATCATGACCTGAGCCAAAGTCAGACGCCCAGCTGACTGAGCCACACAGTTGCTCCAGTACATCTCAATTTGTATTAGATGTATTTCAAGTCCTCAATATTGTTATGTGGCTACCATGTTGGATAATACAGATATAGAATGACAATCACTATTCAAATTCTGTATTAAACTTCTTGAGTTTAATTGTAAGCATAAATAACTTGGATAAATATTCAGTTGGCAGTTTTGGATTCTTAAATAGTAGAAACTACTCTGTTCTCTCTGTTCTCATGTTCTGCATTTCATATTACATGTATTCGAATACCTCATTTCTTCTATTTCTTCTTTTTTCCTCGTATTTCTCTTTCCCCTTTTCTGCTTCTGTGAGAATTCTTTTTAACTGTCCTTCTAATTCACTTCATTAGCCATAGTATTTTATCAGTTTTTTCAAGGACTCCATTGCACACTTAAATTCAATAATTTTATGTTTTAACTAGGCAGTTTCTTGATCTCAAAGTATTCTCTTTGATATATTTAATGTACCCTTGAGTATCCCTGATATTATATGTTGCATATTATTAATTTCTCCTTTCTTTTGATTTATTTCATTTGATTCCTCAGAATAAGTTTCTTTTATACTCTGAAATCTTGGCATAAATATTACACTGGTAACTTATTTTAAAGTCCTGTGGCAAAAAAGTAGAATAATGTGTGGATTAACTAACTCTAGTTCACACTTAAGGCATGGGTAGTTAGTGTTTGAAGCAACTAAGCACATGGCTTTACTGTCAAGGGGGTTCAAGTAAATATTTGTACACCAGAAGGAACATCAACATAAAGGTTGTTGGAAATTAGTTTGGTAATTTCAGTGACACTCAAGATAGGTGGTTCACCAGAATGGTAGCACATCTCTGGCATGGACAGCATGTAAATATCCAGTATGCCCAGGTGCTGAACACCTTTGGAGTAACACACATCCCGAACTCTACATGGTTCATAGTCTGTGTTACACAGAGTACTGTGTGGTCAAATTCAACTACAAGCCCAACTGATTTAGCTGTCAGATGTGTTTGCATTCACCTTTGAGTGAATTTCTCAGGCAAGGGCTTCATTGGTGTGCTTGACTACAGAGAATACATTCCTCTCCAAGTTTGTAAGAATATAACATATGACTATTTTTGTATCTTTCTGATAGGAAATGTGGTTCATTTGGCAAATTTTGTGTAAAATTACATGTTAACAGACCACCTGATAACCAGATGTCATCTAGTATACTGTCAACTCCAATCTCCAGAGACTACCAACAGTTGAACAGCCAGTTGGATCAGGTCTGCTTAAAATTTTTTAATGTTTATTTATTTTTGGAGGAGAGAGAAGCAGAGTGTGAGCTGGGGAGGGGCAGAGAGAGAGGGAGACAGAATCTGAAATGGGCTGCAGGCTTTGAGCTGTCAGCAGAGAGCCCGATGCGGGACTCTCACTCACCAACTGTGAGACCATGACCTGAGCTGAAGTTGGATGCTTAACCTACTGAGCCACCCAGGCACCCCAGGTCCATTTAAAATGATTAGTTCAGTCTTTTTTCCCATTCTTGTTGTAATTTTTACAAAGAAAATTCTGCAATTCTGTTATTGTCATGTTAAGTACCTGTTAAATATTATGTGGGTTTCTGTGGAAGTATTGATCTTGCCAAAAGAGAAAAAGGAAAGTTTATCCTTTTTCTAGTTTTATTTGGTGGTTTGTATGGCTTGTGAGGTGTAGCGATAGAGTAGCTAGTTGGGGCAACCAAGAAGTAGGGGGACACTTGTTACGGGAGACTGAAGAATCCTATTCTCTTTGATTAGCATGCCTGACTATCCAGATAATATACTTGAGGTAGATGGGCATTCCTCTTCTAGGACTACGATAATCCCCACAATATTAGGTGGGGTCAAGATCGTCTCCATGACATCTTGGCAATAATTGCTCACAATTTCTGTCTTTCACTGCTTTCTCCTGTCTGTCTCAAGTTCATCTCCCATGTAGCCCTGATTGCTTGGAGTTACAAGACATTGTACACCAGAAAAGGTCAAGGAGGTTTGAAGACTCTTAAGAGGTTTTTGTTTTTTTTTCATTGACTACATGATAATTTCTATTCCATGAAGGAAAGGCAGGAAAATATTTTTAAAGCCTTGATATTACAAAATATCTCCAGTGTCATTTCAGTATTGCCTCTTCCTGTCACACTTCAGTCCAATCAATTCCATTAAATAATGGAGTTAAAGGTATATAACTCTGTTATTTTGTGTCCATCCTTAGCCTACAAATATAGCATTATATTTGAGATGATCCAGGATTGTATCAATTCTACAGATCCTAAAGTATAGGTCTCTGCAGATAGCCATAAAATAATAAAAAATAAAATGTAAAAGTCATATAAAAAAATAAAACCTGTAACTCTACTCCTATTATTTTCTGAGAGATCAGAAGCATTCTAAAATGTTTACTAGTGTCCAGTAAAGTCATTACACAAACGTAGGGCCATTCACAGCAAATCTTAAAAACATAATGGCAGACTAGATAAGTCCTTTGAAGGAAAGAGATTTGTATTTTGTATTTATATTCACAATTTGCTAGTTTATTGCAATTATATTTGAATATTAAATATCCTTATAACTAATATTTTATCTTATTCCAAGCCTTCAAAGTTTTAATTATTAGTCTTTTACAATTTCAAATATAATAGTTATTCTTTTATTTCATATTTATGTAATCAGTCATTGAAGATTTAGGAAGGAGGAAAGTTGAGTGTTAAATAAAATCTCACCTTGAAAAACACACCACAGGCCACTTAAAATTCTTGACATTTTCATCAACCCTAACTTCAAACATTTGTTGGTTAATAATTTTATTTTTTTCTTTCTGCACCCTGGATGAAAAGTTGGAGGTGTTTAAATACTATAAAGCTTTAGATTCGTTCTTCTGGTGAACTTTCAGAAAATGCACAGTCTCACAGTACGCCCAATGCACAGTATTCTTTCAAGGTGTTTTCTTTCAGGCATGAATTAATAATATGAAAACTGCTTGATTACATGATTACTGACTAAACTCAGGAAACTGATTGCATCTGCTCATGTCTATAGTTTCATTCAGAAAAGGCTTAAAATGTGTACTCCTTGTGCAGGAAAATAATGTTTTCTTTACCCAGTATGGACCTCCCTATTTTCAATATGTGGATTCTAACAGGATCAAATTTTTTCCCCTTGTGATGATCTTGTAATGAGGAGACTGGAGGTCTCTGAAAATATATTTAAAAAACCCAAAACCCAACAAACAAACAAAACCTGGAGCTATATACCCTAAATGACGTCAAAAATTATATTTTGTATTCTGGTGAAAATATATAAAAGCAAAATATGGTACCCTTTTTGCTCAAAATATTCTGAAGAATCATATTTGAGGCCTGGTGAAAGATGAGTTGTTTTAAAACTATTTGTGAGGATTGCAGCAACAGAAGCAAAAGCATGTAGTTCAGGTGGAATGAACATGGATGTCAAAAAGGCATCTGTCAGGAGGAAAATTCTGAACCCTGATAGTTCTCACTTCCAATTATAACAGCAGGTACAGTATAAGAAAATGTTGCATTGAAATCCAAGGGCTGTGCTCAGCTGACAGTTTTTCTTGTGCTGCCTTCTCTTTTAACAAATTAGTCATTCTAGGAGCTCTCTTTTGTGTAAAACTTTTGCCTTTATATATGGATTTTCCCTTATCTATAGCATAGTATGTTATTACATGTGACCAGCTAATTTCTCCTTGAGTCTTTTCCATTTGACAAGGCAGAACTCTGGACATTCAAAATCAAGTGGCTAACTATTATATTTCTGATAACTTTAGAAAAGCCTCGAAATATGGAAACTACATAAAACTACCTGAAGGATGATAAATCTTGATAATGGTAAAAATAATGCAGAAATAGATCAACAAATCTCATTAATATTCCATCATATTAAAACAAACAAACACTCATTAAGATAAAACTCAGCAGAAGATGAACAAACATTTTTCCTTTAATCCAAATATGTGATTTCTCTGGAACTATAGACATATAAACTATTTATTATTATTTCATTTGCAGACATATAGGCAATGTCCTGAAACTCAATGACCAAAGAACTTTATGGAAATGGTTTTCTTTTTTACCTTTAATTTTAGGTCAAAGGAACAAAAGTAAAAGAAACAAATTCACACAAGAATTTGTTTTAAAAAAGAAATGCAGGCTTTTATGGATGGAATGACAGCTTGCCTGTCCCTTTCTCGCATCTTCTTCATCTACACGTATGGAGAGTTACACTATGAGAGTGACTACATAAAGCTATTGCATAGTGACACTATGAAGTCCTTAATTAGTTAAGACACTTAATTATGTTTACTATTGTCACTTTCTTACTATGAAGAGAAAGCAATATATCTGATAGGTAATTTTAATCACAAGGTTTGAGACCAAAGGGTACCATGGCATTAATCAGCAAAATTAAACTAAGTACTCTATTCAAGTGAAGTTTAAAAACATACTGAAATTTGAGACTTATTTTATTATCACTTAGGCTTATTTTTAATAAACTATGTGAAGATAACTATATATATTTGAGAATGTGAAATAAACGTTTCACCAAAATTTTCTAAAGGAAAAACACATAGGCTCATAGCTGACAAGTACAATAAAACATTTTTCCCTTTCCTATTTTATTGAGCCTGATCATCTATTTGAGAAAAAGCTCTTGAAAAGCTTTTTAATAAGGAATAAAGTATCCCCTTCCAAAAGGCACAGTCCTAAGGATTTAGAAATATGGTCCTGAGGATTAGAAAGAATGTACTTAGGGAGGAAATTATATAGTGATTAAAGCACACTACTGTTACAAATTATATCAGGGATTTTACAGTGGGTTTCTATTTAATTCCTTAAATACTGCATCTTTAAAGCTTAGAGTATGATGTTACCAAAGAGATTATATTATTAAAAAGATTGTTGAAACCCAGTTACCAGTATGAGAGGATTACCCTGATGTTTTAAAGGATAGCCAGTTTGTTCAGTATTATTAAAGTCAATGGTAAACAGAATAGAAAGTAAACAAAGGAATACATTTACCTTGTATAACCGGAAAATATCATTATGTTTTGAATTCCCAAGTTATGGAATTTACATAGACACACACGCACACATACATCCTTTTATTAACTCATTCACAGAGAGCTAAGTGATGACTGAAAACTAGCACTAGGTCTAGGGTCAATAACTCAGCACTTCTGAATTTTAATCCTAGCACAGAGAGGTATCATTTCCAGAGAAATAAAGTACTTTAAAATAATATTCCTTGTAATTCCAAAATGTGATAAGCCAATGAGACTGAATTTAGCTCGCAGATAAATCCAAACCTTTTTAAGAAACTAACTGATTTTAATCTAGCAGCCAGCCTAAACAAGTTTTGGCCCTTATATCTGAGACTCATTACACCAGTCTTATTTATAGAAAATAAGCAAAGTATAAAAAAATTACTTGAAAAATAGAACATTATTATAAAAAGAACAAAACTGTATTTAGCCTGATGGAGTTGCTTATCAAAATAATTAACATACAATATTTGAAATTATTTTTATGTAAAATTTTCAAGTAATGCAAAGCTTAATATTCCACAAAGAACACACTCTACCAGACCTGTTTTTAGGCTCATGCCTTACAGTTTCCACATTGGAAAAATCCTCTCTATAATTATAGGCTTGGCCTTTCATAAGATATGAAAGTAAATACACAATATATTCATCTATGCAACTTAAGAGACAAGAGTGCTTTGACTCTGAAGTAGTGAGATAATAAAAAAATCAGGAATTCCCACACATGCCAGAGACATAACTCTGCTTTATTGTTACATGCCATAAATTTGAAAACGTTTCTGACAAGAATGTGGATGTCAAGGTAATATGATACTTATTTTCATTTCCATGCTAATAAAAAGACATGAGTGGAGTCATGTTTATCAAGTAACTTAGAGTCATTCTTGACCTTCCTTTTCTTTAGTCCAGGGCCTAGAGCTTGGTTGTAGGTGCTTTAGGAATCTTTATTTAGATAAGTAAAAGTAGAAAGAGTATCTGTTTCTCATTAATCTCATTTAAGTAATAATGCAACTTAAAAAAAGATTCAGAGGTATCTAGTTTCACCTAAGATCATGGTGATGATGCTTTGCTAAGATCAGAAGCCATTATCGACCTCAGCCTGGTTTGTGTTTGAGAATATTCTATATATTCCTTATGACGCTTCAAACACACACACACACATACACATTTTTTCACACAATCTTCTGAGGATGTGTAAAAATGTACATGAATGTGATTGTTATACCTGACTCCATCATCACAATTTATTTCTGCCTTCAGCTTTAATACTGTTGATGAGAGCAGGAATTCTTGGCTTATCTTTAGAATTTTCATACCATAGATGAGTCTCAAGTCAATATAGCTAACTCTACTTTTCCTTTTAAACCAATAGTTGGATTGTCTATTGGATATTTGTACACCTGACTGATATTGATTGTATATTCCTTAAAATCAACAGTGTACCATATTCAGTATATTCAAAAGTAAATACATAACTCTGTCCCTCTTCTCTCACACCTAATTTTCTTTCAGTATACATTTCTTGTTGGTTACAAGATACTCATAAAAAATAATAGTGTATCTAATATCTACTTTTTGGTTAGTGACCCAACATTAAGTATTCAGAGTGGCAAAGTGTTTAGATAAAATGCAACACTTTACAGCCCCCTTGCTGTGAGATGTGATCATGTTGCTAAGTTCTGGCCAAAGAGATATATGTAGAAGTTGTTAGGTGGGAATTCTATGGGCCTAAATTTGAAAAGGAGAGAAAAGGCTGAGTTGTGCTTATTTTGGTCCTTTCACTTCCTGCTCTGCCTGGTATATGACAATAATGTTGACCTCCAGCAACCATCCTGGACAGTGTAAATTCTAATGAAGAAAAAAAAAACAAACAGATGGTGGAGCAGCAGATCAAAGGAGCCTAGGTCTCCATTAAGCCTGTGTTGCTATCATCTTATCCTACAGTGCTTACCTTCCCCCTGGCTTCATTAGAGAGAGAAAGTGCTACTTATTTTAACCACTGTTAACTCCGGTATTTGTTACTAGCAGTAGAAGGCAATAACTTACAGTACACAAAGTCCCCAAGAGTCCTTTCTCTTCCTTTATAATCCACGCCAATAGCCAGTAATCATGAAGTCCTGTCACTTTAATTTTTTTAAATTGATTTCAAATTTTCTGCTTTCTCTATCTGCACTTTCATTGCTTTAGTTCAAACACTCATCATCTGTCACTTAACATTGCAGCAGACACTAACTCATCTGCTTTCAGTCTCACTTCCATAAGGCATATCATGCACAGTGCTGCCAGAGTGTGCTCTCTGAAAAGACTATCTGATCACAAGCTGCTCTTCTCCCCCTCAAGTCCACATGCCTTCAGTGACTAATTTCCAGCCAGATAATGTTTTTTAGTGTGCCAAAAAAGTAGGAATCTTGAGATTGACCTTGTCTCTGGCCTCATGATCTAGAAATATCAAAATACTTGTAGCTCCCGAATATCCCTTCTATGCCTTGTCAGTGCTTTTTATTCTCTGGCATGCCTATGCTCAGGCAGATGGCTATAAAACTCTTATTTGTCAATTTTCAATTAAAAACATAGTTAAGCTTTTCTTTGAAGATTTCATGACTTTCTGACTTGCTAAATATAATCTCTACTCTGTAAAATTGATTGCACATAATTTTATTGGTATATAACACCTTGAATTATTATTTATTTTCTTTTACAAGACTGTGGACAACCTAAGGGAGATAGAATGTCGCACTCATTTTCGTACTTCCAGATCCTATCTCACCATCTGGGGAATAATTATACAGCTCACTTAGGAAATATTTGAAGAATTTGAATTGTAGTGTGGCTCCTCTTTGGGATACTGTTAGTTAACAACCCCCCAAGAAATGGTGACATCATGGGTCACTCTAATTGAAGCCAAAATCATTCAGGACTATTATCTACACTAAATGGCCACCGGAATTATCTTGTACTAAGCTACTGTTATGGTTGGGCTGGTCAGAGAAGGCAAGGGTCTTGGAAAGTTAGAAGAAAAACGTGTGGTTGCAAATGACGTCAAGACCATTTTGGTACTAGTAATGATTGCCAACAACAACAGTCACCTCTTCAAGGAAACAACAATTTGATTAAGAATTGATATTTTACTGAAATGTTTCTCTTTCTGTCAAGTTTTGTTACAGAGATTTATCATATGGTCCTGTATTCATAGGTTTATTTATTCTCTGTATCATTTGGTTGGGTTATTTTATTCAGGTTCTGGCAATAGATAACAGTATTTCTATTTTTTAAAATTCAGCAATTTACTACTCTTAGTACTTAATATGCTTAAATGTCTTAGATGTTTGAAAGTACTTAAAACTATCCTCTTTTGAAATAGTTACAGTCCCTTTCTTAGATACATTTTTATTATCACTTAAAGAGAAATAAGGTATTTTAAGTACATTAGATAAAACCTTTGGCATTCAATCTTCAGAACTTAGTGATTAATAGAGAATCAATCATTTTCCCCTAACACTTTACTCATTAAAATTGGGTTTTTTCTTTCCCTCATTCTAATCTATGATAATCACTACCATATTGGCCCAATGTTTAGAACAACCTGTTATTTCTGCAACACTATTGGTGTTCTTTATCTATGGTACATTAGAAAACCAAAAATTTCAGTTTGAAAGCTTAAATAACCTTGCCAACTGATCTACTCATTACACTGTTCCTATAGAAACACTACTGTGACTAAACTCTGATGTAGACAAAGTCAATTAAAATATTATTTCTTTCATCTGCAAGGACTTCATGCTGTCTATGTACTTTTTATTATAAATAAAATCAACTTTTGAAAAGTCTTTAGAGATACACATCTTTAAAATCTATGATAAAAGTTTTTTTCCCCTATCTGCTTCAGTATTGACTTTAATAGCACTAAAATTACTGGCAGAGAAGAAAATTAAATTTAATCATATAGTTAGGATGAGTAAGAGATGTTTGAACCTGTTTTTTAACCATATACCATGGCAGTTTCCCTAGCTGAATTTTAAGTAGCTTTCCCAGGGTCATAGAGCAAGTTTGTGTTGGATATAGGATTCATCTCTAGGTAAGCTGGCTTTCTGGGAGTCATCACATGAAATATTTTTTTTGTGGTGGTGTCTCCAGTGGACATTAGATTGATATTTAACAAAGCATGTTCAGTTCAATTAAAAATGATTCCACAAAATTTATTGAGAATCTGTTGTGATTTAGACCTTGGATGCCTGACTCTGTAGAGCTCACATTCAAATGGTGGAAGCAATGGACAATTAGCATAATAAATAAATAGGTAAGTAAGTAAGTAAATCAGTAAGCCAGTGTTCTAGAAAATTGTGTTACAGGGGTACAAAAAGAAGAGCAAATATAAGGGAGACTGGAATATATGGGTTGTTTCTGAATTGTTTTATATTCACTAACCTGTTCCCTCCATGGGAAACATCTTTTATTTACTTGAGAACAGTGCTTGTACACAGTATATATGGGTGATATAGAATGAAGTCTTACAATCTTCATTTATTTCCAAAGTTGTTTAAGTCATTAACTTTTCTCCTACCCCTTCACTGAGGTTTTATAATGTAATAGAATCAGATTTTAAAAACCATACCTGTATGCCACCCTGAGATCCCTTGATGTCCTAAATATTATTTAAAACAAAATTTTTTTCCATCAAGATACACTTTTTTTTGCTATAAAGTACTATGAGTTTCGACAAATGCCCAATTTCATGTAGCCACCACTACAATATCATATCATATACAATACATTTTTTCCCCAGTAGCTTACTGGCAGCTTTCCTGCTGGAATCCAGAATGCGGTCATCAGGAACCACATTCCTTTAATGCATGGTCTCTTCTTGGGTCTTGGGCCTCCCAGCTCTCAGGTAGGAACTTATAACAGGGGTTCTTCCAGTTCTCAGGCCTTTAGCCTCAGACTTAAACTTTTACTTTCCTGAGTGTCTAGCTTGCTTAATGCAGATCTTGGGACTTCTCAGACTTTATAATCATATGTACCACAGTNNTTACCACAATACCTTATAATAAATTATATAATATATGACTATATGTATATGAATTACATACAATAAATTATATATAATTTATTATAAAGAAATATATGTTTATATATACATATATTATTTATATATGTATATACATATATTTATAATATATACACATATTTATCTCCTTTGGTGAGGTGTTTTATTTATATATCTTGAATTGGGATGTTTGTTTATTGTTGAGTTTTAAGAGTTCTTTGTATATTTTGTATACAAGTCCTTTATCAGATATATGATTTATAGATATTTTTGATATCTTATCTACAATGTTATTAACCTACCAAGTACCTAGGGGAGAGTGATTCCAGGTCAAGCAAAGTCAGGTACCTTAGTAGGGAAAGAGCTTATGGTCCATTGGCTCTGGAGGAGAAGAAAATGGCCTTTTGATTCAGGATCGTGTTCTATTCAGATATTGCTACTGATACATAGAGAAGTCATTTGGATGTTATATTAGTGAAAATTCTGGTAATGGGTTATAAATGTATCATCTTAAAAACTTCAATGAGAAAAACATACAGCCTTAGAGTCTTACTTTAGGCCTTAAATAAATTTTAATCTTTTCCTACTCGCAAGAAATAGTGCAGTGAGAATAATTTAGGGAGCTTCAAAACCACTTCAAAGAGGGGCGTCTGGGTGGTTTCATTGGTTAAGCGTCCGACTTAGGCTCAGGTCATGATCTTAAGTTCTTGGATTCGAGCCCCACATTGGGCTCTGTGCTGACAGCTAGCTCAGAGCCTGGAGCCTGTTTCAGATTCTGTGTCTCCCTCTCCGACTCTCCCCTGCTCACGCTGTCTCTCTCTCTCTCAGAAATAAATAAAATATTAAAAAGAAAACCACTTCGAAGAAATAACTCTCCAACAAAACAAAGCCTTCTTTACAATCTCCATTCCCTGCTTGTGCAAAGAATGAGAGCCATAACTCACCCTCAGACACACTCACAGTCACATCAGTTAGATATATAATAGTCTCAGGGTATAGGTTTTTGCAGTAAGTCTGGAGAGAGAGGCCCTAGACCCCTTACTGTCCTAAATGAAGGCAGTCATTCTTCCCCTTCAGTATCCTTAAAGCTTTTACATTTTAGTTTATGGGAAACAAGATAGAATGGAAAGGGTCTTTGCTCACTATCTACCCAGAGTTCTCATCCTCTAGAAGCTCTAGAAGTAATGAGGTGATAATTTCCATACTTTAACTGCCCCATCTGAGAAAGAAAGAACATTATTGCTAATGTACTGCTAAATCATTGCTAAAATATTAAGGAAACTATAATACAATTAGGAACTCGATAGCTCCTATTCATTCCCTATTCTCTGCTTTTCCCTATGAAATGCAAACCAACTCAATGACACCAGTCATTGCCTTTTTTAGAAACCAGTTTCTGACTTAACAGCTGAAACCTCATGGATAGCAATGACACCTTCATTTGTGACTTTCATTTCTCTTTTTTATGGGTGAATAGGGTAGAGGCTTTCTGTTTTATAACAACAACAACAAAAAAGGACTTCATAGATTACTTAGATGCTTTCTGTTGTAATATATAATTTAATTATTAAGCCCACCAAAAGAAACACAAAAATAACTTATAAGAAAGTATTGCCTTAACTAGAAACTGCTGTAAGAAACTAGGTATTATGAAGTATGTCTAGAGAAGATTGAAAATCAGTCAATACAAACAGCTAGAATTCCAAAGACTAAATTGACAACTTTAAAGTCTCATTATAATATGCCCCAAGTGCAGCTAAGTTAGCCAGACCCTGATGAGACACAGATGATTCCATACTCAACACACGTATGGTGTGAGAGTTTTCCCCAAGTGTCTAAGCCTAAGCATTCAAGTCAAAATGAGGTAACTTGGAGTCTTCAGAAACTTGCTATCTGAGATCTGCTGCTCTCTCATTAAGACTTCAATTTATCTTGTTCATTTACCATTTACCAACTCTTCTTAAATTATATATTAGCAAAGTTTTCTTACCGCAGCAGAACTATTTATTGTGCTGAAGAGAAAGAAGGAAATGCAAATATGTGGAATTCAGAAACCAATTTTCAGGCTGTCCAAGGTCTTCAACTCCCAGGAAAGTAGCAACGATCGCCACACCTGGATGTCATTAAATGTCTTCGTTGTTTATGCCAGGATGGAATCTGAGCTGAACTTGGACATTCAAAATTTAGCAGCCACCTGGGACATGGGCTATAAAGGTAATTTTTGAAAATTGTGCTCACTGACTTTTTACCACTATCTTCTCACATAAGAGGAAAAAATCCCTGCCTGTGGCTACTGCTTAAGTGACAACACTTTTAATTTAGTACAAAGAGGCAGGTTGTAACACTGTCTTTAATATATAAATTCTTTAATAAAATGAAAAGAATATAAATTTGATCATAATAGAAATGAACAATTCTGACTAAACAGCACCTCCAAGGGACTGGGAGGGATAGTGAATCTAATGGGTGTTTAAGTTTACTAACACTTGCCTGGGGAAAAATAGTGTATATAAATAAGTATTTACTTTCCAGTTTCCCTCCCACATTCTTTGTATGATAGTTTTCTCAACTGGGAAAAAAATTCCTCTCTTCAGGGAAGCATCAGAATGTTGAAAGGAGCATGTGTAGCCTATTCAGTGAAGTACATTCTAATTAAATTATTATAATTTTGGAAAATGTAACTCTTAATCTTTAGAGTGCCTAACAAAACATGTCCTATCACATTCACAAGGGGATACTCTGAATATCGTAGGGGAGAAAAATGATATTTTATATTATAGTAATATATAGAAAAGGGTTTTAAAAGTTTTAAAATAATTTACTGCAAAGTATGACTATTTTTGAATGGCACATTTTTAGGGAATGCAAATTGGTGCAACCACTCTGGAAAAAAGTATGGAGGTTCCTCAAAAAAAAAATTAAAAGTAGAACTACTCTATGACCCAGCAATCGCACTACTAGGTACTTACCCAAAGGATATGAAAATACTGATTTGAAGGGGCACATATACCCAATGTTTATAACAGTATTATCAACAATAGCCAAATTATGGAAAGAGCCCAAATGTCCATCAGCTGATGAATGGGTAAAGAAGATGTGTATATGTATTTACCATATACATATATACCCATTGGAATATTACTCAACCATCGAAAAGAATAAAATCTTGCCATTTGCAGCAACATGGATGAAGCTATAGTGTATTACAGTAATCAAAATAAAGTCAATCAGAGAAAGACAAATACTACAGGATTTCACTCATATGTGGAATTTAAGAAACAAAACAGAGGAACATAGGAGAAGGAAGGAAAAAAAGAGAGGAAGGCAAAGTGTCAGAGTCTCCTAGCTATAGAGATCAAACTGAGGGTTGCTGGAGGGAGGAAATGGGTTAAATGGAATGGGTATTAAGAGGTGTACTTGTGATGAGCACTGGGGTGTTACATGTAAATGATGAATCACTAAATTCCACTCCTGAAACTAATACTACACTACATGTTAACTAACTAGAATTTAAATAAAAACTTGGAAAATTAAAATAAATGGCACCTTTTAAAATAGGCATATCACATTTTATATATTTTCAGAGATCTTCAAAGTTTTCAATGTTACCATTACAGTGTTTCTTAAAACATTTGGAAATTTTCTTCTGGAAATGTCTAATGTAGTTGACAAGCAGCATGAGAAAATCCACTTCTTTCCTTTATAGTCATATGTATCCACGGTCCATATTTGCATAACTGTGCACAGCCACCAGATTTGGCCCCACAGAATTCTGTATGTTTACCATATCATCTTTTATTTCAGTGGTTTATTGAAAACCGGAAAACCCTGAAAAAATGCAAACCCTGGGCCCTAACCCAAGAAATTTTATTTATCTAGCTATTTTACGTGATTCTGAGATAGTTTATGGGAAACCATATGCTTTGATAAATATTCCAATAATGGCTGGAAATCTTCTTCCATTAAGGAGAATTAAATGAGCATACCAAAGATTCTGAAGGCTTTTCCAAAAAAAAAAAAAGTCCAAAATAGTTTTGGACAATCACACCAACATTCCAATAAATGCATGGTCTAACTCATTAACAACTTTTAAAGGCAAAATTCCCTTGAATCTATGAACTGTTACAAGTTTATCTTTCTAAGAAATCCAGTGTTGTCACTTATGATAAATTCTAGGGTATGCTATTTCTGGCTAGCTTCTGGTACCCTTTTCCCTCTCTGCCAGAAAACTTCCACACTTGGCTTGTCATCCCTACATGGACTGTTGTCGTCTGTGATTTTTGCTATCTGCTCTCTGTCCAGTCTTCTTCCTCGGTTCTCCCACCCCCGAGCTGGAGTTCGCAAGCTGGTATGAGTTACATTACTATGAACATCCATTGAATAACAAGCCGGGGAGTAGCTAAATAATAACCTCTAAGTATGTGTCATTCTACTGAGGATAAAACATTGCCTGGAGGTAGGAAAAAAAGGAAGCATCTCTAAGGATTTTGTCAGTTAAGCATTTGCATTAGAGGTAGGGAAAAAAAATCTTGACACTGAGGATTATAAAACACTGGATGTGTAATAGCTTTCTCTGGAAGTTTCTTGGATGGTTAACATGAAATTCTGCTGGAAGTCAGAGAGATAATTAGAGTTGTGAGTTTTCTTCTACTTAATTCCCTTTACCCCTCAAGAGTGATTCTTTGCACCTACAATTCTCTTGCTTATCCCTAAAGGCTAAACATCTGTAGGTTCCTTAGTATGACAGTAAAAGATCAGAGAGAGAGAAGGGTAAAGGATCATGGTTTTTTAAATCCAAAAGTTCATCAAGCATCCCTGTTAATCTTTAAGATTAAAAACCATGTGGTAAACACCCTAAAATGTGTTTAAGATTTTAGAGTAAAAACCATGTGGCAAACAGCGGGGCACCTGGGTGGCTCAGTCGGTTGGGTGTCTGACTTCGACTCAGGTCATGATCTCACCGTTCGTGGGTTCAAGCCCCACATTAGGCTCTGTGCTAACGGCTAGCTCAGAGCCTGGAGACTGTTTCAGATTCTGTGTCTCCCTCTCTCTCTGACTCTCCCCTGTTCACACTGTCTCTCTCTCCCTCAGAAATAAACAAAACATTAAAAAAATTAAAACAAATAAAATAAAATGCAAACAGTCCTTCATTCAAATTGGAAAGTTTATGCTTTTTAATGTACATTTTTGGGACATACACATGTAAAAATTGATAAATTCATTTATTTTAAATTACTATCACTGAATTCAGCAAAGTCATAATCTGAAATTGGTTTTTAATTCTTACCTCTAAAAAATATTAGGTCTTGTTTACAAAGAAAATAAGCATGTTTGTTTATATTTTAGAATATCAACTTTGAATATTAAAAAGTTACGTCAGCTTATTCCATTCCTTAGTTTAAAAATAAAGCTTTTATATTTCATAGAATTTTACAGCTAACAACGCATCTTGGATTTTTTTCTATCATCGTTTATGCTAATTAGCATACTCCTGGTAACAATTTTGATCATGATATTTATCAAGTTTAAAGAGCCACCTCCAGAGTATTGACTCCTAATTAGGGTTATTCGGACCCTAAAATCACTCCTTGGGTTTAGAGTCAAGTAAATCAGACAGTATACTGTTTATTTGGAAGCATTTAAAATTAAATCACTACACAGACAATATAACACATTCTAAGAACATCAGCTAGCTAAATTTAAATGATATAAGAGTAGCTATTTGATGTAAAATTTTAAGGGGCACCTGTGTGGGGGGTCCGCTGCTAAAGCGTCTGACTTCTGCTGAGGTCATGATCTCACAGTTCATGGTTTAAGCCCTGAATCTGGCTCTGTGCTAACAGCTCAGAATCTGGAGCTTGCTTTGGATTCTGTGAATCCCTCTCTCTCTCTGTCTCTCCCCCACTCACTCCCTATCTCTCTCTCCCTCTCAAAAATGGCTAAACACTGAAAAAATATTTTAGGGGTACCTGAATGGGTCAGTCAGTTAAGTGTCTGACTTCAGCTCAGGTCATGATCTCACAGTTCATGGGTTCAAGCCCTGTGTCAAGCTCTCTGCTGACAGCTCAGAGCCTGGAGCCTGCTTCAGATTCTGTGTTTCCCTTTCTCTCTGTACCTCAACTCATGTTTTTTCTCTCTTGCTCTCTCTTTCTCAAAAATAAATAAGCATTAAAAAAATAAATCTTTTTTAATTAAAAAAATTTAAGTGTCACTATAGTCATCTTCAGATTATTATCAGATAATAAATGAATATTACTACTTGGGTTTTGAAGTATGCATGATTGTCAGTTTTAGTTCAATTAAAAAGAGTGTTCATTCTACTTCAAGAGGAAAACTGAACAAAAATATGTTTATAAAATTGAAAGTATAAAACTTAGCTAAAAATAAAATGATATCTCTAATGAGATTTAATTAATGGTATTGATCATAAAAAATAATGATAATAATTTACCACTGTTCTAATCAGCTATGATCCTACTGGTAGTAAACTTTAATAAATAAGGTACTACGTATAATATATACTTTGAAGAATGTATTTTATTTAACTTTCAATAATTAACTGATGTCCCCTCCTTTCTTCTTTAAGTACTTTTTATTTTTTCTAGAATCATATCTTCTTGTTTTTCCTTTCCTTAAATTCCTGGCTATTACTGCCCAATATTCACCATAGCCACTGATTCTTCTGCCAGCTCATTGCATATTGCCGATTCTCTAGGTTTCTTTTATCTGGGGCCTTCTTCTCTCATTAGACATTTCTCCTATTCTTAGTCTTCAGTTACTATTGATCTAACTCCCAAATCAAAATCCCCACCCCCCAGATGTAGGTTCGACTACCCAGCTCTCCATTAATCTGCTTGCTTGAATGTTCCATGGCAACTCAAACTCTACACGTCCCAAACCAGCCAGTCCTGTACTTAAATTTATAGTGATCAAGACACTGACAGAGGCAGTGTATTTCATTCTTTCTTCTCCTTCATTCCACACTTCAACAATTTCCAAAATACATTCATTCTAACTCCTAACCATGGACACGCATTCCTCTCTTCCATTCTCAATGATCTTCTCCTAGTCCAGGAAATCAATTTCTCTCCCCAGGGTTTCCATAGTATCCTTCTAAATGACTCCCTTGCACCCAATACAATTTTTCAAAATTATACTACAATCCCAGAAAGCTCCCTAAGTGGAAATCTCATCTTGTCACTCTTGCTCTTGAACCACTTTAATCAACTAGAGAGAGTCCTGAGTTCTAAGGGTCGTCATGATCTCATCCCTGCTTACTTCTCTAGTCTTGAGTATCTGTATTTCTTACTTCATTTTTCTTGTATTTAAAATTGTATCCAGTCTTACTGAGATATAATCAACATGTAACATTGTGTTAATTTAAGGTTAGTTTAAAACATGATGATTTGATATGTGTGTATGTTGCAAAATTATTAACAATAAAGTTAGTTAACCTATCCATCACCTCACATAATTACAACTATTTTGTGATGAAAATACCTGAGATTGACTGTCTGTCCTAGCAACTTTCAAGTTTATAATATTGTTAACTAGAACCACCATACTATAGACTGGATCCCCAGAAATTACTCATCTTACAGCTGGACGTTTGTACCCTTTGATCCCCTCCTTCCCCCACCGCCAGCTCCCAATAATCACCATTCCACTCTCTGTTTCTAGAAGTTTAGCTTTTTTTTCATTTTTCGTTTCAGCATGTAAGTGAGATCATACAATGTCTTTCTCTGTCTGATTTATTTCACTTAGCATAATACCTTCAAGATCCATTTATGGCTTGATTGCTCATTTCTTTTCAGTGCTGAATAATAACACTGTTTGCGTATACTGAAGTTTATGTATCCATTCACCTACTGCAGGACATTTTGGCTGCTTTCAAGTTTTGGCAATTATGAATAAAGCTGATATAGGTATCCATATGCAGACTTTTGTGTAGACATTAGTTTTCATCTTTTTTGGGTAAATATCAAGAAGCACAATTACTGGATCATATAGCAAGAGTATGTATAGTCTTGTAAGCAACCACCAAATTGCCTTCCAAAGTGCCTGTACTGTTTTCCATTCCCACCAGTAATGAATGAGAGTTCCTGATTCTCCACATTCTTACCAACATTTGGTATCGTTAGTGTTCTCGACTTTGGCCATTCTGATAAGTGTGTAGTAAAATAGTTCATTTTAAGCATCAGTTTAAACTTTATAAAAGGTTTCTCTTTTGATAAAGCATTATCTCATTTGATAATAGTGTATAAGTTATACACTCAACATAAAAATAGCAACAAATACAATTCTGTGTTAAATAAAACAGAATCTACTGTATAAATGAAAATATGTAATGTTATTCAATATAAAGTATGTGCTATTAGGAGCATTCTAATGTTATAATCTTCATAATTTTCAGATCAACGTATCAAATGTAAAAGTATAATTTACTTGTATTTGAGAGGTAATGAACCACTAGTCAACTTGAAATACATAAGGACTGGTCTTTAAACACATTTTATAATATATTCAAACACCTTATTTTTATCAAAGAACCCTGAAAATATGTGTGAAGAAGCGAAATCAGTACAGGATATTTTAACACTTGAAAAAAAACAGTTTAAAAGAACTTAGAATTTGCAAAATTGTTTGTACGTTACTTCTTGTAATACTGAGAAAAATCTTACTCCTAACATAAAACAGGAAACCGGATTTCAGAGAAAGGTAATAGCAAAGTATCAAGGGCTTGAAAATCCTTCAATATCTGTTTAACTCAGATGATAGCTGCAAAGTCAAGATGTCTCTTTAAGATTCTATGGCATAGAAATTGCATACATCCTCCAAAAAGTGAGTCCACATTTCTTGCCTGTCCTGAGGGACACAGGTGACCTCAGAATCCTAGAAATAAAGTTAAAATTGTAATGGATACAGTATACACAATGAAACCTAGATAAATTATTTCTTCCATTTTTTATTTCCTATATTGCACCCAGGCACTATGTCAGGCATTGTAAAAGTACAAAAGTGAATCAGCTACAATTCTTCTTGTCTAGGTACTAACAATGCCTCACAAAGAAGCTAAACATACCTAAATATAATCTAATGAAGAAGGTGACAAATGTCATCGGGGGAATTAGAGACAAAGTATTAGAATAATTTAAAGCAGGGAGGATTAGTTCTGCTTGCAGGAAGTCTTTCCAGATCAGGGCTCATGAGCAGTGCCTGTCAATATGGATAGATACAGACAGAGATTATGAGGAAGTTATGGTAGGGAAAAGCAACAACTTCAAGCAAAAGAATTAAAGTGGGAAAGCATGGGATGTAGATAGAAAAGAGAAAGTAGTTCAGTTGATTTAGAACATAGAATGGCTGAAACGCAATAGTAGACGATGTTTGGAAATATAGATTGGGTTTGGTCTTTAGAGGACTTTTAATAGCATGGTAAGTGCAATTCTTTTTTTCTGGAACACTGACTAAAATTTAAATCATATGATGAATTTGATTGAGAGCTACCTTTAAGAGTGTGTGAGAATATACTAGCTCAGGTCAGGGAAAAATCCTGTTCTTGGTTAAAGATGTGCCAGTCCTCTTCAAAAAGACTTGAAATATTAATGCTTTTCAAGTCAGCTTTGGAAAGGACCTGAGATATTTGCATAACTCTTTGCTTTCATTTCCTATCTCTTAGTTTACTAAAACAAGAATGTATCACCTTCAATTATTTGACATTTCTTCTCCTGAAAGAGGAATTTGTTTATATGCCCATGCCAAAATTTCTGTCTTTCAAAAAATAATTTCAACAAGTAATAATATGATAATAAAAGTATGATTCATTGAGTGTCTGTAATATCCCAGACATTATCCAAGCCTATTAAAATATATCATTTAATTCTCATAACAAGTCTACATGTATATTATGATTGTACTAATTTTATACATGATGAAACAGGATTTGAGAGACAAAATCACCCTTTCATTTCTTATAGCTAGCATGTTAAAAGAGATAAGGTTTGAACACAGGAAACTTTGACTCCAAAATTAGCATAGTCTATCTACTATGATAGTAATTGAAAACACAGTAAATTCTCTCTCTTGTGTTTCTTGCATAAAAAGCCTATAAACTATATTAGTCTATATTACATCTTCCAATCAATTATGTCATTTGCATTCCCATAAAAGAGATCTCAGACAAAATTTCTCTTTTCCTTTTTTTCCTCTGCGTATAACATGAATCTTTTCTGCATTTACCATGATTAATTGCTCCAGACTCAGGACCTTACATGATATTCATGGTTCCTAGAGGAAATATTCAAAATTCTTAGTAACTATGGCATGGCAGAGACCAATAAGAAGAGACCAGTAACATTCAAGCTCAGCCATAAACAAAGAGAATGGCAGCTCTGATACAGACAAACTGAAATATACCTCTTGTTCATACATCACTGGAATTGATAAACAGTATTGTTAGTCAAACAAATTTCTGGTTGACTGCATCTCTCATCTTTTATGTACTTAATGCTTATAACAAATCCTGACTCTTGAAAGATTCATTCAAGGAGTAGTGGACAGAATTTCAAGAGATCTATGTTTCATGCTCCCTGCGTAGAGCTACAAGCCCTCAAATAATCCCTTACCTCTTAGAGTCTGTTTTCTCCTATGGAAACAGTGATCACAACACCTATTTTTCAGACATTTATCAGGACTAAATTAATATGTGTCTAGGGCCTCATAGCTGCTGATACAGAGCAGGAATGATCCTGGATACTATACTTCACTCTTCATGACCTCTGCATTGGTTTTCTTCCTTCTATTTCTCTAGCCTCTTCTCAAATGTGCTGATCTAAAGAAATGGTCCAAAGTAAAAAGAAAATCTCGGTTCCAAAATGAATAGAAGATCAATATATTTTTCTTTGTAATTCTTTTTTATTGACCTATTCTAAATCCTGTTTTCTGCTCTCCTGGTCTAAACTTTGCATTTGTGACTGATTTTCATCATGCTTGTATGCCTGAAACCTTGAGAAAAAGTCAGATCAAAGTGTTTTTATACAAAGATCAGGATCCTATGTCTTATTAAACCTAAATCTTCAGTAGAATTTCACTGAAAAACCTGCTATTCTCATAATACCCAGCCCTTATAGAATCATTCTCAAAGGATCTATTCTTTTTTTAAATAACTTTTTAAATATTTTATTTATTTCTGAGAGACAGAGAGAGAGAGAGAGAGACAGCGTGAGCAGGGGAAGATCAGAGAGAGAGGGAGACACAGAATCTGAAACAGGCTCCAGGTTGTGAGCTAGCTGTTAGCACAGAGCCCAATGCGGGGCTGAACCCACCAACCGTGAGATCATGACCTGAGCTGAAGTCGGAGGCTCAACCGACTGAGCCACCCAGGCGCCCCAAATGGGTGATTTTTAATGTCCCTTTTCCCCTATGATGTGTCCTGGATCTATTCCTGAAATGCAGCATAGTCAGCAAGTAGCTGAGAGCAAGGCCATATCCTCTGCAGACCCCAAATAATAGCCTGCTAGAAATATAGCTTTCCAGAGGATGGAAAGAAGCTACATTGTTAATAATCACAACAGGATAGGATTGTTATCTGCCCAAGCATAGACTCAACCCTGAATCCAGGAAAATATTTAAAGAGTTAAAATAATCACTTTCTCATTCTTTGCACCTGTCAGGATATATTATTATTATGTTTCTAAATATGAAATATCAGTATGGACAAAGAGTTGAAATAATGCCAAGGGAACAAATAATGTGTGTGTTCCATTTCAGATCATTGCTGATTTGTAAACTGTTCTGTAACCTGCTTATTACTTTCTGGACTGTTATAAAAATAGCACGTTCAGTGTGTTCTCCCTCCTAAGGATACTGGAGGAGCACAATGAGTGAAGGGAATAGAATGAGTGATGAAATGTTTACCATGCAAAGGTCAGCTCAACAAATAATGTGATATTTCCTTGCCTGACTAGTTCACATTTTATGAGAGCTATTTTTAAATGTGTACCTCCTTCTCTGTTGACTTTGCCTATGCTCCAGGGTGTCTGCCACACACAGAAAACATTTGTATTGATATTTCTAAAATGAACTTGTTCATTCATTTGGTACAGTATTTCTAATTCATCCATATTTGGTCTCTTAATATATAGTAACATTACTTTGATTAGTTAACTACTCTTTCTCCTACTGCACATAAGAACTCTGTGATCATTTATGAAGGAGAGATTGTTCTCATCCATGCTTCCTCTAAAGGAAGAATAGCTTAAGCAAAGTTTGTTTTAAAAACCATGCATAGTTAAATAAGTAGGAGAAAGACAAATACTGTATGATCTCACTTACATGTAGACTCTAAAACAAAACAAAGCCAAAAACCTCACAGATGCAAAGAACAGATTGGTGGTTACAGGAGGTGGAGGCTGGCAGATGGGGTGGGCAATATGGGTGAAGGTGATCAAAAGAAACAAACATATAGTTATAACATAAATAAGTCCTGGGGATGTAATGTATAGTTTGATGACTATAGTTAATTAACAATAGTGTATTGTATATTTGAAAGTTGCCAAGAGAGTAGATCTTAGAAGTTCTCATTAAATTAAAACATTTTAACTACATGTAGAGACGGATGTTAATTAAACTTATTGTGAAAATAATTTCATAATACATACAAATATCAAATCACTGTGTTGTACAATGTTATTTTTAAAATTTTATTTATTTTTGAGACAAAGAATTTATTTATTTATTTATTTTGAGACAAAGAATGAGCGAGGGAGGGGCAGAGAGAGAGGGAGGCACAGAATCCAAAGCAGGCTACAGGCTCTGCGCTGTCAGCACGGAGTCTGATGTGGGGCTCGAACCCACAAACTGTGAGGTCAGAGGTGCAACCGACAGAGCCACCCAGGTGTCCCAGTTGTACAATAGTATGTAACAATTATATCACAACTATAAAAAACTCTCTGACCTTATCTGCTCTACAAGAATAATAATTATACATAACGAATGTAAATGTGGATATTTACTATTAAATTCAGATCTAAATCATATTTTTGGTAGTTTCACGTTTTTATTTAGAGCCACTGGGTGGCTCACTTGGTTAGGAATCTGACTCTGGGTTTTGGATCAGGTGATGATCTCATTCGGGGTTTTGAGCCCCACATTGGGCTAAGCGCTGGCTGGTGCAGAGCCTGCTTGGGATTTTCTTTCTCTCCTTCTCTCTCTGCCCCTCCTCTCTTCTCTCTCTGTCTCTCAAAAATAAAAATTGAAATAAACTTTAAAAAAATTCCAGTTATTTAACATACAGTGTAATAGTAGTTTCAGGTGTAGAATTTAGTGATCCATCACTTACACACAACACCCAGTGCCCGTCACAAGTGCCCTCCTTAATACCCATCACCCTTTAAACCTGTCCCCCTTCTTACATTCTGTCCAGCAACTTTTAGTTTGTTCTTTACAGTTAAGAATCTGTTTTATGCTTTGCCTCTCTCTTTGACACCCTATGTTCATCTGTTTTGTTTCTTAAATTCAACATATGAGTGAAATCCTACGATATTTGTCTTTATTTAACTGACTTATTTCACTTAGCATTATACTCTAGCTCCTTCCACATTGTTGTAAATGGCAAGATTTCATTCTTTTTTTATTGCTGAGTAATATCCCATTGGATGTGTGTGTGTGTGTGTGTGTGTGTGTGTGTGTCTTTATCCATTCATTAGTTGATCTTTATCCATCTTATTTATCCATTCATTAGTTGATCGACATTTGGACTCTTCTCTAATTTGGCTATTGCTGATAATAATGCCATAAACATTGGGATGCATGTATCACTTTGAATTGATAATTTTGTTTATCCTTTGGGTAAATATCTAGCAGTACAATTGCTAGAACATAGGGTAGTTTTATTTTTAACTTTTTGAGGAAACTCCATACTGTTCTCCAGAGTGCCTACACCAGTTTGCTTTCCCACCAATAGTGTAAGAGGGTTCCCTTTTCTCTGCATCCTCACCAACACCTGAGGTTTCCTGTGTTGTTGATTTTAGACATTCTGATAGATGTGAGGTGATATAGCATTGAAGTTTTGATTTATATTTCCCTAATGATGAGTGTTGTTGAGCATCTTCTCATGTGTCTGTTAGCCATCTGCATGTCTTTTTTGGAAAAAGGCCTATTCATGTCTTCTATTGATTTCTTAAATGGATTATTTGTTTTATGAGTGTTGAGTTTGACAAGTTCTTTATAGAGTTTGGATACTAATCCTTTATCAGATATGTCATTTGTAAGATCTGTACTATGAAAACTATGAAACACTGATGAAAGAAATTGGAGATGACACAAAGAAATGGAAAAACACTTCATGCTCATAGATTAGAAGAACAAATATTGTTACAGTGTCCATACTACCCAAAGCAATCTATTTATTTATTTTTTTAGTGTTTATTTATTTTTGAGAGAGAGAGAGAAACAGAGACAGAGCGTAAGTTGGGTAGGGATAGAGAAAGAGGGAGATACAGAATCTGAAGCAGTCTCCAGGCTCTGAGCTGTCAATACAGAGTCCGATGCGGGGCTCAAACCCAAAAACCTCAAGATCATGACCTGAGCCAAAGTCGTACACTTAACCGACTGACCCACCCAGGCGCCCCTACCCAAAGCAATCTATACGTTTCATGCAATCTCTATCAAAATACCACCAGGATTTTTCAGAAAGGTAGAGCCAACAATCCTATACTTTGTATGGAACCACAGAGGACTCTGAATAGCCAAAGCAATCCTGAAAAAGAAAAGCAAAGCTGGAAGTATCACATTTCCAGACTTCAAGTTGTAAAGAGTAGTGATCAAGACAGTGTGATACTGGCACTAAAGCAGACACATAGATCAATGAAATAGAATAGAAACCCCAGAAATGGACCCACAACCATATGGTCAACTAATCAACAAAGCAGGAAAAATATCCAATGGGAAAAAATACAGTGTCTTCAAAAAATGATGTTGGGAAAACTGGACAGCAACACACACAAAAAATAAAATGACCACTTTCTTACATTATACGCAAAAATAAATTCAAAATGGTTGAAATACCTATGTGAGACAGGAAACCATCAAAGCCTTGGAGGAGAACACAGCAACCACTTTGACATCAGCCATAGTAACTTCTTACTTGATATGTCTCAGGAAACAAAGGAGACAAAAGCAAAAATAAACTATTAGGACTTCATCAAGGTCAAAGCTTCTGCTCATTAAAGGAAACAATCAACAAATTTAAAAGTCACCCTTCAAAATGGGAGAAGATATTTGCCAATGATATGTATAAACCATATTCTTAAAAACTCAAGACCCCAAATTTTGTATACTCTTTTATAGTTGAATAAGTTAGAGCGTTATTCTATAAATTAGCTCTACATCCTTAATCTGGCTTCCATGCTCTTCAGATTAGCTAATACTCATTTCTCAAGCTTTCATTTCTATTGGGAAATTTCTAAAGGCAAATTGTTAGGAAAGGCTGGGTTATGAATCAGAAATGATCATGAGCAGGTAGAAACCTAAGACCATATTTTGTAATGATAATTGAATCAAGAATAGAAATCTTCCAAACTGTTTGTTTATTGTCAATGAGCATAGTAAATGCTTTCATCACTTATTTCTGCTTTATATGGCATCATCCAAATCTCCTAACTATCAAAATCATGCATGATTAGATTGTGACTGGATGTCACACTTCATCACTGTAGCAGACTCTTGCTTGACTAGTATTAAAAACACCTACTCCATTTCTGGTAACTTCAGTTTTCACTCTCAGTCTATGTGGTTGTAATGAGACTGACCTCATCCCCTAGCTTCATTGACCAATTAGAATAACTGTGAGTGGTTCAGAATGGATGCAGGATACAGCACAGACACAAGAGTGCCACTCTAAACTTTCACCACTTGAAAAAGGAATCTCTTTCTCCTGATATTGCTAAACCCATAGAAAATAAGTGAGTTTTCTAAGATTATTGCTTGGAGAGAGCCAACCTGAGAATAGAGCCAATACAGAAGAACATAGAAGTTAAATACAGAGAGGTAGACATTTTCCTGAAGTCATTGCTGAGTTCATAGATCTCCCTGTGATCAGAGCTGCAGAAAACTGTACAACTCTAATTTAAAAAAAAAAAATAGGTATAAATAAATGAAAAGATAGTCTGTGAACATGGCCTGAAAGACTCAACGGATTTGAAGATTCAAGTGATTCCAATGGAATGAAGTATGATATGGTACAAAAATCACTTAGGGTATTGGGGATCCCAGGAAGGAATGCAGTTTGTCACAGGAAAATCTAATTGTATTACAAATATAGGAAACTACCCCACTGAAGGGAGAGCGGGAGAAGGTGCTAAAAGGTTTTGAAATTAAGTAATTTCAAAATGATGGATTCTCTAAGAGTAAGGGGAAAAGGAACTGCACATAAAGACTGTATTTTGATAAAGTTAATTCCCACAGTAGTACTGGTTAATATTTCTGATACTGCTATTTGTATATATTCGAACTGAGCAATTAAGTAAATAGATGGTAGATGGTAAGAGTCATGTTTTTCACTGTTGTTATAGGAATTTATGAATAAGGATTGGGAGAATGATCTCTGTGGGAATAGATGAGTTAAATATCAGTATGCTCTCATGTTTAGATTAATATACACATTGAAGACTACATATAGAAATATTTATAAATGTGTATATGTATGCTAGTTTGTGTAAACATCATAGTTTTTTTTTTATTTCAACTAAAAGGGCCTACAAGCAACAACATCTCACTAACAACTAAGCATCAAGTATCTAGAACTTGGTTTCTACTACTATACTCTCATACCATATCATACTCCATACATCCTTGGATAAATGGCTGATTCTATGACTAAGGCTGGAATCAATGAAAGAGGTGATTCCAAAAGGAGTACAAATTGAGTCATATTTTATTATAACCCAAAGTATAAAATAAATATCAATAATTTTAGGCTGATGTAAATGAATGGTTGACTAAATGGATAAATAGGGAGAAAAGACAAATTTCTCATGCAGAATAATCAAAGAATTTTTGAAGGTAAACCACTTTTGGGGCTTTTGGGTGGCTCAGTTGGTTAAGCAACTGACTTCGGCTCGGGTCATAATCTCACAGTTTGTGGGTTCGAGCCCTGCATTGGGCTCTGTGCTGACAGCTAAGAGCCTGGAGTCTGCTTCGGATTCTTTGTCTCCCTCTCTCTCTGCCCCTCCCCAACTTGTTCTCTGTGTCTCTCTCTCTTTCTCTCTCTCTCTCTCTCAAAAATAAATAAACATTTAAAAAATTTTTTAAAAATAAAAAATTTTTAAAAAGTTACACCACTTTAAAGAAGAGGATATACTTCAACCTCAAGGAATATACTGTACTGTTGCTGTTTATATGTGTATTATATGTGTATATAGTCATGTATATACATATATAGTGCTTATATATTGCATACATTTATATTTATATTACATATATTATAAATTATGTATTATCTTATGTGTTTGTGTATGTATTATAAATTATGTATGAATTATCTTATTCATGCCATATGAATATATTATATATCACATGATTATATATCACATGAATACTTAACACAGTGCCTGGCTCATAATTATTATTCAAAGAATAGAATATTATTGGTGATAGTAGGAGTCATAACTGAAGAAATAATCAGTAATAGTGATTAATAATAATAAATGATAGGCATTGGTAGAATCATTTTGGAAGCCTACTGGACAGTGTTTACCAAAGTTGAATATTTGTACAACCTATGTCTCAGCAGGCTCATTCACAGGAGGAATGTGTGTGTATGTATCTGAAATATGTACTTATTTCACTGAATGGCATATACTAGAATGTTCATAATAGTACTGTTTATAATACCTAAATGTGTATCAGTAGTACAGTGGATAAATAAATTGTGATGTATTTACAATTTGTGGGATAGCAAACAACAATTAGAATAATCATATAGAGCTACATGTGTCAATATGGATGGATTTCACAAGCACAGTGTTAAGCCAAATATAAAAGAGAGTATGATATATAATTTCACTGATATAAAATACAAAAGCAGGCAAAAGTGTGTGTTTTTAGAACTCATGATCCTGGTTAATCTTGGAGTGCGGTGGGGTGAGTACTTACTAAAAGTGGGTATGGAGAGTGTCTAAGGCTCTTGGTCTAGATGCTGGTTACATGAATGTGTTTGATTTACAAAACCCCATCAATGTGTACACTTACATGCACTTTTCTGTTTGTATCTTATACTTCCTCTCAAAAGTAAAAACCCTAAAGGAGCATTATACAAACCTGTGTGTGCAGACACTACATGTGGGGTTTTTTGTTTATTGGTTTGTTTTTATTTCCTTTTTGCACCTTTTACCAGTTTATTGACCTTCTGTTCTTTTTTCTACTCAAAAATAAATCCGGGCTGCAATGCAGCTGGTTCTCTTCACATTCAAAACAAAAACAAAAACAAAATAAAAAACCCAAACGTCATGTGAAGGTTATTGTGTTTATGGAAGTTGTCAGTAATTAGCTCTAAAAGCCTGAGCTACTTAACTTCTGAAACGGAGTTTACCCAACTACAATATATCACAGAGTTCTTGTAAGTATTAAATAAAATCAAAGTATGTAAAATCATCACAAAAGATCTTAATCACTACCAGCCATACTTGTGTAATGGGTTTCAGACTACTGAACTGTCAGTATCATGGATGTGGAAAAATGAGTGATGTGTTACTCACTTTCAATTAATGTGTATGCTCTTTATCTAGAGTATGATTACCTCAAACACAGTCATCAAGGGGGTCTTGCATCTATGAGCTTGTGTCACATGGCATGACTGACAAGTAGATATAAAGTGAAATAAGTTAAAATAAAATTTGCTTCTTTACAGTGTCAAAGGATGCCAATAGCTATTTGGGGCAGTGTGTCATGGCGGGAGGATTATTATCACTTTTGATATGACGGTGTTAAGACAGCACCTGGAAAACTTTTTTTTTTTTTTTTTTTTTTTTAATGTTTGGCAGCTCAAGAGCGTTCAGCGGTAGGCCAAGTGGTGGGGAGCCTAGGAAGTGGTCAAAGAGTCCGTGACGTTCCATGCCTTTAAGAAAAAGAAAAAAGAAAGATGATAGGTTAAAAATGTTCATTTTGCTTTGTCAGTGAGAATGAACATAATAGCCCATAGATACGGGAAATGTGTAAATTCTAAAATAAGGACAAATTATTATAGTCAAGTGTCAGAAGGTATAGTTATGGCCTATCACTAGAGGAATAAACTCTTCTCATTGGATTTTCCATATTCCCTTATCATTCCTTAAAGGCATAAGCATGTCTTTTTTTTTTTTTTATGTTTTACTTATTTCTAGGAGAGAGAGACAGCGTGAGCAGGGGAGAGTCAGAGAGAGAGGGAGTCACAGACTGAAACAGGCTCCAGGCTCTGAGCTGGCAGTCAGCACAGAGCCCGACGCGGGGCTCGAACCCACGAATCGCGAAATCATGACCCAAGCGAAAGTCGGACGCTTAACCGACTAAGCCACCCAGGCGCCTCAAGTATGTCTTTTTTCTAAGGCTTAATGATTTCTGAAAAACTTATTTTTAAACTTCTGATTTATTCCCCTGGCTTCTTAAACTGGGAATATTTAACATAATAGAACTTGAATTTCCAAGCATTATCATTAACTCAAAATTTTAAATTAAATTTAACTGTAATAATATTCTCTGGAGGTATTGAGATTCATAGATGTTTTCCCATCCACGTTAAGCAACCTCACACTGCTGTACTTTTTAGCTCCTGTTTCTCATTGTATAACTTTTTCTTATTAAAAATTATACAAGTTTTTATTCACAAGTTAAAAAGTACAGAAGGTATAAAGGAGAGAATAAAAAACATTTATAATCACCACCTAGAGCACTAATAAAATGTATAATTCCTTACAGTGTTTCTTACATTCATACTTTTAAAGAAAATTAGTATTGTTTTCTTTACTTGTATGATGTTTAAAGTACAGTTTCAAGTCATATTTATTGCTAGGTATTATATAATTTTAAAATATAATTTTAATGTGGGGCTCCTGGGTGGCTCAGTTAGTTAAGCGTCAGAATTCGGCTTGGGTCATGATCTCACTGTTCATGGATTCAAGACCCACATCAGGCTCTGTGCTGACAGTTCAGTCTGGAGCCTGCTCAGATTCTGTGTCTCCCTCTCTCTGCCCTTCCCCCACTCATACTCTGTCTCTCTCTCTTAAAAATAAACATTAAAAACATTTTTACTATAATTTTAGTGAGTATAGTTTATGCCATTTTATAACTTTATTTTACTTTTAGCCTTTAATTGAAGAATTAGGCTGATTTTAACTTTTTTCCTAAAGTGATACTGTTATGAACCTATTTTGTATGTAATCCTTTTGATCATCAATGAATATTTTATTAGAATAAAAATGCATAAGTTAAATTACTGAGTCAAAGCACATGAGCATTTTTTTTTTTTTACAAATAGTTTATTCTCAAGTTGTTTTCCATATAACACCCAGTGCTCATCCCGACAAGTGCCCTCCTCCATGCCCATCACCCCCCCCAACACCCATCAGTCCTCAGTTTGTTCTCAGCATTCAAGAGTCTCTCATGGTTTGCCTCTCTCCCTCTCTTCTTCTCCCCCATGGCCCTCATTTAAGTTCCTCTTAATATTCCTGTACTTGCAAACATATGGTACCTGTCCTTCTCTGCCTGACTTATTTCGCTCAGTGAAATAAAGTTCAACACCATCAAGTCCCATCCATGTTGCTACACATGGCCAGATTTCAATCTTTCTCATTGAAGAAATAGCTTGTTAACAATTTCTTTGGCTCTGAAGTAATGATGTGAATGATGATTCAGTTGAGAAATACATAACATTATATCTTAGCACTCATTTTGTAAGTTTAAGAGAGGATCAGAAATTACAAATGCATGTAGTTTGAGAGGAAATAGGTATTAACTCTCTAAATGTTTGGTAGAATTTACCTGTTAAGCCATCTGGCCCTGGATGCTTGTTGCTCAGAGGGTTTTGATTACTAATTCATTTTTTTTGCTGGTTATCAGTCTGTTCACGTTTTGTATTTCTTCCTATTTCAGTTTTGTAGTTTATATGTTTCTAGGAATTTATCCATTTCTTCCAGATTGTCCAATTTGTTGGCATACAGTTTTTCATAATATTTTCTTATAATTGTTTGTATTTCTGTGGTGTTGGTTGTGATTTCTCCTGTTTATTTGTGAATTTATTTATTTGGTCCTTTCTCTTTTCTTTCTGATAAGTCTGGCTAGAGGTTTATAAATTTTATTAATTCTCAAAGAACCAGTTCTGGGTTTCATTGATCTGTTCTATTGTTTTTTAGTTCCTGTGTCGTTTATTTCTGCTCTAATCTTTATTATTTCCTTCCTTCTGCTGTCTTTAGGTTTTATTCTTTTTCTACCTCCTTTAGGTATATGGTCAGGTTATTTATTTATGAAGAACTTATCAAACTCAACACCCCAAAAACAAATAATACAATTTAAAAATGGGCAAAAGATACAAAGACATATTTCTCCAAAGAAGACTTGCCGAGGGGCAGTAGACACATGAAAAGATAATCAACATCATTCATCATCAGGGAAATGCAAATCAAAACTACAGTGAGATATGACCTCACAACTGTCAGAATGGCTAAAATTAACAACACAAGAAACAACAGGTGTTGGTGAGGATGTGGAAAAAGGGTAACCTTCTTTCACTTTTGGTAGAAATGCCAGCTGGTGAAGCCACTCTGGAAAACAGTATGGAGTTTCAAAAAAAATAGTTAAAAACAGAATTACCCTGCAATCCAGCAATTGTACTAGTAAGTATTTATACAAAGAATACAAAAATATTAATTCAAAGGGATATATGCACCCCAATGTTTATAGCAGCATTATCTACAACAGCCAAACTATGGAAACAGCACAAGTGTCCATTGATAGATGAACAGATAATGAAGAAATGGTATGTGTGTATATATATGTATTTATAGCGATATATTACTCAACCCTAAAAAAGATTTCAAGAATGAAATCTTGCCATTTACAACAATATGGATGGAGCTAAGGGGCGTGAAGCTAAGCGAAATAAATCAGTCAGAGAAAGACAAATGCCATATGATTCCACTCATTTGCAAAATTTAAGAAACAAAACAAATGAGCAAAGGGAGAAAAAAGAGAGAGAGACAAGAAACAGACTCTTAACTGTACAGAACAAACTGAGGGTTATCGAGGGGAAATAAGATTGGGGATGGGTGAAATACCGAAATAAGGAATACATTTCTGATGAGCACCAGGTGCTGTATGGAAGAGCTGAATCACTATATTGTACCTCTGAAAGTAATAATATACTATGTTAACTAACTGGAATTTAAATAAAAACTTAACAAAATTAAAATAAAAAAGAAATGGGGCGGGGCGCCTGGGTGGCTTAGTCGGTTAAGCGTCCGACTTTCGACTTTCGCTTAGGTCATGATCTCGCGGTTCGTGGGTTCGAGCCCCGCGTCGGGCTCTGTGCTGACTGCCAGCTCGGAGCCTGGAGCCTGTTTCAGTCTGTGACTCCCTCTCTCTCTGACCCTCCCCTGCTCACGCTGTCTCTCTCTCTCTCCTAGAAATAAATAAAACATTAAAAAAAATAATAATAAAAAAATAAAAAAGAAATGGGTGTGATACCTGTGTCTTTCTGGTTGCAAGAATTTGAGCCTTCTCTTTTGTTCTAGCTATTAATTTCTTGGCTTTGCTAGAATTGCAAATTTTGTATCTTGCATGGCATCTCTGGTCTCAATTGCGGAAACAATGCAGAAACATTGTTTCTGGTTTCCAATATATTTACCACTGTGATGCTCAGCATCCCTTTGTATAGGCCCGTATTTCCTTCTGGCATATTTTAATTCTGCTTGGAGAATATTTGTTTTATTTTTTAAAAGTTTATTTATTTTGAGAGAGAGAGAGTGTAAGCACACATATGTATGCACAAGTGGGGGAGGGGCAGAGACAGAGGGAGAGTGAGAATCCCAAGCAGGCCCAGTTCTATCAGTGCAGAACCCTACTTGAGGCCTGATCTCGTGTACCCGGAGATTGTGATCTGAGCAGAAACCAATAATTAGATGTTTAACAGACTGAGCCACCTAGGCACCCTAAGAATATTTCTTTTAATATTTCTTATGAT
Organism: Crocuta crocuta; assembly: GCF_008692635.1. Taxonomy (NCBI): domain Eukaryota; kingdom Metazoa; phylum Chordata; class Mammalia; order Carnivora; family Hyaenidae; genus Crocuta; species Crocuta crocuta. The sequence continues at coordinate 2,744,465 of NW_027529173.1, forward strand.
GAAGAGCCTATGTCTAAGTAAATTCTTAGTGTTTTGTCTGAAAGAATCTTTTTGTTTCATTTTTAAGGTATTTTTCTGTGTATGAGATTCCAGATTAATAGAGTTTTTTGTTTGTTTTTACATTTCATTGCTTTAAAATGTCATTCATTTTTCCTCTGGATTGAGTAATTTTAGATGAGATGTTTGGAATTCCTTTTTCTTTCCTTCTGTACATAATGTGTCCTTTTCCCTCTGGCTGCTTTTAATTTTTAATCCTTATCACTGGTTTCCAGCAATTTGATCGTGATATACCTTGTGTGTTTATCCTAGTTGCTGTCTATTGAGCTTCTTGGATGTCTGGATTTGTAGTTTTCACCACATTTGGAAAACAATATGCCATTATTATGTCAAAGTTTTAATCTGCCTCTTCCTTTAAAATTTATATTATATCCATGCCTCACTTCTTCAATTTTCCTACAGGTCAATGAGTCTCTATATTTTTTTCTCAGTCTTTTTTCCCCTTTGTGATTTAATTTGTATTGTGCGCTTTGGGTGTTTTTTTTTATTTGTTTTTTGTGGGTTGTTTTTTTTTTTTTTTGCTGTAATCCTAATTTCTATTATTGTATCTTAATGTTCACTGACCTTTTCTTCTTTAGTGTCAAATCTACTATTATTCTCAAATTACTGTTTTTGATTTCAGATACACATTTTTTATCTATAAAAATTGTATTTTGTCTGTTATATCTTTAATTTACATAGTTTCACATTAATGTTTTCCTCTTTATCTTTGAATAGATTTCTAATATTTATAATAGAGGTTTAAAGTGTTACCTAATTCAATTATCCCCGTTATCCCAGTTATGGATCACATTTTCTAGCTTTTTTCATATTTAAGATCTTAATTGGATAGTATATAATGTGATTTTTACACTGTTGAGTAATGGCTTATAATTTTCTTTAATATGCATTAGACTGTCGTAAGTTTCTTACTGAAGAGACTGATAGTTTAGAGGCCTATTTAGAAGTATTTTCAGGTCAGATATAGTTGCCTTTACTCTAGGCATAGGTTAGCCCTACTACCTATGCATGCTCCACCTCAGTACTCCGCTGAAGGCTGAGTGTTCAGCAAGGAATCTTTTTTGCTACTATGAAACTTAACATTCCCAGACATCTTGTAAGCCTCAGATTTTAGTCATTCCATTTCTAGTCTTGTGAAGTTGCACCCCATGATTGTGGGGCTAGGAATTTAACCACCCATTCAAGGGATCCCTGTAGAGACCTCTTTCTCCTCAAAAGACCCTTCTCTCTAATATTCTGTCCTGAAAAATGTTGCTACTTCAGCCTCCCAAAACTCCGCTCTTTGTCCCAGAAATCCAGTAAGACCACCATGCTCTGCTTGGTTCTCCTTTTCTTGTGAAACAATCTGTTAAGTGCCAATAGTCAAAAGACTAGGACAGATGTCAATGTATATAATAAGATAGTAAATCCAGTCCCATTTACTCCATAGTGGCCAGGAGTAGAAATACCTACACTTTATTAAGAGTAGAAATCACTATACTCTATAGCGTAGAAATCACTATAAATACATCATTTGGGGTTTTTTCACATGTCTAAAAGTCATTATAGTCAAATGATATTTCAGATATAAATGAAAAATTATGATAAATACAGCACTAAGTACTATACTTTCTCTAATTTTCATAAGCACTGATAATATTATTAGTTAATGACTTCTAAGATCTATCACCAGAAGACAAAAATACAACCGATAAATTTAGTTTTAATTACCTTTGCTTCCTTAAAATTTAAATTTTAAAAATCTTCAAAATGTTGTTTTCTTTTTTCCCTTTTTACCAGAGTCACTTTACCAAATCTTAGCTAAATCTTTATGTATAATCATTTCTAACCACACTGACAAGAGTATTAAGATAGTAAATGTCCTTGTTACATTTAAAAACTGCTAAATGCTTTGCAATGGTTTTGTGGTTTTTTTCTTTTCCTTAATTTTTATACTACGTTAGTCATCAGTCACCATACAAATTTACCTTATAATAGTTTGAGCACTTTAATTCAGATTCCAAAATTAGTCAGTTTAAATTTTTGACCTTTTCACTTACTAATCCTGTACTGGTGACTGTCTTGCTTATTTCATCAACTTACTTCATTATATTAAGTCAGGTGGTATTTGCTTACCGACTCTTGGATTTTCCTTTATCCATATGTTAAAATTTCTATAAGTCTTATTTGGGAAGATGGGTGCATGAGTATTTCAGAACTTTTAAATACTTATAGGCAGAACTTAGGTCCTTAAAGAGATCAATTATGAAGGATTTTTTTCTGATTAGCTAATAAGTTTAATAAGAATTATTTTAGGTTACCTATACATTCATATTCATTGTGTCATTTATAAACCAGCAGGTGGCAAACTTGAGATTTTTTTTATACTGTGGCTCTTGCTGAAGATGTACAAATATTGAGCCATGTATCACTGGATCTCATGAATAGCTCTTTTGTTGTCCATGATTTAAAAATAAAACCCTCTAATTGTAGAGCCACTGATATTTGGATAACAATGCACTTATTCATGTATATGTTTAATTTTAATTTGATTTTCAATTTATTCTATAATTCTTTTTCTAAAAAAAAGTTTTGAGAGATATAAGATGCCAATTTGAATCCATTTTTGTTATGATTTCCATGATTATGAGTCAATTTTAGGGTTCCTTTTGTTTACTTTTGGGGAAATTTTACATCACTTAAAGGGGCATATAAGATTACTTTGTTCCTGGAACAGGTAATAGCCTTTTGAAAGTTCTAACAGCATTGAGCCTCATGTTTTTAAACATAAAACATAATTTCTTCTATGGATAATTATTGTTTTTATTTTATTCCTCTAAATATTTCTGTGTAACTGTGACTCATTGGTAATCACTGATAAGTGAAGATAGATTTAATTTCTTCTGTGTTCATTTGATTTTCAAAAGTTCTGAGTTATGTGCCAGTTATTTAGGATCAATCAAGATTGGTTATATTCAGGCATATGATTAAGCTGTGGGGTATTTAGGTAAACATCTTTCGAGCTATTGCATTCAGAGATAATACAACCATAACATATAATTTACTTATTTCTTTCTCTTTCTGAAACCCCTGTATTGTTAACACTACTTGTATGTTCTCTACAAAATTAATTTCCCTTCATTAAGTCACCCTCCTTCCTATATGTCTGCATTGACCAATCTATTTGAGCAATTACTCAAGCTTGTTATTCTCTTCCAAATGGGGAAGAATTTAAAAAAAAAAAAAAAAAAGGAAAAGCAGTGACTAAAGACAAACCAAAGCTAGGTGACCTAGACACTTCATTATTTCTACATATAAATTGGATCACTTAGATGACTTCTACAAGATTTAAATAAAATAAACTGTGCCTCATTAAAACCAAAACATACTTGAAGAATTCTAACAACCGGCTGTTTGGTGAACTGAGTTTTCAAGATGTGAAAAATGAATTCACTAATTATATAAATTATTGAATTTATATTCAATATAAATGTTTGAGTTGTTTTCCAAATATCACAATAACTGAGGACTGTATAAGGCCTAATAACTTATAGTCCTTCCTTCCTGCTTTTTTAAATGTAGAATATAAACACATCATAAAGAAAGTAAATTGTAGTCACATTTAATAATTTAATAGTTTAATTTAAACGATTAAACAAGCCCCTAATCAAATTTAGGAAAAACTGAAATTGACACTTATGCTGTAGATTGTTTATCACTCAGCTTTAGTGATTTCAGCAGTAGGGATTTAAAAAAAGAAACTTCTAATCAGAGAGATGCCTACATTGCATTGTCTGCATGTATTCAGAGGTCAAGATGCCCTGGTTTTGTCTAATATATCCTAATTCAATCCTCCTTTATTTTCCTCCAATCTATCTCCAACTGTGAAACCCACTTTTTGAGAAAGATGGTCCCCACCCCAAAAACACCTTCTCATCTCTCTGATTCCTGAGTCTCCCTGATGAAATGCCTTGTGATTTTTCATGAAGTAAAATCGGAGACATGAATATGGGATACAGACACAGCAACTTCCATACTTCTAGAGCCCCGTGTACATCAGATTATAACACAAAGACACCTAAGCTAGGGTTGGTTCCTGCCCTGATGATTCTGACAATTGTCAGTTGTTCAAAGAGCCAGATTTTTCGTTTTTAATAATGCCCTTTCCAATGAAATACTGAAGTGTACACATCTCTTCAATGTCAGTGTCAACACAGGGTCCTAGCCCTGCTCAGTCTGGCAATGCATCCCAAAAGGGTAGCAGTGCTACTGAGTAAGAGCAAGGTCCTGCTGGAGAGGAACACAACTTCGCCACAAAAGTGTGACCGGCCAGTTGCGTCTCATCTCCACACTCCCACCACCAACATTCAAGGGACTTGTGGAAACAAAAGAGAATTAACGCTCCTTATGAGCAGATTGAGTCTAGCTCTTTGGAGAGAGGAGTTCCTGGGTGAAAGCCCTTAGAATTTAGGAGTCTCGCCTTTCTCCATCCCCTTGGCTCTCTCTGCCTGTTTCTTTGCCCTCTCTGCCCCCACCCTACCCCGTGTACACGCAGAAGAAAGTTTTACACGGAATGAGCCCCGCGTTGACGTAGGCATCCCTCCCCTTCCACCCGGATAGAAGCCCAGAAGGGAGCGAGTAGGGGAGATGCGAAGGCAGGGACCGCGCGAATCCTTGTGGGTAGGGTCCCCGGGCGGGGCCGACCAGGAGCCAGCCACGAGTACTGATTCTAGACCGACACACAGATCAGGTTTTTCCCTCCTCCTTCAACCTCTCAAATCCCAATGAGGTCACTGAAATGAAAGAGAATCAGACCAAGAGAGAGGGGGAGGAAGAGGACGACGAGGAGGGAGAAGAAGCCCAGACGGGAAAAGGCCATCAGACAAGGTCGCTTTTTCTGGCGACACAGCAACTGCGAGGAGCGTGGTGCTGAATACATCCGCCCGCTCAGCCTGGGGACTGAGACACTCGCAGAAGCACTTTGTGTTACCGCGAAAACAAAGGAGAGGAGACGAGAGGGAGAGAGAAGCTCTGAGCGGTTCCGCTTTGGATCTCTGGGAAGCAAGGCTCATCTCCTTGGCAAGGAAAGAAAGGGGAGCCGAAGGGTCTGGGAGGCTGAGAAGGAAGCAGGTTTCCTGCGGAGACTTGGGACGCGGCAGAACTCTGGACAGCGCCTCTCGAGCGGGGCTCCTTACTCCCGGCTCCGCCAGGTTTCTGGCTCCTTCTTGAAAGCCCTTCTGCGGGTGCACAATCCTCTCCTGACCTCGACCACCGACCACCGAACCCGGGAAAATCCGACGATCCCTGTCTGAACGTGTCAGGGGGTGGAGCGACTCTTGCCTCTGGCCCGGTCAGGGAAGAGGGTCTCCGCTTCTGGAAATCTAGTCCTTGTGGAAAATGCTTTGCTGGTGAAGACAGAAAAGTTTTGGGGTCTGGTAGGGGGCAGAAGGGGTAAGGCGGATAGTGGAAGAAAGAAGGCGGATGGTTGGTTTCCCTCTCTGATCTGGAAGGAATGATGACCGAGGAAGGATGTGCACCAGCGGCCAGATTATTGGGAGCCTCTTGGTGCTCTCTGTGCTGGAGATAGGGCTGGGGGTGTCCAGCGTGGCCGTGGGGGCGGTCAGCTTCAGCCTGGCCCTCCGAGAGCACAAGCCGCAGCTCGGAGACTCGTCCCCGGTATGGAGCGGGGTGTGTGTACGTTGAGCCATTTCACTCTCTCTTTACCTCTTTACGGTGATGGTCAGTGTGCGTGCGTTAGTCACTCCCTCTCTGGGGAAGACGATCATAAATCTCCTCTGGCTTGCATGTAGGTTCTTGTTGGCAGATTATGCCTCTTTATGTTGTCCTTTTATTTACTAATTGGTTTTTCCCTCTTACCTTGGCTTAAGACCAAATTAAATGGCTTTGTTTAAANGGCTGAATCTGCAAAAGGCTACCTAGTAGTGCTGATTAGGGAGTCACACCTGTCAAAGGCAGACTCACTTAGCTTGTTTCCTTTACAAGGAATATCAAAATGAAAGTGTTACATCATTTCTTGTATCAGGAACAAGCAAGGATAGATTTATGCATGTATTTCTGGGCAACAGTGTCCAAGGTACACTAAAGACAACACTGATAAAACAGAACTGTGGTATATGTGTAAAAGGGATATTTTATCTCAGAAAACACTGCTCTTAATTTTTCTTTGCTACCTTTCTGATACCTCATGGCTAAAAACACTTTTGTAAGTCCCAGGCAATAAGTTAAACAATAAATGGTATGATATGTAACAGCATTCTGATTGGAGAACAACTCCATTTAAAGAGTACCTAATGCTCAGAGAAAATGTCATAATTTCCTCCAGATCAGATGTCAGACCCAATGACCTTCTTGTTTACTTTGGTTGGAATCTCCAGGAAAGCTTTAGAGACCCATTCCTTACACCACTGACCAATAAAATAGCTCAGCACTATTCCTAGTGTGGGCCTAATTGTGAAAATTATTTTCTTTCTTCCCCTTTAAATATATAGCTGCTATATCCTTCTTGGTTTCTATCTTGATTCCAATTTCCAAGGTAATTTAATAGGATGTTGTTCTGTCACTGATGATCAGTAGGTATAATTAACAGTCATGACTTGACTATTTGTATTTTAAGTCATTGAGGAAAAAAATGATGATTAGTTTAAGAAAAATCATTTCAAAGTAATTCAGATTTGAGGGAAGTTCTAGCATTGCTAAAACCAGTACAGTTGTGCTCAGGAAAATTAGTTTTTATATTTTAATTTTTAAAAGTGAAGCAAATGTTTTTAAACTGAATAAGTTAAGAGGAAAAGTAAAAATGGTACTCAATTCTGCCACTGAATTTTTCCAAGAATCCTGGTTCTGAATTCAGTAAGTTACTATCAGTCTCCAAGTAATTATCTTTTTCTCTATTATGTAATTTTTATCAATATACATTTTAAGCTTAAGTATGAAAGGCTAAAAGGCAAATCTTAAATTTGAGAACTTTATATCTTAAATGTAATAGTGATTATTTTTAGAGTTGTAGTTATTATTTAAACAGAATTAGTCAGACTTTAAAACTTTTATCAGACATTTGTCAAAATGAAACATAATACCAACATTTAAAACAAAGGGGGCAAAATGTGACCTTTTGATGGCTGATGAGGGAGAAGCCTCAAATACTCAAAGCCTCAAATCACTTCCCCTCTTAAATTTGAGAAATTGGGCGAATAAACATAGGTTGTCTCTAAATAGTATTACAGTATCAGTTTTATCTTTAAGAATTAAAAGAATGGTTACATTTGCTTGGCATCACATAAGAAAAATAGATTATTTTTTTCTCTTCCCAGACAATATACCATTATCTCAATGAGTCAACATATGTATTTGTACAAAAAAATAAAAATTTTGAATCAGCTCAACAAAAAGCAAATAGAACAATAATACATATATAGTCATTATCATAAATAATAAGTTCCATCTTCAACTGGTTTTTTAGAGTAACCAAAATTCACCTAGGATCCTCAAACAACAGTTTTGAATTCTTTTGTCTGATTTAATGAAATTTTTAAAAAGTACATGTGATTTAATGAATGGATTTGAAACTGGGATACCCCAACAGGTAACTTTGGGGGGCACTTTTATAAACTTGAGTTAAAAACTCAAATTTATTAATAAATGCTCAGTTTTGATCATTACTTATTAAATTATAGACTTGCTAAATTGATTTTCAAGTTGTTTATCACAGGTCATTTGTGATATAATCTCAATTATCTCTATTTCTCTCAATAACGCATTCATACAACCAGTATTTATAGAGAGCTAACCATGTGCATTTTACTATTTAACACAAAGACTATTAAGATGAATCAGAATAACTAGTAGAGCAAACAAGATAAGTATATCACTAACTTTACCAGTGGTAAGAAATTAAAGTTTGACCTCAGAGAGATACAGAGGAGATATAAGGAAGAGAGGATGGGGTGGTCAATGAAATATCCATGGCATTACAGTTATTTTTCTTTGATCTTGAAAGTTCATTGGGACTTGTAATTTATGTTTCACAGTGTGTAATGCATCACAGATTAGACTCCAAAGTCTACATGGGTGCAAATCTGTCATTATTATCGAGATAACTACCAAAGTTCTCATATTCTGTAAAATAGGGTTGTTAAAAGGCACAAATGAAATAATGCTCTTAGTAAATGTATGGTGTGTAGGAAGCACTGAATTAATGCAAGACATTAATACTGGGTTCACAGACTGGCAGTGAAGGGATGAGAAATGAGAGCCTTTCAGGCAGCAAGGATGAAGGCACAAACTGGGATGGAATGTGTTATGTTCCAGAAAGAATAGGCTCTTCTATTTTTCTGGGGCTTATGTGTGAGGGAAAGATAAGGATGGAAAGAGTAGTTGGGGCCAGACCATGGAGGCTATGTGCTAGTCTAAGGCAATAGACTTATTGCCTCATATTTTTTATAATAATAATAATAATAATACCAATTTTACTTCCTAAAGAGATTCAAGGAGATGCTTAGGAAAACTAGATTAAAAAATTAATCTCTTTGGTACGTTATGAATTAAAAATCTATATTAGTTATAAACAGTAGCTGGGATTTTACAATAATTAACCTTTCACAATAACCACAGTCTCTAATCAGAGTGTGTTTTGATTGGTTCCATGAAGTTTTTTTCAATATATTATTGTCGTTATATGAAATGTCTGAATTAATTTTTAGAAATCAATAGAAATAAAACTGTACTATAAAGGGATTATTTTTTTATATGTGGACTCTGACATAAGCTTTTTATCTAGTCGAGTGCACTGAGAATTCAGGCAACTGTTTTGACCTTTGAACCCAAATACACAAATTTTTTAAGTGTGGCTTAAAAACAAAATAGTAAAATAAGGGGCTTAGAAACCCATGGAATGGATGCTTTTATTTCCAATCACTCTTTCATAATCAAGCAAAGGGTGCTTCCTATGATCAGTTTAGAGATGTGAGCAATAAGCAGGAAAAAAATAATTTTACTATAATTTCATAAAGAAATAAAGTTATAAATCCCTTATAGGATTTTTGCTTCTTCTTATTTATTTGTTACAGCTGATATAGTCACCATGTTGAAAGAAGACATTACTGCTAGATAACAATGAATGAAACATTGAGTAAACTGCTTTTGGAAAGACAGTCATGAGAAATATAATTGATGTGTACAATTTATTGACAGAGTTAAATAGACAGGGCTGTGTTTCCAAGTTGCTGTACTATAGTCACTTTTCCCAGTCTCCAATGCATCATCTGTAAGGGAAATGGACTGTATTTAGTAGTATACAGATTCATAGTCCCAAGAGAATTTTATTGCTGCTTCTAGGTTGGCACTTGAAAATGTAGAGATTCAGATGGTTGTGCCTAGAGCAACATCTGGTGTTGTTGTATTTGATATATACCATGCTAAATTCCATTCATCTATATCTGATAATCATTCCATAAATTAAATGTATTAAAAGAAACTTTGCTAAGCCTTGTTTACCCCACGTGGAAACACAGTCTTTTTAAATATTCAAAAAAAATTTTTACCTAAATAATTTAAAGTTTGAATGACTTTGCTTATTTTTCTGAGCAATACTTGATTTGTATATTCTAACTTTCTCCAGCTAATAAATCTGATACTTTGGGTGGGTGAAATTCATAGTATAATCAAGGCCACCTGCTATATGGACTCCTGATTTACCATGACAACAACTCAGCCAATTGTAAGTTTGTGTTGAAATTGATCCATACTACAGCAATGTAAGTGAGGTGCTGTATATAAAATGATATCTGCCTCAAAGTATTATTTTTAATTTCTAAATCTGTCCAATTCATTTAAGGAAAAATAAGCAAAACAATAAGGTGAAAGAAATCTCTCAAACATTTTAAGTTACTTCAAATGCACAAAATGTTCTCCAGATTCAAAATATATAAGGAGTAAGGAATTTGAATTTCTTAGCATGAGATTAAAGTACTGCCCTATCTTCATAGAAAATTACAAATTACAAACGTTAGAATTAATTTTAATATATAAGTAATTGACATATAAATTCTCATATCAAAAGGTTAAAAAAAAGAATCAAAACTGAAGTACTCTATCAACTCATCAAAATTAGCCACCATTATAAATTTAGTGTATAATCTCCCAGGCATTTCTCCACATATAAGTAGTATTGTTTGAACATATAGATCAATTCTGATTACATTTTGGATATAGTGAAGCCCATTCATGGACTCTGTAAAGCCCAGGTAAAGAATCTCTTCCTTATCTGATTCATACTATTATTCTCAAGTGCTACTTTTATCTACTGAGGTTAGGCCCATTAGATACTGGTAATTAAAGAAGTTAGGTAAGCCAAACTACTAGGAAGTGTAGTTATTATTCAAGGAACTGTACATGTGTTGAATGAAACATAAAGTCAATGTCTATTTCTGGTATTGATTGATAACAGTGTAATAGAAGAAAAATGGTGACTTATGCCATTATCTGATGAGGTATTTTGCTTTAGTCTATATTTCATCCTCATATAAGTGACATGTGCTTAAATTTCTATCTAGGGCCTATGACAAATCGTGTCTCAGGATTTTGGCCCTGATCCAGGGGTATATAACTGATCTTGAAGACTTTGGCATAGTCTTCATAGGAATATTAGGGGATAATTGATAGTAATTGCTCCGGTCACCTTTTGTTGGCAATTGGTTTGATCCAAAGATGATTTGAATAAAGTCAAACCCTTTCATTTGGATGATTTTGCCTAAAGTGTTCAAGTTGGCTTTATGTATTGACATGATTATTAGCCAGATCATCCAATACATGCTTCAAATGTAGCCAAGAAATTTAATTTTGTATATATTCACTTAGCTCTCAAATAATATTTAACTTTATTGGTTGATGAGAAGCATAACCCAGCTATCCAACCTGAAGTGCTTGTCTTTAAAATTCTATAAAAACTAGAACAGATTTTGGTGAATGTGTGTGTACACAACCACTGAAGGGGGGAAAACCCCAACAATTTTCTGTGCAGATGACATTGGGTTATTTATTTATGAAGTAAACAGAATTTCATTTTACTACTACACTATATATTGAACTACCTATAATCTTATTCATTCAAATGGCATTTCTATAAATAAATAACTAAGCTCAGAGTCTTAAAAAATATTTGACTTTACTGTCTTAGTAATTTAGTAAAATTACGAGGTGGTCACTCTGCAGGTAGATGTTATTTCAAAATGTCCAGTGAACAATTCCAGAATGAATGGGTGGTAGTGTATACTTTCACTGAGCATATTTCTGGGAGAGAGAGAGGAAACTGTATGAGTACTTTCCTCTGTGATACTGAAAATCATGCAGTTCTTCTCATGGATACAGATCCAATCTATATATACTTTATTCAAATTGAATGACAGATTGGATTCATATATCCTACTAAGTATAACTGCAGCACTGGATAACTCATGTTTCTTCCCAAAGGCAGAGAGAGAAATACCACTACCAGTTTTGTGGATTACTGTCAATACCAAGGTTGGCGCAGAATAAGTGCTCAGTGAGCATAAGCTGCTTCTTTCCTTCTCTCTCCTTTAGAGGTAAAGAGAATAGTAAAGTTTCTATCATAAAAATATTCAGTAATCAGATAAATTAGACAATTATTTAATTAAGTCAGGCAAGTCAAACAGTGAAGATATAGGAACCATTATTTATGCCACAAAACAAAGTCCTTGAAAACATAAAACTATATAAGTTCTTGTCATTAGTCAAAGTAAAAGTACAAATTAATACTTCTAATAAAGATACATAGTATCGGTGTGCCTGGGTGGCTCAGGCTAAGCATCTGACTTCGGCTCAGGTCATGATCTCAAGGTTTGTGAGTTTGATCCTCGCATTGGGCTCTGTGCTGTCAGAGCAGATCTTGCTTCAGATCCTCTGTTCCCCTTCTCTCTGCCCCACCCTTGCTTGCACTGTCTCTCGGAAAATAAATAAACTTAAAGAAAAATACGTAGTATCTTGGAGGTTTTTATGGTTTTGCTTTTGAAGCAATATTTATTTATTACATTTTGTAATATTAATAGATGCATCAATGAATTATCTAGATTTCAACAATGATTCTTATAACATTAGTTGGACTCATGATTTTTAGCAACAGTATTAAGAATCTTGAGAAGAAATTCTAAGTTCCATTAGTTCATGATTTATTATTAAATATTGGACAAAATTATGTGGTCAAGACAGAAAAGAAAATATTAGTAGTTAAGAAGACCACCTTGGGAGACAGGGTGTCTTGAGCTATTTGCTTTATAGAAGTAATACAAGATATGATTTATTAATAGTTAACTGTGTTCCAGATGCTTTTATATACATTATTATTTCTAATCTTAACAGCATTGTGAAGAATGTAGTATTTTATAAAGTTTATGTAGGGAAAAGCACTTAGAGTCCACTCTTATTTAATCAGCTGACTTAGTATTTAAAGATGGACAGTCTTTTTTTTTAATCTGGACTTTTCTATTGCATTGTGTGAAACATGGGAAGTTGTCATGGAAAAGTCATTCTCTGAGGTCTGACCTCATTATATGCTCCCACCCCTGAATATATGAGTCAAGCAGAATAGCATAAAGATCAAGTCCCCATCCCTGTTTGTATCTGTTTCCCAGAAGGGACTGACATAGTCAACTGATTAACAGCCACAACTTCCATATTCCCAGAAGAATGTGAAATATTAGACCAAATTGTTCCTACCTTTAGAGATTAGGCTCTAGCCTTAAAAAGTAAACTGAAATTATGCCTCTCAAATGATCATTACATATTATGTAAGTAAGTCAGGAAGACATAAAACAACATATTTAAACATTTCAAAATGTGAGTTATCACTGAGGAATCAGGGTTGACTCCCTTGTTAGGGGAGCTCTTTAACCTGGCCTTGGAGATTACACAGGTTTCCAGTGGGCAGAGGAGAGAAGATGTGGTAAGCAGAGCTATTAACATGTGTAAAGTCATGGAAGGAACAATAAAATGGAGAGTTTGAGGAGGACTGAAGAGACTGGATTTGTTAAAGCAAAGAGATGTTCACATAATAACTGGCAAGTGAAGATCTAGCTGATCTAAACACAACGGGACCAGCTTTAAAAGGGTTCTGAAAGAATGATAAGACTAGTCTGCCTTTGATTCCTCACTAAGCTTGGTGAGCTCTGCTGGGTAGAACTTGATGATCATGAGACCAAAGCAGTTGGGCCAGACATTGCTGCTCACTTTCAAGGCAAAACACCAGCTCTTGATTCCAAGATGTGTGTCCTGTATCAAAAGAAAGACTTGAGGGAAATCATGAGACTTGAGGGAAGTATAAACCTCCCATCACAAATGTAAAACCACTTCAAGTGACTTTTCTGCCAATAGTACTTTTGTAATATCATAATTTCCTTATGTTCTATAATTCTTATGGCTGCCTGACATATGAGTCCAATTATTTAATTGGAGATATCAGCATTACATTAAGAAATGAAAATAGATTTGGAGGCATTAAGACGGGTTCAAATTCTAGCTCCAGCATTTGTTAGCTTAAGTTTGAGTGAGTTACATTATCTCTCTGAGCTATCAGCTATTTGTAAAATAGCAATACTACTACCTATCTCCTGGAGTTTAAAAAAATTAAAAGGAATACTTTTATAAAGAGCTTGATATATGTTAAGTATTTAATAACTGTGACAAGCCTACAACAATGACTGCATGCTATTGCCATATTTCTGGAAAATCAATTTTCTGTATGTGGTTTCTATCTTTGTATAAATAGACATTTTATTTTTATACATTTCTGAAGGGTAGCTTTTTGTAAGGCCATTGAAGAAATTGATCTTGGACTCAAGACTAGATAACATTTAGGTCATACACCCCCTCTTAGAAAATATGTACTTTTCATACCCAATTTCAAATATTAATAGTTAGTTGGGATTTAGTTTGCATGCTCCAGGGTCCCAGGAATATTATCCAGGTCAATATAGGGATAGAGAGGGATAATTTTTGTGTGTTCTACGAAATAGAGATATGTGTTTGATTTTATCATTATTTTTGTCTAGGCTGTTGGAATTCTTAGCTCTTTCTCTACTTGTTCCCTGCCGACTATTTTTCCTATATTGTTTATTCTGAGGATTTAAAATAATAATAATAATAATAATGACATTAATAATAGTAACACTGGCAGCTTATATTTCCAATATACTGCATTGCCTAAGAAGTCCAACTGCTTTGTTATATCACTTATCTCAGAAGATAAGTTTCTTCACCTAAGGAATGAGAACCTAGCAGATTCAGGGTTTAGTGATCTAAATCACCTGAATAATGCGTACGCATGTGTGTCTGTGTGTGCATGCACACATGCATGTGCTCATGTGCGTGTGCAAGGGAGATGAAGAGGTAAGAAATTCATACAAGGAAGTTGATAATTGTCACTGATAAGCACTAACTATATGCTGCATTTTGGCTGCTATATGCCTGATTGTGAGCATGCGTTCACAATGCTGTAATCCTCTGAGAGCTGCAATTTATTTCCATAACTGGCTGGCTTTCAGAAACTGTCAGGCATGTTGGATGGACATTCTTCTATGGTGTTGACAATTCTTGGGAAGAGCATAACTTCTACTCTCTAGTCCCCGGGAGTCCCTGGCTATTTTCAATTCTGTGAGAACAGGTCACAAATCATAGATTCAAAGCTGGCATGTACCCAAGGGAATATTTTTTTTTATTTCATCTTCACCAATCCCGTCTTCTACATTTTAAATTTTGTTGTGTTTTCCACAAGTATCAAGTTAGGGACATTATATATGAGTGTTGTCCAAATATATTACAGCATCTATATTAATCTTACTTGAAAATGACATGAAGAAATCTTAAACAAAAAATATAAACAAAAATTATGGAAATTGGGATAACCCACATTAATGTAAAATTACCATAAACTATATACAAATACTTATTAAATTGTGATCACAACATAGGTCATACAGAGGTCCTATATAATATACTTACATATACATATATATTTAATATATATATAAAGTTTAAACTGCTTTAATAAACATAATGTTGACAATATTTCCATACTTGGGTGTTCAGTATTGATTGCAACTTCTTGTACTTCCCTCCAGAAATAATCATTACCTTAAATTTTTATATAAGTTTGAATTTTGAAATTCATTTATTTATTAAAATGGCTAAAATAACAAAAATTTGGACTCGAGATAAACTCTTCTGATTTTGTTACTGCTAAGAGAGAGGTTTTTTTTTGTTTGTTTCATTTTAAGGACTAACATGAATAATGACTATACCCAAAAATTATTTGGATGATTGACACTTAAATATACAAGACTGCAAATTCAAAATCCCTTCCTTGTACCAAAATTCACAAGCTTAGTATAATTTTCTTACTACTTTTGGAGCAGAAACAGCTCTAACTAGAAAAAGCCTTATTT
Organism: Crocuta crocuta; assembly: GCF_008692635.1. NCBI lineage: Eukaryota > Metazoa > Chordata > Mammalia > Carnivora > Hyaenidae > Crocuta > Crocuta crocuta. Next base: position 2,759,974 of record NW_027529173.1, read on the forward strand.
AGTCAGCATACTCAAAATAGTCAACAATTTATTTTTTAAAAAGAAAAACTATCACAAAGCAGAACTAGAATAGAACACAATGCATAATGCATTAAATACAAGATTGCATTCCATGAACATTGAAAGGGAGATGTGAAGGAATGTCATTCTGAGAATCAAGTCTGATTCTTTCTTTCTTTCTTTCTTTCTTTCTTTCTTTCTTTCTTTCTTTCTTTCTTTCTTTCTTTCTTTCTTTCTTTCTTTCTTTCTTTCTTTCTTTCTTTCTTTCTTTCTTTCTTTCTTTCTTTCTATGTTTATTTATTCTTGAGAAGAGGGAGACACGGCATGAGCTGGGGAGGGTCAGAGAGAGGGAGGCACAGAAGCCAAAGCAGGCTCCAGGCTCTGAGCTGTCATCAGCACAGAGCCCAATACAGGGCTTAAGCTCAAGAACTATGAGATCATGACCCGAGCCGAAGTCGAATGCTTAACCAACTGAGCCAGCCAGGTGCCCCAAGGCTGATTCTTTCCATACATTGAAGGATTTGGGTCCGGGGGCAGTTGGAAATTTCTGAGGTTTTTGGACTTGAATTCATTTAGAAAAGTTTGGCATGCCAATCAAACATGCTATGTTTGATGGTTTCTTCTGAAATTCATTCTTGTGATTGTTAGTTTCATTCAGTCACTTTACAGTCTCTGAAAAAGGTTTCTCTCACTGCCTGCTGTGCATCCCTTTTTATCACTGTGGGGTTTTTCCTTCCATGTCTCCCTTGAGTGCTTTTGGTTCAATTTCTTTTTTCACTGTAGTTGCCTCTTATCCCATGTTACCTGCTAGGCTATCAAGATGACCTGATGCTAATGAAAAACTGCTTATCACAACAGTATATCTGTTGTACATCTTATCCCTTTGGTATTTTATTTTTTGTACAGGTGATCATACTTATGAAAGGTCATGCTTTCTTGATAAAAATGTACACTTATCCTTTTCCAGTTGAATTTTTGAAATATTGAAAATTTCATACTTTTCTAAAGTGAAAGAAACATGGTATAAGGATCTATGTGCTTTGCTTTATTCAGTGCTCCATTTTGGGGTGGAAAATAGGAAATTAGTTCTAGCTTAAGGGAAAAAATAACACTGCATAATTAGCAGGGTTTTCCATGGTCTAAGAAAAGAAAGAAATATAAATAGGAAAGTGGAAAAGTGACTTCTTTTAAAGATGAACACTGTGCTAAAAATGCAAAAGAGAGGGGAAAGCAGAGGTCATTGAGATTTGTAAATCTAATAACGGCAGACTAATCCCAGGGGAGGTGGGTTGTAGGATAGCATAGTTCAAGGCCAAGGACCTCTAGGAGTTAGGCATATGAAGATGGAGACCACTCCATGTTGAGATCAATGGTAAGGACTTTTAATGAGTCTGGGCTACATTGTCTGCACTGGGTTGGGATGATTTAAGAAGAGGAACGACAATGTAATATGGAGAAAGAGTTAAAGCAAATCAGAAGAGTCAGGTTCCCATTCCAGTTCTCATGCCAGATGCTTATTCTCCTTAGTTCTTTTTCTTATAAGATTTTGTCAACATATATTGATTCTACAGCTACAGAATTTTACAGTCTGAGTTAGATTCTGAGATCTAGCAGTGAATAAAATAATCATAATTCCTGCTCTACTGAAGCTTAATTTAATATATATGTGTATATATATATATATATACACACACATACATACATACACACACATATATTATATATAGACAAGAACAAATAATGCATAAACATCTAACACATCTCAAGGAAGCAATATTTTCTGAAGAATGATGAGGCATTATCCAGATGAAACAGGGGAATAACACTGTTCCAACTAGAGGGAACAGCATTGATAAAGACCTTCAAATAGGAAAGGTTTGATGTATTTGAAAAACTGAAAGAAGGCCAGGGTGGCTGGATTATGGCAAATGAGCAGGAGGAGATAGAATGCACTCAGTAAAGTGGAGAGGCAAAAAGGAAAAAAAATCACTTAAGGATTTATACACAATCTACAATGTCTTGGTTTCTCCTTAATTATAATAGGAGACTATTAAAAATAATGGAAAGGTTTTAAACATAAAAGTGACAAGATTATATTTGCATTTAAGGAGGCTCATTTGGGGCTTCTGTTTATAAAATACATTGGATTCAGACAAGTTAAGAAGTTACAAGTCTAGTTAGGAAGCTACTGACATGTATGATACTATGGTTACAAGGATGACAGTGAAATAATTATATAAAATGGAGGAAGCACAGATATTTGAGATACAGAGTTGACGAGGCGTAGTGTTTGATTAGATGTCATTGCTGAATAAAGTATTAAGAATGATGGGACGTCTGTGTGGCTTAGTCAGTTGAGTGTCTGACTATTTCAGCTCAGGTCATGATCCCAGGGTCATGAGACCAAGCCCTGTGTGGGGCTCCATGCTGAGTATTGAGCCTGCTTGATATTCTCTCTCTCTCTCTCTGCCCCTCTCCCCTGTTCGTTCTCTCTCTCTCTCTCTCTCAAACAAAACAAAATTAAATTAAATTAAATTAAAAAAATAATAATTTGTTTTAAAAAGAATGACTCTCAGATTTGGGGACTGAGCAACTGATAGATCCCATTTACTCTTTTGAGAATTAGATGATTAGAAAAGAAAAAACTATGTGTTTGTGTGTGTCTGTGTCTGTGTAGGATATAATTGCATGGGGTGTGGAAAGATCAAGAATTTATTTGTGATCTGTTAAACTTAGAGGTTCCTGTGAGATAGAGTCGTGCTGTGGACTATTAGATGCATCTAGAGTTCAGAACATAGGACTGTGGGGAAATCTAAACATAAGAACAGTCTATAAATACATTAAATACATTTTAAGGTATTTAAAGCCATGTTACTGGTTGAAACTACCCAAAACTAGTCTTTAGTTACTCTGATATTCACAAGCTGGAGATTGATATGAAAGTAAGAAAGAGGGACTGAGAAGTGACCAGAGGAATGTGTGGAAAACCAGAAAAGTTGTCAGAGAGTGTTGTCAGAGAAGCCCAAAGGAGAAATCTTCCTTTTATGATGCAGACTGTAATGTGGAAGTCATTGCTGACCTTAGCAAAAGCAGTTGAAATAAAGGGCATATATTCCAGTGTGAAGTCTGCTAAAGAAGTAAGAATACAGAAATACTAAGTGTAATGGTGGTGAATGGAGGTCTGTGTAGAGAGAGAGAGAGCAATTAATATGAAAGGATTTGGAGTCAAGGAAGGCTTTTTATTTTAAGGGAGATTTTGGAACGCTTCTGTATGCTGAGGTGAATAATGGAGTAAGTAGAAAGGAAGGAGTAAGTCATCTGAGTAGATGAAGGATGATTTAATTTAGAGATGAAGTGCAGATTTTGTGTTGATACACTGTATTTTTGTGTATTTAAAAAGACAGAGAGAGAGAGAGAACAAGGTGAATATGACTGAAGATGCAGTTAATCACACTTTGTAGAGGAGTCTTGATGGCCTCTGTGTTCTCTTTCAAATCTGAGGTCTGTCATGGCTAAAGGTAAAGAAGAGAGTGCCATTAAAATGTTTCCTCTCCCCGTTGGTTGAGAATTATAATTAAGTCACACAACATAAACTGGATAGAAACATAGAGGTAATTCATTCAAAATTCATCCTTTTATTGATAAGTAAACTAAAGCCCTGAGAGTTAGCACTGCTGCCTAACCATAGAACTAGGATAAGAGGGCAGGCCATCTAATTTTTAGTCTAACCCAGTTCTCACAGATGCATCAAAATATTAAGTAATCCTTAAGATGAATGCTTAAATGAAAGGAAAATGTTGTGATTTGGTTACTGTCTCAAACTAAACAGGAATGATTTCAAATCATTTGCACTGCTTAAACTATCATGAAGATGTAAGTATCTTAACAAATTTTAGAAGTCTCCTCCCAGTTTGGGGTTTTAAGAAAACAGCTTTTTACATAAATTGTGGCATGTTCTCCATGGGGCTTTTCCAAAGCAACAGGGAAATTGTAGCTAATTCTTAGAGGTAAACAGTATTTCCAAACCCACATGAGCTAGTGATCAATTTATGTAAGTAAGCGAATTGCTTTCAAGAAGCCTCTAAAAAAGAGATTCCAAATCTCACTTATCAAACTATACACATTCGAAGAACTTGGAGAAGGAATGTCAGAGTCATATAATTGTGAATATTTTCTGCCTGAGGGTTTTATTCTTAACTCAATCGTATAGAAATCAAAATTAAAAGTCAGAATTAGTATACAATTTGCCTAAAGTGGCAAAGAACAAATATGTGTATATATATTATGCCTTTATCCAATACTATCTTTAAAACTGTCAAAATATTTTATAAAGATAAATGACTTAAATAAAGAGCCATATTTTAAAAAGGCACACTTTTCCACAAAGGTATCCTTGGCTATAGATACAGCAGAGCGTATTTACTAGTGACAGGCTAAGCTGAGTCTTCTACTGCCATGTTAATAAATTAAAATGTCATTATGAAAGATGATCTGTATTCTGATTCATACCCCAATCACTTATAAAGTAAATGATTTCCTCAGAGGAACAGGTTTTTTGGAGAAAGAGATATAACTTTAACTCATGATTTTGCTAATGTCTTTTCAGCTGTAGCTAAGGGGTATCACCAAAAACCTTAGGTCTTCAGACCTTCAAAATTGTCTTGGATACATGAGGAGTTTAGGAAGTATCAAGGGAAAAGTTTCTGATGAGTGAAAAGATACAAGTTTGGCAGACATCACCCAACGAAGTATCAGGGAATCTAGGCCAACAGCAATTAAGGTATTTCTGGAGCTCACATATAACCGACATGAACTAGGTTAGGAAAGCATTGTACCCCCTGGGTGATATTTGTGTGGGGAGCTTTTTTCTTTGGCTTGTGACCATAACTAAAATCAGGTATTATCTAGATTTGTACACATAGAGTAGCCATTAGCCACATATGGCTATTGAGCACTTTAAATGTAGCTGATCTGAGTTGAGATGCGCTAGAAGTATAAAATACACATTTGGACTTCAAGGACTGATTATGGCAGAAAGGACTGTAAAAATATTTCAAGCTTTTTAGTGTTTACTCCATGGAGAAATGATAACAACTGGAATATATGGAATTGAACAAAATATATTAATCTTTTTTAATGTGACCATCAGAAAATGCAAAGTTGTGTATGTGACTCAAATCTGTGCCTTTTGTTAGGTTTCTAATTTTTCTCATGTAGAAACATTTTTTCTTATCAAAAGAAGTAATTAGCTGGTCAGGAAAATATTCATGCTTTGTTTACCTAAGATGTGCACTAAAGATGAGGAAAACCTTTAAGGTAATTTGAGCTATTGGTGGACTAAAAGGCTAAATTGACTTAGTTGGCTGGTAGATATAGCAGAAACTGCATGGTAAATGTTCCAGTACCCAGGACACCCAAGTTACCTGCCCCCATGACATAAGCCTTTCAACTTTTCTTTTTTAAATGGTGAAATCCAAGTCCGTGTGACTTTCCACGAAAGGGATTTCAGGTATCATTTGGCAAGTACCAAAAGTGTTTTGAGAGAGGAGAGGCTTTTCTTCACCCCTCATACTAACTGGAAATTCAGTCATTCATTTATCCATTCACCAAAGAGTTTTCACTGAACTTTTTAGAAGTATGAGGTCCTGTGTTAGCGCTAAAGTTTTAAAGATAAAAAGTATGTAACACCTGACTAGGAGTTCAGAACCTTCTGGAATGACAGATATGTAATTACCATAAAACATGATCAGTGCATCAGTATTATAATAGACATGACTATAATATATTTTGTTAGGTTCTGACAAGGAGCACATGCAGGGATTGAAAAGACTTCACAAATAAGCAATATTTATACTGTATTTTGATGTGTAAGAAAAAATTTTCTACTTACAAAGAGAATATAAACATTTATTGGCACCCACCACATACCATAACAAGGCAAGCATTTTCACTAGATTATTTCTCTTCATTCCATAATAATGCAATATTAGCATTAGTCTCCTCATTTCTATAAACGGAATGGAGAATAACATTTCATTACAAATGATATATTCAGTGTCAGAGAGAGCTGTGATAGTGTCATGGTGGATACTCAAGAAATACCTCATAAATACTAGAGAAATTTCTGCTAAAAAGTGAGTAAAAACAGGGCCACTTAGATTAGTGATCAGAAAATGTCAGAACCAGGTGGTGCTCATGAATCTCATCCAATGCAACTCTCTCCTTTTAAGGATCAAGCCCCAGAGAATTCAGTTCTCTAATGCCTTGTCTAATATAGTTAAATGACAAAGGAAGACTGAATGGGAGCCTAAGGGTTCTGTTTTAAAGTACAGAACATTTTTCTCAATAGTGCAGTGGTCATAACCCCTTAGCCCATGACTACAGAAAGGAATTCCATCAAAAGGTGAACTTTGGTAACAACACATATCAAACTCTGCTGTCATTTCTCATAAGTCTTCAGCTTCTTTGTACAAGATTCTTTTCTGAATTCTCCTGTTTAGAGTTGCAATTACAATATTATTGATATTGTTTTCACATAATTTCCCCCCTTTTAAAAATTCTAATAATTTTCTCTCCCTTTTCCTGGCTTTCCAAAATGTTTGCCCCTTCAACAGGACCTTTAACAGAATCTTATTGAAACACTTATGGTAATACAAAGCCTCAAGGTATACAGGACCCTAGAACTTTGCAGTTAATCAATTTGACAAATAATTACTGGTCTTACTTTAAATGAAGCACTTTGCTGAGAATTTGGAGAGAGATAATTATCTGTGCTTTGGATCGAAGGGCTTTATAGCTGATGGCAGATATGTATGCAAACAATAACAGATATCGAACACTTGAATTCTTCTAAGTGCTTTACACCCATTATTTTATCTAATTATTTACAGCAATTCTATGAAGTATGTTCTCTCATGTATCCAATTAAAGAGAAAGCTGTGGCAAATAATTTCAGTAACTTTTTCAAAGATACACAAATTGGAAATGATGAAACCAGGATTCAGATTCAGCCATGTGACTCTGGAGAAGCCATTCTATCACTAAACTATAGTGCCTCCTACTAAATCCAAATAAATGTAGTTAAATATGGAATGCAGTATATGAACATCATGTGGACACACAAAGGAAAGTAAAAAGGGAGACAGATGACTGGAGGAATTGCCTTTGGGGGCAAGTCTGGAAAACTAAAGTAGGGAGGGCCTTGATGGGGAAAGAAGGGCATTCCAGGTTGGTGGAGACATTATGTGTGGAAAGCTTGAGAATGGCAGAAAGAACATTGGTTCTGCACAGAACACACAATGTGCAGAAGGAAGAGAGGATAAAGAGGTAGTCCTGACCTAACTGTGAGGAACTTGAGTAGTGTACTATGGAATTTGAACTACATATTTGTAAAGAAATGGACAAGTACTGGGCACCTGGGTAGCCAGTCAGTTAAGCTTCTGACACTTGGTTTCAGCTCAGGTCTTGGTCTCATGGTTTTTGTGAGTTCTAGCCCTGCATTGGCCTCTGTGCTGTCAGTGCAAAGCCTGCTTGGGATTCTCTCTCTTCCTTGCTCTCTGCCCCTCCCCTGGCATGCTGTCTCTGTCTCTCTAAAATAAATAAATTAATTAACTTAAAAAGAAATGTAGGGGTACTAAGAATATTTTAAAGGTTTTGAAAATAGGAGTAACATGAGTCATTGTATTGTAGGAATGATCACCTAGGAAGCGGAGTGAAGAATTAGAGCCAGGGGGATTATGTACATTGCTCTGGTTAAAATTTAGAATCAGAAGGAAGCTAACTTGAATGCGAATAGAAAGTAAAAGGGAACATGTGAGAAATTTTATGGAGGCAGATTTCAGATTTGAAATTAAGACTGACTTTCTGCCCAGGTTAAAGAGAATGAAAGTATAGAGTCAGAAAAACAAAAACAGAGACATGTTTTTAGGCAAAAAAACCAAATTAGGTTTACACAAGTTGTGCTTCTTTGATGCATTTATTCATGAAATATTCATCCATCAATTTATAATAGACTTTGTGTTATATTCTGGTGATACTATAAAGAACAAGAAGATAATGTTCCTGCCTTCAAGACACAATCTATGGTAAGGATACAAACATTAAACAAATAAATACACAAATAAGTATTTAGTTATAATGCTACAAAGGGAAAAAGTGATGCTATAAGAGTTTAAAATGAGAACTTAGTCCAGAAACTGTAGGGGGGGGGNTTCAAGCACCCAACTGGGCTGGCTGCTTTCAGTGAAGAATCTGCTTTGGATTCTCTGTGTCTGTTTCTCTCTCTGCCCCTCCCAAGTTCATGCTCTCTCTCTCTCTCCCTCTCTCAAAAATGAATAAACCTTAAAAAAAAGGAGAGGAGTGCCTGAGTGGCTCAGTTGGTTAAGCTTCTGACTCTTGGTTTCGGCTTAGGTCATGTTCTCACAGTTCATGAGTTCAGGCCCACATCCTGCTCTGCACTGACAACATGGAGCCTGTTTGGGATTCTGTCTCTCTCTCTCTCTGCCTCTCCCCT